>NC_090727.1:172517385-172522385 GCF_036898095.1 Palaemon carinicauda | reverse complement strand
CTCACTAGGCTATTTTCCCTGTTGGGGCCCCTGGGCCTATGGCATCCTGCCTTTCCAACTAGAGTTGTAGCTTACCAAGTAATGATATTAATAATATGTTCAAATGGACTTTGGATTTTCTCAGATTATGAAACAATCCAACAATATTTGATTATCGTTATTATTTATCGCACTTTCATATAAAATTTCTATTGATAATTTTGGGAATGTATTACAAGATTTTCGTTTGAGTTATCTATTCCTTTATCAGCTTCTATATCACATCTTTATCTTATCAGATCATCCTCGCCTCCGTGCTGTGCGTGACCATGGCTGCCCCTCAGAGCCTACAGGATCCCGTAGCCATCACTCGGGACGACAGAGTCGATAACGGCGACGGCACCTTCAGCTACGTCTTCGAAGCCGATAACGGAATCTCCGCCCAAGCTAGTGGTGTCCAAGGATCTCAAGGACAGTCCAACATCGAAGGTGTTTATAGGTAAAAAAGGCCTTTTAGGCAATTCTTGTCTCTAGGAACCTACATTCAATTAACATATCTTGAAATAATTTTTTTCTTTCTTTTTTTAACGAGAATTTACCATGATTTTTCTTTCCAGTTACCCACTGAGTGATGGCAGTGGCTTCGTGGAGGTGAGGTACGTGGCTGACGAAAATGGCTTCCGTGCCGAGTCCCCCTTCCTGCCCACCCCCCACCCAACCCCCGCCCACGTCATTGAACTCCTCAGGATTGCAGAGGAACAGAGAGCTGCAGGAATCACCTTCGAGAAGTAATTCACGATGTTGAAAAGAAATCCATCCTGTCTTAAGAACTACAACTAAATTGAAATGGTGAAATACATTTTGGTGTCTATATATCACTATTAATTCAAAATGGTGGTCATCTGAGTGCAAGGACTTCTTTCAAAATGTTCATTCTCAGAAAAGTTACTTATAAGTGACAATAAATCATTTCAAATTGATACAGATTTAAATTCTTCGTGGTATGATAATTGGTAGTTTACTGTCTTGGAAAGAAAATAAAGAATATTCCTCACTATTTTTTGTTTTACTGCATTCAAAATCCTATCTTTATGAAACTTTTAAGAAATGGAATGGTGAATGTTATCTCAGTATAATATTGCAATATTCAGATCGAAGGAAATACCTAAAAATGGAATCATTGTTTCCTTCTGTTTCTGTCGAAGTTTGTTATGAAAGAATAGAATGAATAGGAAATAGAAAGTAGTAGAAACATCTAAAATAGGAAAGGAAAATACATGAATAAATTTTCTCAACCAAAACTGCTTTCGTTACCAATTATTTATTTGAATAATCCTCCAATAATATTCAATTAGGATGAAAAGGGTTTTGCATAGACTGAAGAATAATGTGGCAACGATTCTTAAAAGAATAATGCCGGATTGCATCAATCATAGAAAATAATTGTTTCTTATAACTTTATTGAAGACTGTTATAATGTTTTTATATTTATGCATTTTATCTAGACTTAACCACAGTAACGTTGATATTAGTCGCAACTTTGTTTAGATAAATTTCCTGTTGTTATATAACTTAGCATTTACAGCGTTGTATTGATTCGCTAATTCATGTTTCAGGAGCTCTTAAGAGACAGGGCATGCCTGCGCAAATTGTTAATTAAATTTAAAATAATTTTTATTTTCTTATTGAAGTAAAATACAGAAACAACCAATGAAGCTTGAACAAAGAACCCAATGAAATTTTTATAAAACGATTTGGTCATTTCTATTCAGTGATTTTATGGGAAGAAGTGTGAAATAACTCAAACTCACAGATTACTGAAAATGGTTTATAGACAAAAAGACATTAAAAACCTAATAATATAAAATGATGGATTGGAAGAAAATAAAATCAAAGAGCTAAGTTAGATATACCTATCAGATGAACTAACAAACTCAAAATAAATAGGAATATAAAGGTTTAAAAGAATAGAAAAAAAAAACATACTTTATAGACAAGAAACTGAGTGAAAGACCAAAGCCATTTGGAGCGCCACTACAATTGTAGAAGGCAAGAAAGCCCGTGATGTTAACAAAAAAATACAACACTAGGAATAAATTTACAGAGCTTGTAGCAAACTATACTCAGTAGAGGTGCTACTAGGAAAATATGCATTATATTATATTATATTATACTATATTATAAATATATACACACACATACATATATATACATATATATATATATATATATATATATATATATATATATATATATATATATATATATGTATATATATATATATATATATATATATATGTGTGTGTGTGTGTGTGTGTGTGTGTGTGAGTGTGAGTGTGTGTGTGCATGTGGTGCGTAAAAGACGCAAGGAAACGTGATGCTCAGATGCAGGAGAGCCACAGGGAAAATAAAAATAGGTTACTAGTGACTGACCATATGAATCATATAATCAACGCCCAAGCACCCTCTCCACCCAAGCTAGGACAAAAGAGGGCCAAGCAATGGCTGCTGATGACTCAGCAGATACTTACTTAATTATTCTAACCGCTGCTTTTCCGGTCCCATACAGCAGAGGAACCCTACTCTCTACATGTGCCCCCCACTGTCGTTTTATCTTGTTCGTTCAGAGTATCCAACATTGCATATCACGTATTGCTCATTTACTGTTAAATCGTCACTGTCAACCGACTCACAGAATAAGAAAGTCTTCAGTTTCTTCTTGAAAGCCTTAATGTCTTCAATTATTCGGATGTCGAGTGGAGGATTATTATATAGTCTCGGGGCCGCATATTTAAAGGCTCTGGAGCCTACAGTAGACATATATCTAGGTTCCAAGAGTTCGAAACCATCTGTAACTATTCTCGTGTCGACACGATTTGTTGGCTGCACAATATGTAGCTATTTTCTTAAGTATTTTGGACGACCGGTTCTGATAATTTGGTGGTTATTGTACATATTCTAAATTAAATTCTCGCTTTAATGAGCAGCCAGTGTAAATCAATTAGTATAAGGGCGATTTTTTTCTCTAGGTGGGATACCTTTTATCAGTCTCGTTCCTCTGCTTATTATGTTTTGTTATTTCTTAAGTTGTACTTTTGGTAAAATGTAATAGATGGAGTTGCAGTAGTTAATTCTGGTAATTACACAGTTTATCACAAGTTATTTTTACAGAATTTTCATCCAGGTACTTTTTTATAAAAGCAATATTTCTTAGATGATAACCAGTAGTTTTTACTACATTATTCATTTGGGCATTGAGAGATAGATAACGAACTTTAATAGATATCGGCACTGAGTCATTATTTATGTTCATTTGAATATCACCCAAGCTTTTCACAGTGTTTCTCTTTCCCACCACCATGAACTCAGTTTTGTTCTCATTTAATTTTAGTTGTTTAATTGTCATCCATTCTCTAACACTATCAAGGATTCGGTTTAGAGTTTCAGTAGTGTCATCTATATCATTTATGGAGAAGTAAAATTGTGTCATCCGCAAATAGTTTGAACTTTATATATATATATATATATATATATATATATATATATATATATATATATATATATATATATATATATATATTTCTCAGCATTTCTCTTGGGAAAATCTAAGTAACGTTTACAGTCATTGGTTATAAACTAATTTTTCCCTGTTGGAGCCCTTGGGCTTATAGCATCTTGCTTTTTCAACTAGGGTTGTAACTTAGCTAGTAATAATAATAATAATAATAATAATAATATTAATAATAATAATAATAATAATAATGCTTAATATGCAGATACTGGTATATATTAATGTTCTACATACATTAATTCTCAGGTTAATTAAGTACAATATAGCAACGACGCCTCTAGAGAATGATTGATTGATAATAGATGGACATTAAGAAAAACAAGCAGGGGAAGGAAGAGAAGACGATTTATTGACGAACTAAGAAAAATGGTTGGTATAAACTGTCATAGAAAGACCATTAGCAGACGCAAGTGGAAGGACATGTCTGAGACCGTCAACCTGCAGTAGACTAGTACTGGCTGATGATGATGATGATGATGGCATATGGTTATTTGTGTGTGCGTGTGGGGTTGCATGCGTTCGTTTGTATATACAGGCAATTTGAAGCCATCTGAAATAAAATCACCGATTATTCAGTCTGCTGAAACTTAATCGTGTTTCATGCCAGCCACTCAAAAATAAAGGGAGAATGCCCAGCTGATGTCCTTGAGAAGACAAGAGTTGTAGTGTCACAGTTCCAGAGTAATTAGAAATTCCCTTAGGACCCAAATCAAAGCTCATAATTTGAGTATATCATAATAGCCTTCGTTATTATTATTATTATTATTATTATTATTATTATTATTATTATTATTATTATTAGATATTCTGCGCTTTACCACAAGCCCAAAGGCTTCCATTAGAAGTTCATTTAAACAATATATATATATATATATATATATATATATATATATATATATATATATATATATATATATACATATATATACATAGATATATATATATATATATATATATATATATACATATATATACATAGATATATATATATATATATATATATATATATATATATATATATATATATATATATATATATATATATATATGTGTGCGTGTGTGTGTGTGTGTGTGTGTGTGTAGGAATAAAGAAAAATATTTCAGAGAAATTAGAACGGAAAAAACAATGCAACTTTGAAATAAAACTCATTTGATTATATTGAAAAAAAGTATTAACCTGTTTTGAACTTTTCATATAATAAGCATACGTTGATTAAGGATAAGCCATATACTATACAGTATTCTAGAAGTTTTATTCCAGCTGTTACCAAGTTGTAGAATGATCTTCCTAATCGGGTAGTTGAATCAGTAGAACTTCAAAAGTTCAAAGTTGGAGCAAATGTTTTTTATGTTAACAAAGCTGATATGAGTCATTTTATAGTTTATATATGACATATCTGTTTTCGACGTTGCTGATAGCTTATATATGACATATCTATTTTGACGTTGT
>NC_090727.1:172509885-172512385 GCF_036898095.1 Palaemon carinicauda | reverse complement strand
GCGGACATGAGTCTTTTTATAGTTTATTTATGACATATTTGTTTTTGATGTTGTTAATAGTTTATATATGACATGTCTGTTTTGACGTTGTTACTTATTTTAGAATGATTTATTGTTAATTTGTTCTCTTCATTTATTTATTTCCTTATTTCCTTTCCTCACTGGGCTATTTTTCCCTGTTGGAGCCCCTGGGCTTATAGCATCTTGCTTTTCCAACTAGGGTTGTAGCTTGGATAGTAATAATAATAATAATAATAATATATATATATATATATATATATATATACATATATATATATATATATATATATATATATATATATATATATATATATATACATATATATGTATAAATATATATATATATATATATATATATATATATATATATATATATATGTATATACATATATGTATTTATATATATATATATATATATATATATATATATATATATATATATATATATATATATATATTTATATATATATATATATATATATATATATATATATATATATATATACACATATATATGTATATATATACATATATATATATATATATATATATATATATATATATATATATTTATATATATATATACATATATATATATATATATATATATATATATATATATATATATATATATATACTGTATTTGTGTGGAGGCTACAAATCATTACCCGAAACATCATGGCCTCGAGAAAAAAAAATATGAAACAAATAATTTTCCAAAAACTATACTAATTTGAATGGAATTCTTAATAAAAGTTTTATGATTGCGAAATAATTCTTACGTTATGGTGGTTCATGCAAGCAGTGTTTAGGAATGATTGGCCAACTCACACCTTAACCAAAAGGAGACGAGTTTTCCTTTCGAGAAACTCTGGGCTCTTTCCAAATATCAGTGATGATGTGCAGTCGATGAATTAGAGGAATAGTCAGAGTAGAATTCCTGAAAGTTTTGAAACCAAATATCTTTTTGGTCAATGCTTTCATTCATAAGTGCCAACTTCTAAGAGTTATTGCATGATTGTATTCTTATGTTATGCAATAAAGTAAAGGAATAGCTAAAGAAAATCCAAACTTCTATCTGTGGTTTTTTTTGGTATATTAAAGCCTTTTTTTTATATTCTTAACTATGTTTATTTCAGAACTTCCCTTACCTCTAGGCCTACAACAAATCCTTGAACAGTACATAAGCCAGAAATTTACATAATATACAATAGATAATATTTAGTTCATTATTCGAAGGTGATTCCGGCAGCTCTCTGTTCGTCAGCGATTCTGAGGAGTTCTAGGACGTGGGCGGGGGTTGGGTGGGGGGTGGGCAGGAAGGGAGACTCGGCGCGGAAACCATTTTCGTCAGCCACGTACCTCACTTCGATGAATCCACTCCCGTCACTGAGGGGATAGCTGCAATGAAAAAAAAATATCAGTATTAGCTTTTTTGTTTCTGTTCATGATTCTAAAATAAATTCTAAAGCCAGACATGAAATGTCAAAGACTTTGATACATCAATGTTTTATGGTTGATTGTTTGATTTTGAATTTTCTTGCAACCTGACTTAAAATGTCAGCAATGTTTTAAGAAACTAAATAACATTCTTTAAGGAACATTTTTCATTCTTCCATACCTTTCTCACCTGTCCTGGAAGACTACATGAAATTATTTACAATTCAATAAACATCGAGAACCGAATACTTTACCTGTAGAAGCCTTCAATGTTGGATTGTCCCTGGGACCCCTGGACTCCAGCAGCCTGGGCTGCGATGCCATTTTCGGCCTCGAATGCATAACTGAAAGTACCATCGCCGTTATCGACACGGTCATCTCGAGTGATGGCAATTGGGTTCTGGATCTGCGGGGCAGCCAAGACCAGGCAGAGGAAACTGGAGAGGATAATCTGTGATGGAGAAGGGCAAAATGCTGTTATTGTTATTTGCTTTGCTTTATATGTCCAAAGCTCCTGCGCCTTCATTATGTTAAATACTTGGTTTGTAGAGTTTTTGGTTTCTTTACAGATTAGGGTGTTCATAGACTATCAAAATTTTAGCGAATTTGTAAAATTAAAAAACAATGCTATTGTTAAATTTTTTCCATGTTCCATACTTCTGCATCTTCATTATCTTGAATACTTGATTCGTAGTTTTTTTTTTTTTCTATAGAGAATAAGGTTTTCATAAGCTATCAAAATTTCAGTGAATTTTTAAAACTAAAAACGAAATAGATCGTCTGAGTGGCACATTAATGAAGGCACATTATTAGATCACAATAATGCTGATATAAAAAATTCCGAGAAAATATTTTAGTTGTCTAGATTGTAAGAGACATTATTACTTTAATCTAGAATGATTTTCTTTACTTTCTTTAATTATCGTTTTCCCAGCCCCATCAAAACGGTATGGCCACACTTTTTTTTCTTTGGACCATGATTAACTAAATCTAGAGAAAAGAATTTCGTTTAATAGGTCTCATCAGAATAAACAAACAT
>NC_090727.1:172504885-172507385 GCF_036898095.1 Palaemon carinicauda | reverse complement strand
ACCATTGATCAAATCCAGTCTTGTCTTTTCTTCACTAATCGTAAAACTAACGCCGTGCAGAACTTGTGTAGAAAAATAGATGTGATTCTCAGTATGATTCTTAATTTCAAACTCATTATTTTTAGGGCGTACATTTGTCTTTTCTTAAATTACAAAAATGAAATAAATATGAGAAATTCTTTGTCCTCCTATCCTGTCATAAGCAGCTGACTTCCATCAAAAATCATTAAAGTAAAATTGTGGTTTATTAAATTACTTATCACTGATCTAAAAGTATTGATTTAAAAGCTCAAAATAGGGACGACTAGCGAAATCTAACTGTGGCCTTTCGCGTCAATAGGCGTAGGAGGATGATAATTATGATGATCTAAAATCTAGCCTTTTGTGTATGTAGTTTTATAATATTTTCCCTAATTCAGTCCATATTTTACTTTGTTAAAGTTTTTATAGTTTATATCGAAAATATCTATTACAATGTTGTTACTGTTCTTAAAATATCTTATTTTTCTTCGTTTCCCTTCCTCACTTGGCTATTTTCCCTCCTGCAGCCCCTGGGTTTATGGCATCCTGCTATAAGCCCAAAGGCTCCAACAGGGAAAATGGCCCAGTGAGGAGTGGAAAAATGGAAAATAAAATATTTTAAGAAGAGTAACATTAAAATGAATATCCTATGTAAGCTATAAACAATTTAACAAAATAAGAGAAAGAGAAATAAGATAGAATAGTGTGCTCGAGCAAGAGAAGTCTTACCCAGGCAGAGGAAGACCATGATGCAGAGGCTATGGCACTATCCAAGACTAGAGAACAATGGTTTGATTTTGGACTGTTCTTCTCTTAGAAGAGCTGCTTACCAAAGCTCAAGAGTCTCTTCTACCCTTACCATGAGGAAAGTATTAACTTAAGAATTACAGTGCAGTGACCTCTTGAGTGAAGAAGAATTATTTGGTAATCTGTGTTGTCAAGTGTATGAAGACAGAGGAGAATATGTAAAGAATAGGCCAGACTATTCAGTTTGTGTGTGTAGATAAAGGGAAAATTAACCGTAACCAGAGAGAAGGATCCAATAATAATAATAATAATAATAATAATAATAATAATAATAATAATAATACTGTATGCTTACTGTCACGGGTAATAAGTCTGTGGATAATTCTAACTGTCTTCCCCTATATATCCGCTAAGCTCAACACTACAAGCTATCACAAAAGCTTCATTGCTGCTTTAACCACAATGTGGTATGATCTTCTCAAGCAAATAATTGCATCAGTGGGACTAGCAAACTTCAGTGTTTTAAATGCTTTCTTGACGAGCATAGTCAACATAGTTAATATTATATTTCTATTTAGAAGAGTTATTCCTTTTAATCTATACAGTATATATATATATATATATATATATATATATATATATATATATATATATATATATATATATATGTATATATATGTATATATATATACATATATATATATATACATACATATACATATACATATATATATATATATATATATATATATATATATATATATATATATATATTATACAAAGGTGTGGGAATACGGTCGGCTGAGTGGGCTATAACACACACTTTTTGCAAAAAAATTACTTTTCTATCCTTTACTTCATAAAAAAAAAAAATAAGATAATAAACCGCATAGACTTAGTAGCAGAAAAGATTTAAAGATATTAAATTACTATACATAAATTTGATAACTTATTCTTCATAAGAATTATCATTCAAAAGCAATCTCGAATAAAAGGTTTTTTGATAACATCTATGTATACAGTATATGTACTTGATATATATATATATATATATATATATATATATATATATATGTATATATATATAGATATATATATATATATATATATATATATATATATATATATATATATGTATATATATACATCATACATATATAATTTTATCTATGCACATATAAATGCACATAATTATATATACAAATATATATATATACATACTTATGTAAACATTATATATATATATATATATATATATATATATATATATATATATATATATATATATATATATAATGTTATAGTTAATAGACCCACCCCAAAAAAAAGCGCTCCTACGTCCCTGGTACATGTAACAAGTCACACTTTATAGAGGATTGATATCTATAATTGGGCTTATGATGTGCTAACAACGTAATTGCAACTAACATGAATACTATATACTTTGTTAATTTTTTTTCTAATTCTATGGCTGAGCTCTGCATCTTTGCTTCTAGAATATTAGGATCTGCTCAATAGATTTTTGTAATATACATTATCAGCATATTCCATATAATTACCATAACTTAGAACTAAAAATCAGAAAAAATAGTAATATTAGAATTTTCTAATTTTCTTATGCATTAATTTAAAAAATTACCATGAAGTTATGTTTAGTTATCCCATACTTCTCCAAATTTGTGTAAAATCCTAGAGATTCTACTTCATATCAAAAGATGGCAGCACACTTACC
>NC_090727.1:172479885-172487385 GCF_036898095.1 Palaemon carinicauda | reverse complement strand
AAAATTTATTGCATTCCTGTCTCTAACCATCGCTCCGATGGACAAAGACATGAATGCCATCGATTTCTCTGAGGAATCTGACGAACTGAGGACACACGGCACTGAAATCTCTCTTGAAATCTAGAAGGAAACTGACGAACTAAGAAAGAATACGATGAAATCTCGAAGGAAATTGACGAACTAAGGAAAGTGGAAGATAAAATATCAAAGGGAACCGAAAAACTAAAGATCTTCAAAACTAGAACAGACAGAGGAGAACAGCAACGAAGAGCCTTTAAAACGAACACGTAAAATAGCCTTTAATGCTAGAGGAAAATCACCTTGAAATAGAGGTAAAAAAAGCCCCTAATGTGAGAAATAAGGCACCTCAAAATAGAGGGGAAAAAACCATTAATGCTAAAAATAAGGCAGATAAAAATAGAGGTGAAAAAGCCCCTAACGCTTTAAATAAGGCACCTAAAAATAGAGGTAAAAGAGCCTTTAATGCTAGAAGTAAAGCACCTAAAAATCGAGGTCAAAAAGGCCCCTAATGCTTTATATAAGGCTCCTAAAAAATAGAGGTCAAAAGCCCCTAATGCTATAAATAAGGCACCTAAAAAGAGGTCAAAAAGCTCCTAATACTAGAAGTAATGCACCTCAAAATCGAGGTCAAGAAGCCCCTAATGCTATAAATAAGGCACCTAAAAAGATATAAAGAGCTCCTAATACTAGAAGCAATGCACCTCAAAATCGAGGTCAAGAAGTCCCTAATGCTATAAATAAGGCAACTAGAAAGAGAGGTCAAAGAGCTCCTAATACTAGAAGTAATGCACTTCAAATTCGAGGTCAAGAAGCCCGTAATGCTATAAATAAGGCACCTAAAAAGAGAGGTCAAAGAGCCTCTAATGCTGAAAGAAAATGCGCCTCAAAATCAATGTCAAAACGCCCCTGATGCTATGAATAAGGCACCTAAAAATAGAGGTCAAAGAGCCTCTAATGCTGAAAGAAATGCGCCTCAAAATCAATGTCAAAAAGCCCCTGATGCTATAAATAAGGCATCTAAAAAGAGAGGTCAAAGAGCCTCTAATGCTAAAAGTAAGGCACCTCAAAATCAAGGTCAAAAAGCCCCTAATGGTATGAATAAGGCACCTAAAAACAGAGGTCAAAAGAGCCTCTAATGTTAGAAGTAATGCACCTCAAAATCGAGGTCAATGAGCTCCTAATGCTTTAGGTAAGGCACCTAAAAATAAAGGTCAAAGAGCCTCTAATACTAGAAGTAATGCACCTGAAAATCGAGGTCAATAAGCCCCTAATGCTATAAATAAGGCACCTAAAAAGAGAGGTCAAAGAGTTTCTAATACTAGAAGTAATGCACCTCAAAATCGAGGTCAATAAGGCCCTAATGCTAAAAATAAGGCACCTAAAAAGAAAGGTCAAAGAGCCTCTGATGCTAAAAGAAATGTGCCTCAAAATCGAGGTCAAGAAGCCCTAATGCTAGAAATAAGGCACCTAAAAAGAGGTCAAAGAGCCTCTCATGCTAAAAGAAATGCACCTCAAAATCGAGGTAAAAAAGCCCCTAATGCTATAAATAAGGCACCTAAAAGCAAAGGTCAAAGAGCTCCTAATACTAGAAGTAATGCACCTCAAAATCGAGGTCAAAAAGCCCCTAATGCTATAAATAAGGCTCCTGAAAAAGAGAGGTAAAAAAAGCCCCTAATACTATAAATAATGCAAAAGAAAAAAGAAAAAAAATGTCAAAGAGCCTAAAAGAAATGCACCTCAAAATCGAGGTCACAAAGCTACTAATGCTATAGCCTATATAGGGCTCCTAAAACTCTGGGTAAAATATCCCTAATGCTATAAATAAGGCACCTAAAAAGAGAGGTCAAAGAGCCTTTAATGTTAGAAGTAATGCACCTCAAAATCGAGGTAAAAAAGCCCCTAATGATATAAATAAGGCACCTATAAAGAGAGGTCAAAGAGCCTCTAATGTTAGAAGTAATGCACCCCAAAATCTAGGTCAATAAGCCCCTAATGCTATAAATAAGACACCTAAAAAGAGGTTAAAGAGCCTCTAATGCTAGAAGTAATGCACCTCAAAAACGAGGTCAATAAGCCCCTAATGCTATAAATAAGGCTCCTGAAAATATAGGTAAAAAAGCCCCTAATGCTATAAATAATGCAAAAAAAAAAAAAAAAAAAAAAAAAGATAGATGTCAAAGAGCCTCTCATGCTAAAAGAAATGCACCTCAAAATCGAGGTCACAAAGCTACTAATGCTATAGCCTATATAAGGCTCCTAAAAATCTAGGTAAAAAATCCCTAATGCTATAAATAAGGCCCCTAAAAAGAAAGGTCAAAGAGCCTTTAATGTTAGAAGTAATGCACCTCAAAATCGAGGACAATAAGCCCCTAATGCTATAAAAAGGGCACCTAAAAAGAGAGGTCAAAGAGCCTCTAATGCTAGAAGTAATGCACCTCAAAATCGAGGTCAATAAGCCCCTAATGCTATAGCCTAAATAAGGCACCTAAAAAGAAAGGTCAAAGAGCCTCTAATGGTGAAAGTAATGCACTTCAAAATCAATGTCAAAAAGCCCCTGATGCTATAAGGCACCTAGAAGTAGAGGTCAAAGAGCCTCTAATGCTAAAAGTAAGGCACCTCAAAATCAAGGTTAAAAAGCCCCTAATGCTATAAATAAAGCACCTAAAAACAGAGATCAAAGAGCCTCTAATGCTAGAAGTAATGCACCTAAAAATCAAGGTCAAAGCGCCCCTAATACTATAAATGAGGCATCTAAAAAGAGAGGTCAAAGAGCCTCTAATGTTGGAAGTAATGCACCTCAAAATCGAGGTCAATAAGCCCCTAATGCTATAAATAAGGCACGTAAAAAGAGAGGTCAAAGAGCCTCTCATGCTAGAAGTAATGCACCTCAAAATCGAGGTCAAAAAGCCCCTAATACTATAAATAAGGCACCAATAAAGGTCAAAGAGCCTCTAGTGCTAGAAGTAATACACTTCAAAATCGGGGTAAAAAAGCCCCTAATGCTATAAATAAGGCACTTAAAAAGGGAGGTCAAAGAGCCTCTAATGCTACAAGTAATGTACCTCAAAATTGAGGTCAAAAAGCCCCTAATGCTATATATAAAGCTCCTAAAAATAGAGGTAAAACAAGCCCTAATGCTATAAATAAGCCCCTAAAGCTAAAGTTAAGGCACCTCTAAAAGCAGAGGTAAAAAAGATCCTAATGTTAGAGATAAGACACCTCAGAATATAGGTAAAAATCTCCCTTAATGCTAGAGATAAGGCACCTGGCACCTCAAAATCAGAGGTCAAAAAGCCCTAACGCTAGAGATAAGGCACCTCAAAACAGAGGTCAAAAAGCCCCTAATGCTAGAGATAAGGCGCCTAAAAATAGAGGTAAAAAAGCTCCTAATGTTAGAGATAGGGCACCTAAAAATAGAGGTAAAAAGCCCCTAATACTAGAAATAAGGCACCTTAAAATAGGGGTAAAAAAGCCCCTAATGTTGGAGATAAGGCATCTCAAAATCAGAGGTTAAAAACCCCCTAATGCTAGAGATAACGCACCTAAAATAGATGACATAAAGCCCCTCAAGCTAAAGTTAGAGCACCTAAAAATAGAGGTCAAAAAGCCCCTAATGCTAGAGATAAGGCACTTCAACATAGAGGTCAAAAAGTCCCTAATGCTAGAGATAAGGCACCTAAAAATAGAGGTAAAAAAGCCCCTAATGCTAGAAGTAAAGCACCTCAAAATATAGAGGTCATAAAGGTAAAGTTAAAGCACCTAAAATAAAGGTAAAAACGCCCCTAATGCTAGAGATAAGTAACCTCAAAGTAGAGGTCTAAGAACCTCAAATGCTAGAAGTAAGGCACCTCAAAATAAGAGGTCAAAAAACCCTGATGCTAAAGGTAAAGTGCCTCAATATGTGGGCCAAAGAGGTGCTACAATTAAATACAGCATATACTTTAGGTATTTTTTATGAATGAAATGACCCTGCTTCACCTAGGTGAGTGGCGCACTAAACAGCCAGCATACCTCCTCCCTACCATGCAGGCTCCTGCTACTTAACACCCGTCAGTTGGTCCCAGACCTTTCATATACTATAGCCAACCATGTCTGGACACAAATAGGGTTGTAACCTGGCAAGTAAAAAAAACACACACACATATACAGTATATATATATATATATATATATATATATATATATATATATACATATATATATATATATATATATATATATATATATATATGTGTGTGTATATATATATATATATATATATATATATATATATATAATATATATATATATATAATATATATATATATATATATATATATATATATATATATATATATATATATATATATATATATATATAGACTCGGACCTTTGAGCATTGAGCAATCGTCACCAGGGAAGGGGTTTCGCTTGGAAGTGAGTGACTTGCCCAGATAATTTGATTGATTGATTGATTAATTGGCAGTTTTTTGTCATCCTGACATCTAAGGTTATTGACGCCGAACCAGATAATTTGAGTAAACAATGTGTTGATAGTTTAATATTTTATACCCTATATCCTAATCCTATATACCACATCATCACTATAATAATGCACCAATGAACTTTCATTACATGTCATTTCACATATTTTACTGTCACCAATCACTTGTGAAACAATATAGATTATGTTAACTGATGATGCATTTTAAATCTCCAACCTTAAACTAATATAATTGATATAGCAAATAATACACTAAGAGGGCCGAAGCCAAGTAGCCTGTGACAAAACTGACCCCAACCACACTGAAATCAACAACTAAACGTTGAAACCTCATTACCTTCGAAACTTTGAACAAAGGCCACTTATTAATGATTGGTGACCCAATAGGTGCTATTTGAAACGATACATTATTAGCCCCTACATATAATACGTAGGCCACAGTGTGTAATTATGTGGAGAGAGAGAGAGAGAGAGAGAGAGAGAGAGAGAGAGAGAGAGAGAGAGAGAGAGAGAGAGAGAGAGAGAGAGAGAGAGAGAGAGAGTGGGGGGGGGGGAATTGCTATGAAAATGCAAACGAGGGATATTTCCGTGTTATGAATATCAATAAGAATAGTCAGTTCCAATATTATTCAAGAAAATTTTATATAGAAATAGGCTAGGAAAATTCAAATAAAAAGTTATGATAAAATCTTTTGATGAATTAGTTTCGAAATGATATTGGATTACATTTCTTAATTAAAAGAATAAAAAAGTTCTCTCTCTTCATCGCATTTCTTTGAGTGATATCGGTAATTTCCCTCCTCCTCACATTCCAACCATCCTAACGATGTCTCGGTTGTTTAACGTAGGCTACCTTTCAGGGCAAGAGGGGCATGATCTCTCCAAGTCAGGTCTGGCTAGGCGACACCGGTTTTGTTGCTGGGTGTACAGTGAGCCTGGCTATTCCAACTCTTCTAGTGCCTTATGGACCCCAGTTAAAAGTTTGGTAAACGCATTCCCCAAAAGAAACAGTTCACCATATATATATATATATATATATATATATATATATATATATATATATATATATATATATATATATATATATATATATAAACTGAAGATCATTAAAACGTGTGGACAAACAATATCCAATACAAAGGAAGAAATATGATTTTTTATGATGATTCATATATATCTTTGAAAAAACATAAATTCAATGTACATTTATTATGGGTGATTTCAATGCTAAAGTAGGTTAAAAGAGAGTCAGCTGTAGGTGAATTTAAAGCAGGCACAAGGCATGCTTTAAGAGGTTGCTGAAAAAAATACATTTTTATAATCATGAACAGCTTTTTTTTATGAAAAAAAAAAATGGACATGGAGGAGCAAAATCGGAGAAACGAGAAACGAAATCAGTTTTCCTCTCAGTGAGAATGTTATTTTAGTTCAATGTATAACATTGGTAAACAAGTTAAAGTCAAGTCCCTGCTACATGATGAAACAGAAGCACAATTACATTGCAGTGGCTAAACCTTTGAGCGAAGAAGAATGTTTTCGCAATCTCAGAGTTATCAGGTGTATGCGGACAGGAGAATGTGGAAAGAATAAGCCAAATTATTCGGCGTATGGGCAGTAATGAAAAAATGAGCCATATCCTGAGAGAGATCCAGTGTTGTACTGTCTGACCATTCAAAGGACCCAAATACTCTTTACCAATATCAACTGCATCAGTAACTTGAAGCCTTATTAAAGCCTTAGAACATAGCTATTAAAAACTTAAAGCAGTACGGAAAGAATAATGGTGGAATTAAAAGCATTACAAGTAAGACACAAAAAAGGAGCAACAAGGATACGAGAGCAAACTGAAATAGACGAATATTTGTGGTTATAGACTCATAGAAAGACCATAAAAAGACGCTAGTGGAAGGATATTCTTGAGGGGTTTGTTCTGCAGTGGACTAGTAATGGCTGATGATATTGATGAGTGTACATATACTTATACTGGTTCATATATATGTAATTTATATGTAGTGTATATATACACATATACATATTTATATAAACAGCATAAATGGATGTATATACATAAATATGTTTGTGCAAACACATATAACTTATAAATATATATATATATATATATATATATATATATATATATATAGATAGATAGATAGATAGATAGATAGTAGGTTGGGCAGGGCACCAGCCACCCGTTGAGATACTACCACCAGAGAGTTATTGAGTTCTTTGACTGAAAAGACAGTAGGCTACTACACTGGATCCTTCTCTCTGGTTACGGCACATTTTATCTTTGTCTACACATACACTGGATAGTTTGGCCTATTCTTTGTGTATTGTCCTCTGTCCTCATACACCTGACAACACTTAAATTACCAAACAATTCTTCTTCGCTCAAGAGGTTAACTACTGCACTGTAATTGTTCAGTGGCTATTTTCCTCTTGGTAAGGGCAGAAGAGATTCTTTAGCTATGGTAAGCAGCTCTTCTACAAGGACACTCCAAAAACAAACCATTGTTCTCTACTCTTGGGTAGTGCCATAGCCCCTGTACCATTGTCTTCCACTGTCTTGTGTATTTTCATGCTTGAGGGTACACTTTCTTCCTCTTGTTTTTTAAAGTTTTTATATTTTCTTCATGAAAGATTTAGTATAATTTTGTTACTGTTCTTAAGACATTTTATTCCAATTACTAGATACTTTTCTTGTAGTTTATTTTCTTTCTTTTATCTTTTCCTCACTGGGCTATTTGCCCTTTTGGATCGCTTGTGTTTATAGCATTTTGTTTTTCTAACTAGGGTGGTAGCTTAGAAAGTGATAATAATAATAATAATAATAATAATAATAATAATATATTTATATTTACATACATACATATATACATACATTCTAGCCATGGAAGTAAGCTTAAAAATACTTTTGTGCCAATTTGTGACTATAATACATTTTTTATGCTCATCACGCGTCAAGTTTTGCAATTCCTAAAAACACACACAGCC
>NC_090727.1:172459885-172469885 GCF_036898095.1 Palaemon carinicauda | reverse complement strand
AAATAAATTTCTACCTCATACCTGGGATCGAACGCTAGCCCCTTCTAATGAAAGGCCAGATCGAAACCAACCATGTCACGAGAGCCCATAAAAGAAATCGGAACCTGACCGCTACCAGCTGTCCGAGGATTTACCTGGCGAGACATCAGTCTCTTACCAGCGAGTTTTACCCAATTTCCCGAGCCACCACGTGACACAATTGGTAGTAATTCATTCAAATTACCCCTAATGAGTCAATATGGATTAATATCAACACAACATCGTGTTTCAAATAGAAATAAATTTCTACCTCATACCTGGGATCAAACACTAGCCCCTTCCAATGAAAGGCCAGGTCGAAACCAACCATGTCACGAGAGCCCATAAAAGAAATTGGAACCTAACCGCTACCAGCTGTCCGAGGATTTACCTGGCGAGACATCAGTCTCTTACCAGCGAGTTTTACCCAATATCCCGGGCCACCACGTGACACAATTGGTAGTAATTCATTCAAATTACCCTAATGAGTCAATATGGATT
This sequence comes from Palaemon carinicauda, assembly GCF_036898095.1. Classification (NCBI taxonomy): domain Eukaryota; kingdom Metazoa; phylum Arthropoda; class Malacostraca; order Decapoda; family Palaemonidae; genus Palaemon; species Palaemon carinicauda. The sequence continues at coordinate 172,469,366 of NC_090727.1, read as the reverse complement.
AATATCAACACAACATCGTGTTTCAAATAGAAATAAATTTCTACCTCATACCTGGGATCGAACGCTAGCCCCTTCTAATGAAAGGCCAGGTCGAAACCAACCATGTCACGAGAGCCCATAAAAGAAATTGGAACCTGACTGCTACCAGCTGTCCGAGGATTTACCTGGCGAGACATCAGTCTCTTACCAGCGAGTTTTACCCAATTTCCCGGGCCACCACGTGACACAATTGGTAGTAATTCATTCAAATTACCCCTAATGAGTCAATATGGATTAATATCAACAGAACATCGTGTTCAAATAGAAATAAATTTCTACCTCATACCTGGGATCTAACGCTAGCCCCTTCTAATGAAAGGCCAGGTCGAAACCAACCATGTCACGAGAGCCCATAAAAGAAATTGGAACCTGACCGCTACCAGCTGTCCAAGGATTTACCTGGCGAGACATCAGTCTCTTACCATCGAGTTTTACCCAATTTCCCGGGCCACCACGTGACACAATTGGTAGTAATTCATTCAAATTACCCCTAATGAGTCATTATGGATTAATATCAACACAACATCGTGTTTCAAATAGAAATAAATTTCTACCTCATACCTGGGATCGAACGCTAGCCCCTTCTAATGAAAGGCCAGGTCGAAACCAACCATGTCACGAGAGCCCATAAAAGAAATTGGAACCTGACCGCTACCAGCTGTCCGAGGATTTTGGGGCTAGCGTTCGATCCCAGGTATGAGGTAAAAATTTATTTCTATTTGAAACACGATGTTGTGTTGATATTAATCCATATATATATATATATATATATATATATATATATATATATATATATATATATATATATATATATATATATATATATATATATATGGATAAAATCAATATTGAATAAAACGATGTCAAAACACAATAAACGCCATGAAAATCGGAAATAACTACAATGCTGAAGGTTAGTGACCGTAGACCACAATCATTTTTCGAGAGTGTAGTTATTAAGGAAATATTCAGCCCCTTGGAGTCCGGATTTTCCCAAAAGAAGATAATAATTATCCGGATTTCATGGACCCTTCGGTACGAAGTGAGACGAAAAAGAAAGTGAAAAGGTTGATTGCACGCTTATCATCGTCATAATAATCTCCTCCTACGCTGATTGACGCAAAGGGCCTCGAGTAGATTTCACCAGTCGTATTACCATTCATCATCTACTTCACGCTTCATAGTCCTCAGCCATATAGGCCTGTGTCTTCCAACTCTTTTAGTGCCTTGTGGAGCCCAGTTAAACGTTTGTTTAACTGATCTCTCGTGGGAAGTGCGAAGAGCATGCCCAAGCCATCTCCATCTACCCCTCACTAATGAATAAAAGATTACGTAGTAAATATAAGATAGAAAGCAATAAATTTCTCATCTTCATCTCCTACGCCCATTGAAGCAAAGGGGACTCGATTAGATTTCGCCAGTCGTCTCTACCTTCAGCTTTTAATTCAATATTTCTCCATTCATTATCTCAAACTTTACACTTCATAGTTCTTAGAAATGTAGGCCTGGGTCTTCCAACTCTTCTAGGGCCCTATGGAGCCCAGTTAAACGTTTGGTGAACTAATCACTCTTGGTATAAGGATACACAATACTTCAACGTGAATATCTTTATGAGGTGGTGATGAAAAGCTTCAATTTGTTTTTTAATATATTAGCCATGGTCTGAGTATCTATACTCAATTATTTTTTTAATGAGGCGCATTTGCACTGACTCGCAGCGGTGCCCTTTTAGCTCGGAAAAGTTTCCTGCTCTCTGATTGGTCAAAATTATCTTGTCCAACCAATCAGCGATCAGGAAACTTTTACGAGCTAAAAGGGGACCACTGCGAGTCGGTGCAAATCTGCCTCACTAAAAAGATTTGTCTATATAACTATTTCTTTGTTGAATTAAAAAAAATAGACAATGGAGAAAAATATTCTGGAATATTAATGAACTATATTTCTTGTTTATAAAGCCTGTTATCACTGAAGTTGGTATTCATAATTAATTTGCTGAAAATTTAACAAGTGAATAAGAATGAATATTATTTGTTGAAATGATAAATTTGTAAACAAATTCAAATTCCCCTTTTACTTGAGTATTTTGTAGCTACTATTCCATTAATCTATTCAAAAAGTTCCTTCTAACTGGTTGGCATGTAACACCGACCAGAGGAGTCTTCTAAATATCTAAAGTCTGGAGATATTCACGCCAGAATTGTTCGATTTCATGGGTGTTTTCTTTTCCTCTGCTACAGAACTCGGGAGTTTTTTTTTTTTTTTATGTTCCTTTTTCCATAAGCCTTTAATCCTTTTAAGTGGCATATTTAGGCAACAAGCATTATTTCGGCATGGTTGAAAGCGACCTGACCTTTCATTAGAAGGGGCTAGGGTTCGATCCCAAGTATGAGGTAGAAATATATATATATATATATATATATATATATATATATATATGTGTGTGTGTATATATATATATATATATATATATATATATATATATATATATACATATATATATAATATACATTTAAGTATATGTGTGTGTATGTGTATGTAATTAGTATTCATAACTTGTAGCTTTCATTGCTCCTATATTTATGAATTAAAAGAAAAAAAAGCAATCATCCACTCGAAGGTTATATCCCTGGAATCGGTTGGAAGGATTATATAGCCAGGTAAGCCAATAGACCTCTTCTAGGTAAAAAGGGAAAGAGAAAAGGGACAACAGACCGCCGCGGGAGGAAACAGAAGTCAGATAGGAATGTCGGGAATGGTCAACGGCGTACCGAGATGCGCAGACACACGCATGCACTCCGCTTGCAGGATTCATGATCTTGAAAAGTACAAAAGGGCTCGTGAACATCTACTTGTCCTCAGTTCGGTTTAGGTGTTTATTGAAGACCAAGTTTTTTTCTCAAAACACGTAAGTGACTTCGAAAAGTCAGAAAGTGTTCAAGTGTTTTTCATTTCAGAGCGGTGGAAAAAATCTGTTTCTTTCAATGGATGATAAGGCATCTTGAAAAATCTTGAAGTGTTCGTTAGGACGAAGAGGAGCGTGTTAAGATGATGTTGTACAGCAGCCATTTGAGTCCAAAACCAACATTTCTACCACAGCTATGTTGGGTATTGTGGTGCTTTAAAAGCTATGTTAATTGCAGTCTGTCTCAGACTGCAAAATTCCATCTGATGGTATTGATCAAAATTATTACCTAAAAACCAAAGTCAAAGAAACGTACATTTTTGTCAATCAACTACCGTCCCCGGTAATTTCGTAGTGCATGATTATATGTGCTGAATAATTCCATCTGATGTTAATGATCAAAATTATTACATAAAAACCAAAGCGAAAGAAACATAGATTTGTGTTAATCAGTTATCGTCTCCGGCAACATCACAATTTCCCCATAGATGATACCTGATTCGTTTGTTTCCGAGTGTTTATATGAGCTGCACTTTTTGATACACTGTAATTCACATAGATTTTGGTTGTGACTCAAAGGTCTTTACTAAACTGGCATAAACGTTTGTCGGTAGTTAGTATATTTGTAAAGCTTTAACCTATTGTGTCCTACGTTGTGTACTGTTGCCGCCATCTTCTTTCTGGAACCATTTCGGCATTCTTCAATTGGTGTCCCTGCTTTGATCACTCAAGCAAAATTCTTTTATACGTATAAAGTCATTTTAAACAGTATTTACCAAATATTTCCATGTGATATTAACTTTAACAGTAGATATGCAGTGAACCTCTTACTCTACCCTCAGTATAAATAAGATAAGTTAAAATTCCACCTAATAAACGCAAGTAAAGCAACTTTGGGTTCCTGTTTGTGAATTACATGCATTCTCATCCTCCGTTGTGAGTATATATTTCATGCATTAATGTTAAGTTGGGTTGCTGTTTTTTTTTTTTTCGATTGTATTAGGATTAAGAAATATAGTTTTTAGGTTATGATTTGTTTTACCATCTATTCACAAATAACCTTAAATTAAACACTTTTCATGGTGGATGGCAAAGTACCTCACCAGCAACTTCCCGGCCAATCTATAACTTTTCCATAATTTTTCTTATTGTTCAATGTAGTGAAGTTGATGGCACAATGCTCGAATGTAACTCATACCATAAAAAGACCTGAAAATTAAGTAGAGAAAAGCAATCAGACGACTTAACCCTGAAGACAGCAATAGGTCAATAGTCTCCTAAAGGAAGGAAGATTATATAGACCTACGAAGAATTCCAAAACTCAGGGGGGACCACTAAGCAGTCCCCAAAATATGTAAATCCAAGGATCACTGACTTCCCCAGAGGAAATCTGGGGAGTAGGAGACGCCATTTTAATTAAAAGAGGAAAATCTACTTAATTCTAATTCATTAGTTACTAATGATTTTTATTTCATATCTTCTCTTTCGCAGGATGAGAGTTCTTTGGCTTTTAGTTGGCCTCGTCGGTCTGGTCTTGGTCCCCCGGACCGAATCGACTTTTGGGCTTCTTGGGGCTGCTCCAGCAATTGCAGCTGTTGGGGGTCTTTCGGCGGTTAAGGTATAGTAAGATTTATATTTTTAATTCATCTCTCTCTCTCTCTCTCTCTCTCTCTCTCTCTCTCTCTCTCTCTCTCCAAGAGCAACTGAGGTAGCTTAGTGGTGTTACTTAAGACACATAATTTATCAATTTGGGGGTTCCGGGATTCCCATGCTTTTTTTGTATTATTTCAGTATTTTTTTTTTTTTCAAAAAGACTGTTCTTTCACAAGACGTATTTTTATAATTACCATATCCTTAGATACTAAGTTATCAGATGATAAGATATTCTTAACTTGTTCTTAAATATTACTGTTGTTCATCTATCTGCCCCCTTAATATTACCATATCCATACATAGTTTTCCAAATTTCACTTTATTCATTTGTAAAATAACCCATTTTATAGAGCATAGCCACTATCTTACTAACTTTTAAAAGTTTTACCTAGAATGATAGAATCTAACTAGGTTTTTAAGAATTTTTAGCTTTCATTTTATATACAAGCTTACAGATACATCTAAAGAGATTTATTTATTCTCATTGCTTTTTCAGTGATATTATACTGTAGATTGTAGTTGCAAAATATTCATAACCCATGATTTATAAGTTTACTGGCCAACAGTCGCTCTGCAACTAGCTACATCATGCATTCTTTGCGCATATTTGTTTATTCACAAGGTATTAATTTTTTCGCCAGATTCTGAAAGTAGTTAAATTAGAAGTCATTAAGAGAAAATTTGAAATTTATTTAGCTATTCACTAAATGTTTTGCTGTAATCTATAAATCAAAAATAACATTCTTAATATTTTCCTTAACCACCAAAACTGATCGTTTAAATATTCCCTTGGGTTTCAAAGGTAGTATTTTTAATCAGGTTTCAAGATTGATTGGGATTTTAAAGTGACTGTGTCAAGCTTTACCATTCCTTCAGATCTAGAAATCAATTGGCTAAGTATCAATGGAGATTAGAATACTAATTATGGAAATCTTTTCCTCAGATTTGAAAAGGAAATCGTTTCCTCAGATTTCAAAAGGAAATCTTTTCCTCAGAATTTAAAAGGAAATCTTTTCCTCAGATTCCAAAAGGAAATCTTTACCTCACATTTTAAAAGGAAATCTTTACCTCAGATTTTAAAAGGAAATATTTTCCTAAGATTTCAAAAGGACATATTTTCCTCATATTTTAAGAGGAAATATTTTCCACAGATTTTAAAGGGAAATATTTTCTTCAGATTTCAAAAGTAAATGTTTTTCTCATTTTAAATGGAAATCTTTACCTCGGATTTTAAAAGGAAATATTTTTCTCAGATTTTAAAAGGAAATCTTTTCGTCAAATTTCAAAACTAAATATTTCCCTCAGATTTTAAAAGGAAATCTTTTCCTCAGATTTTAAAAGGAAATATTTTCCTCAGATTTCAAAAGGAAATCCTTTCATCAGATTCTAAAAGGAAATCTTCTCCCCAGATCTTGAAGGTGATTGGTTTAGCAGCCGTCAAGAACCAGCTAACCAATGGGATTTCGAACGTCTTCAACAACGAGGACGAGTACGACGACTATTATTCCCGAGAGCCTTCGTACCTAGCCCCTCCCGTTCTGAGCCAAGGGCCCCCTAGTTTCTATATCGTTCCATCTGATTACTTCGACAGACGCAGAGGAAAGCGAGATACCCAGGTGAGGAGGGTGAGATAACTGAGCGAAAAAAAAGGGAAATGATACTGTAGAGGTAACTCAGTGAGGAAAGGCCCAAGTGAGTAGGGTGAGATAACTGAGCAAAAGAAAAAAAAGAAAAAGAAATAGGGAAATGACATTTACTCAGTAAGGAAAGATTTTGAGGCAACATTTACTGTACTTCACATTTAAAAATACAGTGGTTTTAGCTTGAGTTATTTAGATTATCTGCATCTTAGCTTTTATAGTTTTAAATTAAATTTCCTGTTATTCTTCATTTATAACTAACTATATCGGCGTCAGTGACCTTCGATCTTTGGATGCCAGAAAACTTTAAATCAATCAATCAATCAAGGAGCGAAACAATGTAATTATTTCTGATATTTTTTATTTCTTAAAAGCATGAATCAAACATACCCTAAGAATATCGAATTGAATTTTTCCTTTAGGGAATAACAAGAAACTACAGGAAAGCAGCTATAGTTTTCAGTTTTTTTTACATATATTTGCCTGTTTTTTTAATGTTTTCTCCTGCATAACCTAAATTAAAACTACCCTAAGATTATTCAAGCTAATTTTTCCTTTAAGAAAGGGGAAAGAATCTAGAGAAAAGTGGCCATAATTTCTCTCTCTTTTTAACAAGGGCAAAAACAAGCAGGCTCAGACGGTCGGCGAAATCGATTACTTCAACGTGATCGCTACTCTGGACACAGACGGCTGCGCTCAGAGGTTGGTCTGCGAGCTTGCACAAAAATCAGAAGAGGAAATCAAGGAAGATGAGCGAGCCATAATGTTCAGCTTCAAGTATGTTACTGATATTGTTCTCTATTCGGTTGTGTGGTGTTAATTTTTGTTAAATATGTATATTTGTATATACATATATGCTAGTATATATACATAAATGTACAGTATATACATATATATATAAATATATATATATATATATATATATATATACATATATATATACATATATATATTTATATATATATATCTATGTAGGCCTATATATATATTAATATATATATATATATATATATATATATATATAGATATATATATATATATATATATATATATAGATAGATAGATATATATATATATATATATAGTGTGTGTATACCTGTATATATACTGTCTATATATGTATATATATGTATGTATATATATATATATATATATATATATATATATATATATATATATATATATATATATATATATATATATTTATATATATATATATATATATATATATATATATATAGTGTGAATACCTGTATATATACTGTCTATATATGTATATATATATATATGTATATATATATATATATATATATATAATATATATATATATATATATATGTATATATATACACATATATACAGTATATATACCGGTCTCATATATACCTAAAATCCATTTTTAATATGACATTTTTCTTCAATCGTTTTCCTATTTCCATGTTTAGTTTCTCTTTTAAAATTTCCTTTATAGAATTTTCTTCTAAAACATTTAACACAAATTTAACTATCTTTTAACGGCGCTCATTCTTTTGCAGAACATCGGTGGCACCCCCTCCATCAACTATTCGCAATTCAAAGGGCATCTTCGACTACGCTGCTTGGCTGGGCAAGAACTCCGTCCACAACTCAAAAGCTTGTGAAGCCTTCTATAGCCAATGCACGTCCAACTCCCAGGAGATAATGGAGGCCTTCCGACTCATGGAAGCAAAAGAAGTGGTGGGCGATAGTAATTTTTCCCAAGAATAATTAGAAGTCTTCCGAGTCTTGGAAACTTTAGATATGGTCGGTGATAACCAGGAGGATCTCTAAGAGTTAGCAGATTGATTGATTAGTTCAGTATTCTTTGACCTCCTGACATTCTGAGTAAGCAGAGGCCATCAGATATCTGGAAGCCAAGTGTATAGTCACCAGAGGGGTTTCCAAGAGTAATCAGAAGTTTCCAAATCTTGGAGGCCAAGGATATGGTCAACGATAACTAAATTGTTTTCTCAGAGTAATCAGAAGCCTTCTGTTATTTTGAAGCTGAGGCTAGCTTGCAAAAAAACAGGTTACCCCCACGAGTAAATGGAATTAAATGAGCTCAAGACTATTAGGGCATTATTTTATAATATTCCTTGGAATTGACGTTTTGGCTCCGTGTTTTTGTTATTTCTTAGCAATGAATCTTAGCTTAACATACTCTGTTCTACAAGATTCCAGGATATCAGATTAGGTCAAAGTAAATTAGGAGGGCTTTTGTATTAAACCATCACATGTAATTATTAGTACTGTACAATGTTTATTAATATGTTATACCCTGTTATTGATTTCTGTCTGATCAGAGTATTTCATTATAGAATTGCCTCTATGTAACATCCTTATCTAGGAATTATGATTCACGTTTATCTGTGTGTGTGTGTGTATGTGTGTGTATCTTTACTTTAGGTTTAATGTCCTATGTAGTTAGCGTAATGTTGTTTTTCCTGCATTTCTCATAAGAGCACTTGACAGTTCCTAAAGGTTTAGTTCAGATTGATAGAAATACCTCAGGTACTGGAAAAGAACCTTTATTTCTTTTTCTCTTAGTTTAACCATTCTAGCAGTTTTATGGCAATGCGTCACTGTCGTTGCCATAAACTGAGCAAAATATTTCGAGTGTGGTGTCAGTTACCAGCTATTTCAGAAAGCAAATATGTCGATGTATGCTACTTTCTGTAAATTAGTTTTTTTTCTTTTTTTACATTTTCTTCCAAGTTTTTATCTAATTTGTTTAAACATTTTCTTTCGTAGCTTCCAAGTTTTTTATTTTGTTTAGTTTAGAAACTAGATAAAGAAGAAATTGGTGTTTTTTTTCTTTTTTTTATAAGAAAAATTTTTTTTTTCTATTACATAAACCTCCAAAACTTGGAAGTGGTGTTACATACATATATCAATAATCATTTTCATATATGGTTATATAGAATCATGTAAAGAGCACCTTAATGGTTGTTTACTAGTATATATATATATATATATATATATATATATATATATATATATATATATGTATATATATATATATATATATATATATATATATATATATATATACATATATATATATATATATATATATATATATATATATATATATATATTATATATATATGTATATATATATATATATATATATATATATATATATACATATATATTATGTATCTTCAGGATCACATTTGGTTTATGTTTTTCCAAGAATATAATTTTTTTGTCTGAAATTAATCATTTA
>NC_090727.1:172449885-172454885 GCF_036898095.1 Palaemon carinicauda | reverse complement strand
TTCTAATTTTATTCATATAAATGTGAAGTTTTGAATCCATTTCTGCTTTACATAGGAGCTTAATAACCTTTTTAATCTTATCCATATAAATATGAAATTTTGAATCCATTTCTGTTTTACATACGAGCTCAATATCCTTCTTAATGTCATCCATATAAATGAGGAATTTTAAATCAATTTCTGTTTTACATAGGAGCTCAATACCATTCTAAATGCCATCCATATGAATGTGAACTTTTGAATTCATTTCTACACATGACCCTCAGAGTACTTTGGGTTCACTTATTAACGCCTTAATAGATTGCATGAGTTCGTTGTAATTCAGGAAAGATATCTGATTGTAAAAGGTTTTAAATTTCATTTCATTATAATATCTAAAGTTTTCATTGTGAGAGTAAATTAAGGTCAATGTTGGGTTAATCCAGCATTTAGTAACGTTTCATGTATAATTCCTCGTATATATGTGCTAGTTTTGTAATATAAAAGTAGTTTATATATATATATATATATATATATATATATATATATATATATGTATATTATATATATACATATATGTATATATATATATATATATATATACATATATATATATATATATATATATATATATGTATATGTATATATATATATATATATATATGTATATATATATATATATATATATTTATATATATATATATATATATATATATATACATATATATATACATATATATATATATGTATATATATATATATATATATATATATATATATATATATATATATATATATATATATATATTTATATATATAACGTAATATTAAGTGTCCTAGTATAAAGATTGCACTTAAAAGAAGCTATTCATCTAAAACATTGTTAAGGTATGAAATAAACTAGTATTTTATGAAAACATTTTATTACAAAGACAGTCTAAAGAATCAATTATTCATTCCTACAACAAAACTTCCACATTCATTCAAAACGTCAGTTCCACGCGCGCACAAGTTAAACACATTACTACATTGTTAATTATAAATATTAGTTGATCACATCAAAATATGATACGGAGCGCGTGGGGTGGATGGCTGGAACGGTATTTGGGACTGGAATAAGGATGATTAACAAGGCAATAAATAAGGAAGCAATAAAAAGGGTAATAAAAAGGTATAAAAAAAATTAAATTTGTTCTATATACATGTTCTTTCCGCGTCCCAACACTGTCTCGCTAATCCTTACCCCACACTTCCGATTAAACGACTGATTTCAGAGAGGCCTGATTCATTGTTTACTCTCTAAAGTGATTAGTGTTTTTTAAATAAGTATTCCAATGATAAATGAGACAATTAGACCATTTGCACATATCTCCCTTGACAGGTGAGTGTCTATGTACAATAACAGAAACAAATCTATCCTTCTTAATAAATAGCTCAATAAATTAACTAACTCTACTGATGAGACGGTGCCTAGCAGATTAATTCAGATAGGTCTTATTTCTCCAGTTTTCCATACGATTCTTCCATGAACTGTTCCAGGCAGCTCTTTTTTTTTTTAAGATGGTATTTTGTCTACAGAAATCAAGACGAGAAAGAACTTCCTATTAGGGGGAAGATATACTTTTTCAAACATCCCATTGGGTGAAGGGAATATTTTCCAGTCATCCCATTGTGTGATGCGCTTATTTTCCAAACATCCCATTGGGCGAAGGGAATATTTTCCAAACATCCCATTAGGTGAAAGGAATATTTTCCAAACATCCCAGTTGGTGAATGGAATATTTTCCAAACATCCTATTGTGTGAAGGGAATATTTCCCAAACATCCCAGTTGATGAAGGGAATATTTTCCAAACATTCCTTTGGGTGAAGGGAATATTTTCCAACATCCACCCTAGGTGATGATTAAGATTTCCTTGACAGAGGTAGTAAAAGTTTTTATCCAGACATTTTATAACTGAAAATTACTTCTAACAGAAGTTTTACGACAAAGTTATTACTTTATAAAATGAAGTGTAATATTCATTCATACACTGGAAAGGGTTTGCTTTTTAGCCTCCTGTGGAACTCATCGTAGGTCCACTCCCAAAATTTGGTCTTCTTAAGCAGCTGCTTTCTATGATCATGGATACTTATAATAATGATATCTGTAATGATAATTGAGCCTCATTATAAATTACTACCACTAAACTTAAATTGCATTATGGCAACTCTCTAAGTAAAGAAGTGCAGGAAAAAGATTTCATTGCTAAAATGGGGTGCAAATTTCCCTTGTTCCATAAAAGGGATGACTTTCAGGAAGGATAAACCCACAAAGACCCAACACACAGACCCAGTGTACAACTGAAGAAAGCCAAATCTCATTATGCACCCAAGTGCATTTACTGATGAATTAATCTGGATAGGAAAACCATGATAATTTTTGCCTCTCATCCGCCCGCGGGTGAAGGCTCCTATGTATATATGTATATACTCTCATATAATGAGGTACTCTTGATATGTAAATAAAAACATAAACTCTGAAGAGTTGCACCATAACAGTAAGAACAATGAATGAGAAAGGAAAGAGTTAAAGGAAAATATAGGAGAACCGAGTTATGGTATATAGTAAACGCGACCTGTCTGGTCGACCCTATAGATGCTTAGTCCTCAATGGCTGACTAAGGGCGTATTAAAATCTCCCCTGGCACCACCCTGTAGTGTGACTTTTGGTGCCTGAATGCCCTGCCGAGGCTCTCTCTCTTGGCACTGCGGCTTGTAGGTGACGACCGCACAGCTACAATAAAATATTAACTCTTGCGATGGTTCTCCTTTTGTTGAGCTAAAGCTATTGTTTAATGATAACCTTTCAGCGTGATTGTAATAGTAATCAGATTCTTACTTTCGAATTATGAAAATGCTTTAGAAATGGACTTCACAAGGTGCTTAAATGAAGAAATATGCATCTTGGAAATTAGAAAGATGCCATGGCTGTCAGAGGACAGTAAAATGTAATCATGATTACCTTTGAAAGTTAAATTAAATACTTGTGACTATGAATTTAGAAATGTGTCTTCTTGTGAAGAAACGCAGGGTTATCGTAAGAAGAAATTATGGAGCGAGTATCACCTTGGCTTCTAAATCGCAGACATAAGAAAGCTGAAAGAAGGCAAGAAACAATGAGAATTCCTAAGAGTACAACAAGAGTGGCAGCGAAACCAGGTGTTGACATGCAGATGAGTCCACTTTGATCCTCAACCAAAGGAGCTACAAGGGTTGCCGTACTAGCTTCTCTTAGCTCTTCACCATCAGTTTCTCCTCCTTTCTTATCTAAAACAAATGTCAAGTCACGGGCAGACACTACCTGGATAATACGATTTACACCAATGTCTTTCTGTTTGCCGCCATCTTCCTTTTCTACTTCACGCTTGGCTCGACCAATTGATACTGGGGCTTCATAACCACCCCCAATAGATTCATCACTGCACTGATTGGGGCACTGATATCTGCATATCTGAATAGTGCACTGGAAGTGAACTTCCATTGAGTCGGGGAATTTGAATGCTTGGAAATGAGCATAGGACAAAACAGATGCTGAAGCTCCAAAGTTCTTGATTTTAGTGAATTTAGACATAAGTTTAGGTCTTGTTACACATCCGCGCTGATCCACCAGCTGGATTGGTGCCCTCTTACCATCATGAGCCATACAGTTTCGAACTAGCATGTCAAACTTATTGTCATCATCTTTAATAGCTAGAACCATGGTCATAGTCTGACCAATCTTTACCAAACCAGAAACTTCCGAAGCCCATGGACCCTTGCCTACTTGTATTTGCATCCAGCATCCCACGTTATCCCCAGCAAAGTCAGCTCTTACGACATCTAACATATCAACAGGGAAAGGTCGGAATGTTACAGATTTTTCATACTGATCATGCCAAGTGCATCGAAGTTTGCGGGCTTGATCCCAAACTTCTTGTACTTGAGGATCATACTGTATCACTATAGTATTTTCAAAGTAGGTTCCAGACCCACTTTGACTTCCATAACCATAGAGGCCATTTTCAGTGTTTCCTGTTGTTCCACAGGCAGCAATAGAGACATCAAATGTAGCCTGGGTACGACCTAAACCTGCAGGGAGGTGTACACAGGCAACATTGCTGTAATGTCCCTTACTAAAGACTATACCATAGAATGGTTTATCAAACTCAATATTAACTTTCATGAGGTTCTTTTCACATTTTACATCGAGAGCTGTTATTTTTGGCATTACTGGAACAGCATTTGGCCATGGATCAGCTGGTCCTAGAGATTCTGGGGGAGCATAAGAATTGGCAGAGCCAGAAACATCGGCATCAGGTATAGGATGAGGCACTGGAGCTTGTGGAATGGCCACCACTTGGGGTTGAGGTTTGGCAGGAATAGGGGATGGAGCTGGAACAGGGCCACTATATGTAATCTGTGGTTGTGGAGGGGCAGGATTATTCAGAATGGGAACTGGGCCAGGAACTGGTTGCCTTCCTTCATAGTTAACTGATCCTTGGGCTGCAACGTGATCAGTTTGCAAAGGTAGAGGTGCTGGTGGGAAAATGGGTGCCTGAGCATGGATAGCAGGACCTGGAGAAATAACAGGAGCAACTTCAGCAGGACTAGAGTAAACATCAACGGGCTTTGGTGCACCGTAACCTGCGTCAGGTACTAGTCCTGGACCAGAAGGTACTGGTCCTGGACCAGAAGGTACTGGACCTGGGGCAGAATAAGAGTTACCTGGAGGTGGAGGTGGAGCTGAATAATTAGGACTAGGAGGGGGAGCTGAATAGGAAGGGCTTGGAGGAGGAGCTGAATATGAAGGGCTTGGAGGAGGTGCTGAGTAAGATGGTCTTGGAGGAGGAGGGGGTGCTGAATAAGAAGGACCAGGGGGAGGAGGAGCAGAATAAGAAGGACCGGGAGGAGGGGCAGAGTAAGAATGTTTAGGTGGTGTGGGTGGTGGGGGTGGTGGAGGAGGTGGAAAACTTGGAGGAGGTGCATAGTTCTTTGGTGGGG
>NC_090727.1:172439885-172447385 GCF_036898095.1 Palaemon carinicauda | reverse complement strand
AACGCAAGATTAGATGATCAGGCACGTTATAGTAGTGAAGAAAATTGTGGGTAATTGGCAACGAAAATAGATTTTTCTTGACATGAAGGTAGAACCACTTATAAAACTCTCTCATTAATGAATTGCGAAATACACAGAGAGAGAGAGAGAGAGAGAGAGAGAGAGAGAGAGAGAGAGAGAGAGAGAAGGATTTTGGATGTCTCAAAAAAATTTTGTCCATTCGGAGAGACTCCATTTGCTCTTTCGTAGAGCGAATCGGTTTCAACGTTTAGAGAGTTTTTATGATCTTGTCCAACTTATTCTTGAACTCGTTTACCGTGTTACTGTTTACTACATCCGCCGGAAGTCTGTTCCATGTATTTGCTATTTTGTATGTAAAGAAATTGCCACATTGAGGGGTGTTGTATCTTTCAAATTCCATTTTGTATTCGTTACCTCTAGACAGATTTGTGTTAAGCATGAATAGATCACTGTGGTCTACCTTAGTTATTATTTTAAGAATTTTGAATGATAGTGCGGAAAAGTTTAAATATCTAGAGAGTTTTAATGATCTTGTCTGACTTAGAGAGATAAAAAGAGAGTGTATGTTTGTGTGTATGTGTCTGTTTCATCAGCGAACTCCGACAATGTCTCTGAAGTAATAAGGAACATTGAAAATGATATCAAGTTATTTTGTAGTAACTCGAGTGTGCTGGGTCGGAACCAGGGCCCATAGATATCTCACCAGAGAGAAAAAAATGTTTTCTACTCGAAACTATAAAGTTAACAACTTTGATGCATAAGATATATATGGGAACATATGTATATATATATATATATATATATATATATATATATATATATATACATATATATATATATTATATATGTAAATATATATATATATATATATATATGTGTGTGTGTGTGTGTGTGTGTATGTACAGTATATATATATATATATATATATATATATATATATATATATATATATATATATATATACATATATAGTTATAGACCTGTACATATATATATGTATATATCTATCTATCTACCTATCTATCTATATATATACATATATATACATATATATATGCATGTATATGAGTGTATGTATGTATGTACGTATTTATGTGTTTGTGGGATATGTTTGCGCATTATTTCATATTTACTCATATTTTTTTTACTAGGGTCTTCATCATAAGGCCCAACAATATGCAATATTGTATATGTTTTATTCCAGCTGCGACCAGATTGGAGAATAATCTTCTAATCAAGCAGTTGAATTGATGAAACTTCAGAAGATAAAACTTGCAGAGAATGTTTTTACGTTGAAATGGTTGGCATAAGTCTCTCTATATAGCTTATACAGTATGCTGCACATCTATTTCAACATTATCATTGATCTTAAGATATTTATTTCCTTTATCATCTCCTAACTGGGCTATTTTCCTTCTTGGAGCCCTTGGACTTGCAGCATTCTGCATTTCCAACTAGGCTTGTAGCTCAATTAGTGATAATGACAGTAATAATAATTTCGTTTTTCATTATTATTATTATTATTATTATTATTATTATTATTATTATCATTATTATTATTATTATTACAGGCCACTCAATACACATCCGTATAACATTTATGGCACCTTTATTATCTTATGATTAAACTTTTCCAAACCTAAACTAACCTAAACTGAACATATTGGGAGTGTTAACTGAGACGATTTGGCATAAGCACAATTTCTTTAATTTCGATTCCGTAACCAGAATTGCCAAATTAGGTGCAGATTTTGCCCGGAAGTGGCAACCCTCACTGGATAATGGTCATTGATCTTAATTTTAATGGGATGCTATGCGTCAATACATTTCTATACTATTTTTTATAGTGAGGACGTACGGTAGATCGAATGCAGAGTTAAATATCCAAGTTAATTTCTTTCCTGAAAAAGTTAAAGGCAAGTTTTGAGCAAAAATTACGTTCAAAATAATCCTCTAGTCTCACGAGAGCATTTCTCAATCAAGGATGATTTTGGTCTTAATGGAAATATTCTGGACGAATTCATGAACATGCTAACCAAAACACGCTGGTACCTTTTGTGCTGAGCCTCAGATGAACGATACTAAAAGACGCCAGATAGCTTTCCCTTGTGACACTGTATTGTCAAGATGTGTCGTGGTGTCAGACGATGAGTTCGGGGACCAATGGCAGAAAAATACCAAAAAGTGTAAAATCACAGATCTGTCAAGATATCAAGAGGTGCCAAAAAAAATCGGACTTTTATGACTAAAAACGATTTCTGTGATGCTATGGCTCCAAGACGTCTAAAGTGCCAAAAATTGTTCATGTCAGATACCTTTTGGAGAACTGAAAATAAGACGGGGTTGTATGAATACATGTTTCTGGCAACGTTTTTGTGGTAAGACGCTAAAAGATGAGATGAAGGGTTGCATTTGACACTTTGGCAAATGAAAGGGGTCAGGAAACATGACTATAACATTGGGGCCACAAGATACTCAGAAAAAGGACTCATTTGACACCGTGGCACCACGACAAAAGGCATTAGCAAACATATTGGCCAGAAGCAACACGACCCTGAACGGCATTATACTACTCCCTGATGCCACGTGTTTGAAAAGATGGCGGAAAACGGACTAGGGAGACAGCCCCTGTAGGAGTAGGTCAGACTCCTCACGTTTTCTCAGCTGTGCTCAGCATACAATCCGGCCATAGTAACCCTTAGCCAGCGGAGAAAAAGACCTGATCTCTGGTATTATAGAGAAATTAGAGAAATAACGAGATTTTCCCGCGCACGCCAACTTCCTCAGCAGCTTATTTTTTTTTTCGTTTTTTTTTTTTAAACTTTCTTCCTCTTCTGCACCGGCTGTTACTGTGAGCCTCTGAGCTTCTGACGAGGCGAACCTGCTGGTTGATATAAGGGAGGCCGGATGGGGAACGGTGTTATAGACGGGGGAAATGGCGTAGACGGAGGAGAAAAGGGAGAAAGTCTCTAAAGGAGACGGTAGACGGAGGAGGGAATGAAAAAAATAAAGAAGACGGTAGATGGAGTAGGGAAGGGAGAAAGACTCTAAAGGAGATGGAAGTAATTTCAAATACAGTGCTGAAATAGACAGACGGACACATTGGCAAATACGAAATGTCTGATAAATATACTTAATGGAATTGTTTTTTGTTCTAGGCCATTTGGAATTGATTTTGCTATTGGGATAATATAATCCTTCTTAGACGCTATTCCATCCACTTGTGAAATGCAGGTAACTGTAAGCAAGTTACCACTTTCACCGGGACAGTATGTGTAACAAATGCTGGAATTGATTTTCTCATAGATTATTATTATTATTATCATTATTAGTAGTAGTAGTAGTAGTAGTAGTAGTAGTAGTAGTAGTAGTAGTAGTTTCCGAACTCTTACAGAACAAACAATAAAAGTCATTATTATTATTATTATTATTATTATTATTATTATTATTATTATTATTATTATTATTACATACAAACTCTTCCAAAACAAACAATAAAACCCACAAAAAAGCTATAAATGTGAATAACCATCCAAAGCAATGTACATCTACAATTAAAGTCCTGATATTACTCTCATGTCAATTAGACCGGAAAGGAAGCAAATGGTCTACGAAAATGAGCACTAAATTCTGGTCCTCATTCACGGTCCACAAAATCAAGGTTCCAAATCCCTGTTCATTAATCCTTCCAGTTCCAATATTGATATCAGCGAAAGTTCTGATACAGCAAAGTTTTTCGAGAGTACACAAACCCTAGCTTCTTTATATGTTCCTGGGCTTAGAGCATCTTTCTTTTCCAACTAGGGTTGTAGCTTTGCAAGTAATAATAATAATAATAATAATAATAATAATAATAATAATAATAATAATAATAATAATAATAATAATAATAATAATAATAATGGAAAGCTAATGCCATGACCTATTCATTGAAAAACAACTTTCTATAGTTTGTGTGGGTTTAAAATAGTTTCCTTTTTCAAAATTTGAGTGAGTCACCAATGGCAGTGAAAAGGTTAAACTCGATATGACTCTCCAGCAATGAATGAAAATCGTATCGAATCTTGACCAATATCTTATGATAATTTGATTTCATCATCATCTGTTTTGGCAAATTCATTTTCAAGTTTTGATTTTCAATTTTAACTATTCGACATTATTCGTATTGAGACCGCATGGACTTAATGAGCTATTTTCTATATCTTTTTGAAGCAACCTATGGAATAATATTGAATATTACCGAGTCTTAAAATACTCTAAATAATAATAATAATAATAATAATAATAATAATAATAATAATAATAATAATAATAACAACAACAACAACACCACCAACAACAACACCAACAACAACAATGATGATAATAATGATAATAATAATAATAATTATGATAATAATAATAATAATAATAATAATAAAAATACTACTAATAATAGTTATGATAATAATAAAAAATTCTATACTGTCTGTATAATTCAATTCCATAATCATAAAATATATATTCTTATGTTGTATATTAATATTATATTTATAATATTTTACTTGAAGAACATTATTCCTATTTTTTTTTTTTTGCATTTTAATAGAAATAATATATAAAGAATCTTTCTTCATATATATACACACATGTGTATATATATATATATATATATATATATATATATATATATATGTATATATGTGTGTGCGTATACAAGTGCATATGCATATATATATATATATATATATATATATATATATGTGTGTGTGTGTGTGTGTGTGTGTGTGTGTGTTTGTAATGCATATACATATAAATATATATACAGTAAATGTATCAACATACATATATATATATATGTGTGTGTGTGTGTGTGTGTGTGTGTGTAAACAAATATATTCTGGTGAACAGACCGTGAGAAATAAACTAAAAAATATTATACAACCAAAGAGAAAGTAAAACGTTCCATCACATCCCTTTCCGGAAAATGACAAAAAAAAAAAAAAAAAAAAAAAAAAAAAAAAAAAAAGCGATAATATCTTTGAGTTGCACAATCTGGCGGAGCAAAACATGGCAGACATCAGAAAGTCTTCATCTCCTTCCTATTTTGAGAACGAGGCCCACTGACCTACTGCAGAGGAAGACGACGGTAGGGAGGTCCGCTCCTTAGGGGAGTGGTAGGAGTCCTAGGGGGTGGTTGTATCTCAGATGGCCCGAGCATCATGGTGGGAGGTTGAGGGAGGGGGGGGGAGTTTGCAGGATTACCATGGTGGCAAGAGAGAAGATGGTGATTAGGGGAGGGGTTGAGGAGGTTTTTTTTTTTTGGAGGGGGGGAGGAGTCTGGATAGAGGAGATGGGGAGGGGGGAGGAGGTCTTTTGGGGGGATGGAGAGGGAGGGAGGAGATGGGGGTATTTCTCTGATTTCATGTTGAGGTTTTCTAACCAGACAATTCTTGCAAATTATGTGATTTCTAAGATGCCTTTGATGTGCCGACTTGTATCGCTGAGCGATTGTTTTGCGTTTATGTTTCTATATTATGGAAATTATTCTGTGGAGCAGGGAGGTTTGGGAAATGATAACTTGTACGTTCGAATGATATATGTATTTTCTATTTATATATGTGGATTCTTATATAAATTGCTGAGTCATGGAGCATGGGAGATGAATCGGAGACACATCCTTGCAGAAGGTAAACAAAATTATTTGCGTAATCTATGATAGAGAGATAGAGAGAGAGAGAGAGAGAGAGAGAGAGAGAGAGAGAGAGAGAGAGAATATGTTAATATTATTTTGAGAAAATTAGATCAACTGCAATGCAATACTGCATTTTGAATTTATCAATCCAATAGTTTTTGCTTTTAATACAACACCAAAAAATTGGAAACTTCATAAACAATTTGCACGTAATGAAAACAAACAATACAAATCTTTTACCACATAATGGTATTAATAGAATACCGAATAAATACAGTGGCAGAACACTGGAAGAACATTATCAAACAATAACATAATAACAAAAAAAAAAACGTTATGTACATAAAGAAGATAGATTGAGCAAATAATTTGCCGAAGTGCTGTACAGATAAAGTAAAAATAATATCAATGAGGTATGATTCTTTTTAATGATTCGTCAGTCAGAAAAGTATATTTGTTCTGGAATCACTTAAAGCGATAGCAACTGTGATGGGGGTCGTAGTAGTAGTAGTAGCAGCAGTAGTGATAGTAGTGATTTCAGAGTACAGTATAGTTCTCTACCTAGTGGATGCATTTATCTCAAGATTTTATAGCCAATTTTATTCCCAAACAGTCTCTCAAGTCTCTGGTACTGTGCATTGGCCAGAGCGAGAGGCTGACCTGCGATGGAGCTGGAGTTTGTATTTGACAATGCCTGACTGACAAGGGGTTGGTAATATCTAACAGACAAGGGGTTGGGAATGTCTGACATTCAAGCGGTTGACAATGTCTGACAGTCAATGAATTTTGGCAATGCCGGACAGACTATGGGTTGGTAATGCTTACACACACAAGTGGTTGGTAATGCCTGACAGACAAGGGATTGGCAATGTTTGGCAGACAAAGGAGTGGTAATGCCTAACAGGCAAGGGATTAGCAATGCCTGACACACAAGGAGTTGTCAATAGCTGACAGACAAGGGGTTAGCAATATCTGACAGACAAGGGTTTGCAATAGCTAACAGACAAGGGGTTGGCAATGCCTGATAGACAAGGGGTTGGCAATAGCTGACAGACAAGAGGTTAGCAATGCCTGATAGACAAGGGGTTGGCAATAGCTGACAGACAAGGGGCTGGCAATGACTGATAGACAAGGGGTTGGCAATGCCTGATAGACAAGGGGTTGGCAATGCCTGGCAAAGAAGGGGCAGAGCGAAGAAATGGCATTGCATCCACAAGGTAAAAATACTATTGGTCTACTATATGGGTGAATCATTATGACACCAAGGGATGAAAGACAGTGAAATTCTGGTGACCAGAGTTATGAATCAATGGGTGGTTCGGGCCTTACAAACTAGCCAGAGCCAGGATTATAGAACCCTCCGCAACAGCAGGGGTTGCCTGAGTGTTTATTATAGGCATCGGACGATTCAGATCCCTGTCCACTGAGAGTAATTTTCTCTAACCATTTTTACTCTATATATACAAAATAAAGTTGGTGGTTAAATGTAAACATTATATATGTTCCACAAATGCGAACGAAAACATCGAAGACTATCAACTATATCACCAGAAAAGTGAATACCCGGCAATAGCTCAAAATTAATACATGAAGCATATAAAGAAAAGTATTCCGGCGATATACCAGAAAAGTCCTGTAAAGCAAAACAAAAATCAAGATACTCTAGGTCTATGACAGAACTTGCCATGTGATACAGGTTAAGCGACCGCGCCTAATCTTGGTATATAAGAAAACAAGAAAGTTGCAGCTATACCATAGGATATGATGCGAAGGAACAAAATAAGAGAAACATATATAAGTAACAA
>NC_090727.1:172429885-172434885 GCF_036898095.1 Palaemon carinicauda | reverse complement strand
AAAACAAAGCCAGATTAAGAGAAATAAGATAGAAAAGTGTGCCCAAGTGAACCCTCAAGCAGGAGAATTCTACCTAAAGACAGTGGAAAATCATGGTACAGAGGCTATTGCACTATCCGAGATTACATAACAATGGTTTGATTTTGGAGTGTCCTTCTCTCAGAAGCGTTGCTTATCATAGGTAAAGAGTCTCTCCTTTCCTTACTAAGAGGAAAGTAGCCACTGAACAATTTTAGGGAAGTAGTTAACCTCTTGAGTGAAGAAGAATTGGTTGGTAATCTAAATATTGTCAAGTGTATGTGGACAGAGGAGAATGTGGAAAGGAAAGGCCAAACTATTCGGTGTATATGTAGGCAAAGAAAAAATGACCCGTAACCAGAGATGCCTCGCTGTTGCCACTTACGCGTAATTTCTCTTTTCTACCGCAGCAAAGTCATACATGGTTATTTATTTATATATATATATATATATGCAGTATATATATATATATATATATATATATATATATATATATATATATATACACACACACACACACACACACACACATATATATATATATATATATATATATATATATATATATATATAATATGTGTCTTCTACATAAACTTACGTTTTGGGGTATAAGTTAATAGTTCCACGACTCGTCCCACTAATAATATTCAAGCGGCTTATTTGCCTAAGGTGTTTGGTGGTCGTCTTTGGTGTTCACGTGCATTTCCAAAAAAACAGAGAGAGAGAAGAGAGAGAGAGAGAGAGAGAGAGAGAGAGAGAGAGAGAGAGAGAGAACGATTGAAAACTCACTAATTAGTTTAAAACTATTTAATCAGTGATGTATCGTCGTTTTGTACAAAGTGACATAGAGGTGTCACCCGTCTCTGGTATAATATCTTAAGTAAAATAGACGTAGTTGCCCTTTACTTGAACTGGTGAACCTTAGCTCTTCATAACCCCAAATATATAATAAACCCTTTTAGTTACTGAGACCATAAAAAAAAAGTAAACAATAGACCCTGCCGGGAACATCTTGGCCTTGAACATTTCACCTGGCGCTTACAATGCCGTTGGTTTCGACAGCCAAAATAATACAGATGTGCATTGTTTTCAGGACGGATGTTTGCAGACTATGACCGATTGATACATTGGCACATTTTGACTTAAGGAATTTCGTCTTTTTGGAATATATCTTCCCTGAACGCCTCTATGAGACAGAGACTATGGTTAGACAAATGAAGAAGGATTGATAGCATAACTTGCATTGGGGCTGCGACAAATATACGTCACATATTAGAGGGTCCCTTGTGTTGAAAAATTACGAATTGTTCAAAAGACACGAAAGAAAATGAGGAATAATTCTTTGTTATTATTATTATTATTATTAATTGCTAAGCTATAACCCTAGTTGGAAAAGCAGGATCCTATAAGCCCATGGGCCCCAACAGGGAAAATAGCCCAGTGAGGAAAGGAAACAAAAGAAAATGAATTATTTCAAAAGCAGTAACAACATTAAAATAAATGTTTCCTATATAAACTATAAATACTTTAACAAAACAAGAGGAAGAGAAATAAGATAGAATTGTGCAGCAACATTCGACCTCTCTTCATATCAGAAAGAGACAGACAAATACACAGAGAGATTTAAAACTTGGAGCTCTAAAATGGCACATGGAGCTTCTTAAGAAATGACAAAAATAACAAGTGCCAGTGCTGGCATAAAGCCAGCGTAGTCCAACAACAACAAAATAGCTTGACCTTCACTCGACGGGAAGTTCTTAAGCCACTGGCCCCCAAGGAACTTGTGAAAGAATCTGGATTATGACAAATATATGTATATCTATATATATGAAAATGCATAGCATTAGATTTACCAGCTAACCTTTCCCCAGACCTTGTTGTCGTGTCGGTAACCTACAAACAGTGAGCATTTCTTAGCCTGAAGCTCTTGGGGGACATAAGTCTGCAATTTTGTGAAACCCGGATATACTCTTTTCTTGTTGTTTATTTGCATATGCGTTTTATGTTTTTCATCCATTTATTTATCGGTCTATCGTTGAAATATTGTTATTTTTCTTACATTTTCATAGTTTCATATATTCTTTTTTTGTGGCAATTTATCTACTTGTTTTTTTATTGATACATATATATATACATATATATATATATGTGTGTGTGTGTGTAGGCTATATATATATATACATATATATATATATATATATATATATATATATATATATATATATATATATATATACATATATATAAATATATATATATATATATATATATACATACATACATATATATATATATATATATATATATATATATACATACATACATACATATATATATATATATATATATATATATATATATATATATGTATATCTTTGCTTCCGATATTTGCAGTTACATCTTTTTGTATCAATATACTCTGTTTAACGTAAAACAATTTGTAATTCTTACGACATATACTGCATACACGCTTCTGAATATACTAATATATAGAATAATACTACTATATGAAATAACAAGCTTATATACTTACATGCATATAAAAATAATAGTTTCAAGCTTAAGCCAATTAACAACTCATTAATAAAGCCACACTGAACGTAATATATATGTATGTATGTATATATATATATATATATATATATATATATATATATATATATATATATATATATATATATATATATACTGTATATATAGGAAAATTCATTTATTCAGTTATGTATTTATTTATTTATTCATTTGTTTATATATTTATTCATTAATTATTTAATTTATTTATTCATTTATATATATATATATATATATATATATATATATATATATATATATGAATATATTCTTTTATTCAGTTATCTGTTTATTTATTCAAGTATTTGTTTATTTACTTATTAATTAATCTATTTATTTATTTATTTATTTATTTATTTATTTATTTATTTATTTATTCATTTATTTATCTATAAAACCACCTTAAAGTGTCATGCCCTTTTATGTTTACTTAATTAGTTTTTGTTTTTTAATATTCTTAACATCTGTTTGAATACGTGTCTCTTATTCTTAGAATCCTTATTTTTTATTCATATCTTAATATCTTCTTTCTTATTTTTGCTGTTTTTCTTTCTTTTGTGCCAAAACATTTTGAACTATGAGTGGTTTCTTTGCATGCTACAAATAATTTTTATGATAATAGCACAATTATTATTATTATTATTATTAGTAGTAGTAGTAGTAGTAGTAGTAGTAGTAGTAGTATTATAATTATTATTATTATTATTATTATTATTATTATTATTATTATTATTATTATTATTATTATTATCATTATTATTATTATTATTATTATTATTATTATTGTCAATAATAATAATAATAATAATAATAATAATAATAATAATAATAATAATAATAATAATACCAAAAAATGAAGATATGCGTTGCACATGTGTGAACCGAGAAAGATTTCCCCTCCTTCCCCCCACAACAATTTTAAGTTGAATTGAAATTAAAAACAAGATCACGAACACTAAGCTTGGCTTTTTTTCAACCACAGCTTCACATACAGTACATCTTCCGCCGAGCCCTGGATGTTTCTCTCTACTTCTGTGTTCCAATTAGTATATTTTTGGTCGTACCAGTCTCTGTCCCCTTTGAACCAAGTTAGTTAGTGTCAGAGAAAGGTCAACTTACGGTATGTCTTTTCCTTGTCATGCAATTCAAGGACTTGCAATGATTGGAGGTCTTTTCTATTACTCGATATTTTGTTGTCGGTGTTATATATATATATATATATATATATATATATATATATATATATATACATATATATATATACATACATATACATACATTTATATGTGTGTTTGTCTATATATATATATATATATATATATACATATATATATATATATATATATATATATATATATATATATATATATATATATATATATATATATATACTGTGTATATATATATATATATATATATATATATATATGTATATATATATATATATATATATATAGACACACACATACATATTTATATATATATATACATGTGTGTGTTTGTTTGCGTTTGCGCGTGTGCACGCGCGTTTGGGTGTGCATGTATTGATATATTCTTTCTTTTTTATCCAGAGAAAGAAAGAGAGATACGATTATTGCCCTTCTGATATTCTAAAACCATTTGATCTAATTAAAATTTCAAGTTTAATAGGAATTGAAGGATCTTTTCCCTCAAGAGCCAAAGGACTTCATCTTAACTCTTTTTCAACCAAATCCGCATACCTATACCTTCATGCAAGTTTTATTTTTATTGATTATTTGTATGTGAAGCTTGTGGACAGGAATGCATTTGTGTCTATATGTAATTACATTTTGTACACGATTTATTCCAAGCATTGTAAAATCAAACATTTCCCTTTTTTTTTTTTTTTTTTTTTTTTGCCCTTAAAACTAATCACCAAATATGCCCATACAAATCAAATAATAAGAATAAACTACTAACATAGTCTGCAAAATCCTTCTATCTTCTCTATATAATTGTTTTCAGTACACAATTTATTTCAAATATTGTAAAACTAATCATTTACTCTATTTACTTGCCATTAAAGATTTATCCCCATATAGGCCCATACAACTCAAATAATAAGAATAAATTACTAACCGTCTGGAAATCATTCAATCTTCAATCACTGACCTATCACTTAGAAACCTAACTTCTTTGATTGGCTGCCGAAAATGGGTCATAGAAAGTGAAAAAAAAAATAATAAAGGTCAATTGACTCATGCTTTAGCGCTAACAGGTGGTTAGAAGCAGACAGCTGCACTTATCAGTCACACTCGCACTGGGATGAAAGAAAAGAGATATAAATATTGAACTGGTATTTCGGATGCTTATTTGAACCGGAAGTCGTAGAGAGATTTTATCGACGTTTTGGAGATTTCACGCTGAACTTTAAATTGATGTTTTCAGGT
>NC_090727.1:172418006-172424385 GCF_036898095.1 Palaemon carinicauda | reverse complement strand
ACGAATAAGAGATTCAACGTAATACTGATGAGCGTTTTGTCGGCACAGAGTGGGTTTATCTATAATTTAGCATTTAAAAGATGGGTGTAACAGTAATTTGTTTCCTTCTTCTCTGGAGCCACCCCTTCTCAAGGGAATAATAATCATAATTATCATTATTATTACTACCATTATTATTATTATTATTATTATTATTATTATTATTAGCTCTAAATTTATAGTGCCTCGTGTCTTTGAATATCGATGTGGTGGAGGAATTATAATACAGCACAAACACACACACACACACACACATACATGCGCGTGCGCACCCACACACATGTATGTATATATATATATATATATATATGTATATATATATATATATATATATGTATATATATATATATATATATATGTTTATGTGTTTATAACGGCTGATGGTGATGATGATAATGACAAAATGTGTGTATATATATATATATATATATGTGTGTGTGTGTGTGTGTGTGTGTTTGTGTGTATGTATGTGTGTTTGGGTATATACTATATATATATATATATGTAAGTATGTATGTATGTATATATATATGTGTGTGTGTGTGTATTCTATAAATTTTACAATTTTTCAGAATCTTCTCTGTATATTTACATACGAGATTAAAGATTCCCTAATCTTAAAATATCTGACCTTTCCATTCAGCATATACTCAGAAGCGACTCATATCCTATCTTTCTCTATAGATTTCTCTACCCTCATTTTATCATTAGGAGTTTTTATCTTATTATTACATTTTCATAAAGATATGATTAGATGATTGGGATAAGATAAAAATGTCATTAAGAAATATAAAGTTAACAGTTAAACCATGATGGTAGATGGATCTAAAGATTAAGTCGAAATATATTCTGTATATTATTACTTTAGTCTGATTCCTACGAGAGAGAGAGAGAGAGAGAGAGAGAGAGAGAGAGAGAGAAGCATAACAATAATAGGATCTCCTAGAAAATGTTATATTGTATATAAACTTCATAGAACTTAATCATTACAGAATGTTATTATTATTATTATTATTATTATTATTATTATTATTATTATTATTATTATTATTATTATTATTATTATTATTATTAAAACCTAAGAAAAAACTCTAGTTAGAAAAGCAGGATACTGCTATAGCCCAAGTGATCCACCAGGGAAAAATAGCCCAATGAGGAGAGGAAATAAGGAAATATGAAATAGTGTGCCAGAAATTGGAAGACCATTATACAGAGCTTGTAGCACTACCCAGTGCTAGAGAACAATTGATTTTAAGACTGTTTACCATAGCTAAAATGTCTCTTCTACCCTTACCAAGTGAAAAGTAACCACTGAATAATTGCAGTACAGCATTTAAACCCTTAAATGGAGAAGAATTTTTCGGTTATCTCAGTGTTTTCAGGTGTACGAGGAAAGAAGAGTATGTGTAAAGAATAGGCCAGACTATTCTCTGCATGTGTAAGCAAAGAAAAAATGAGCCGTAACCAATACTATCTGGCAAGTCAAAGGATCTTTTAACTAGCGGTAGTATCTATAGAAAAAGCACTGAACTTTCTCAGCAGTAACGCTAGAATATCCTCGGCCAAAAGAGGTTGAAGCCTCAAAAGGAATGGATTATAACTGTTATTGCCTTTTAATACAACATTAATATAATGATCATAATTGCTTGCTTTGTACAACCAACTACTCTTATTCTTGAGGTCAGCTCTTATGACACAAGATCCATATTCTATAAGATCGTGTTGAATTTGTCCTGACACCTCGGAATTTCAATACAAGTAGCGAAAATTGCCAGTCTCCCGAAATGACGACCTTTTGGTCAGAGATTCATGTCCGAAACAGAAATAGTCCATGATTTTCGTTCTAAAATTACAATTACGAAAGAGATAGAGAGAGGGAGAGGGAGAAACCTAGCACACGTTTGAAGGGGCATTAAAAGAGGGAATGGAGAGGGAAAGAAAGAAAGATCTGGAAAGGTTGGGGGGTGGGAGTAATCCACAATTTTTAAATCATGAGCACCCTGCCATTTGACGAAACAAAAGAGGCCCTTCTTCGTTGCGATATTATCCGAAACGCTTCACCTTTGAAAAACGTCTTAACCCCCAATGGTTTAGCAGTCGGTTTTCATCTTTGCCGACGAGCTTGTGACCCTATCATGTAGGGTCAGGGGTAAGTGGTAACCATCTCAGATGCTATGTTACTTTATTTATAATGGCATGGGTTACTGGAGGGTTGCTTTGAGGAGCAGAGAAAATACTTAGATTGTAGGACTGAGTTTGCAACTGGCTTTCACCTTCTTATTCTTATTACTATTATCATAAATATTATAATTATTGTTAGTGTTATTGATGATGATTTTGATTACGTAATTGTTAATTTACATGCTTTATTATCAGCATTACCATTAAATTTTTTAGAATAGCCATGGTTACTATAGCTATATTACTATCATTATTTTCATTATTACCATTACAGTATAATTTGTATCCTCTGTGTTGCATCGATGGCTTTGTAGCATTATCATTAGCCTTATTATCAATTGTAGTGTCAGAATTTATTATAATTTATTATAAACTTTCTTTTTTTATAAGAATATTTTTTCGTTACGACGAAAGGCCACGGAAGACGTCAGGTTAGAGTTAAGATATTCCATAAACTACTTATATCCACAAATAATGATAAACAACTCAGATAACACAAATACTTCAAAGAAAATTACATAAATAAAATAAAGGAAGAGCAAGACAGATAAAATGGAAGTTTCATGTTATATTTATATCCGGCAAAGAATGGGGAAGCAAGTCAGATAAAAGTGGGAGACTTCAAATTATACTTACATCTGACAGAGAATGATGAAGCAAGTATGATTAAAAGGGGATGGACTCTCAAAGCATACTTATATCAGTCAAAAACTATTGAAGATAGTCGGCCTAAAAGAGGGAGTTTACTTCAACACAGTTACATTCCCCAAAGAATGGTGAAGCAAGTCTGATAAAAGAAGCGAGTTGCTTCAAAACATAGTTACATATGGCAAAGTTTTGGGGAAGTAGGCGGATGAAATAGGGACTTCAAAACCTACTAAGATCTGCCAAAGAATGTCTGAACAAGTCGAATAGAATGGAGCCTTCAAGGAACTGTACATCCATGGAATGCCGGAACGAGTTAGATAGGAGACTTCAAAACCTATTTACATCCACAACGAAAACTTGTTGGAAGGCGTTGGATAACAAAGGAATTTTAATCCTGACTTACGTCATCCTTAGAACATTAGTAGGAATATGAGTGACGCTAATATGAAAGAGATATCGACGCTATTAATAATCGTAATGATAAGAATCAAAGAAGTGCATTTGTGGTCGCATTCACTAAAAAATCACATATGTAATTTCACACCTGACTTACATCCTCCTTAAAACCCCTAGTATGAATAAGAGTGACCCTAACCTTTAAGATATATCAATGGCATTAATGATTGTAATGATAATAGACAAATAAGTGTATTTGGTAGCCTCTACCGTATAATCACTTATGTATTTTCATGTCGGACTACTTTGTAAACCACGAAAAACGTATGTATGGAATACATATGGATAGATTGATAGATAAACAAATAGATAGGAATTGTCTAAGGATGTTTGGAAAGCATTAAGGAAATCGATACTTGTGCCAAATAGTAATGTGTAATCAATTACTCTTTATATATGTATATTTATACATATATGTATATATATATATATATATATATGTATATATATACGTATATATATTATATTATATATATATATATATATATGTGTGTGTGTGTGTGTATATATATATATATATATATACACACACGAAGAACCGATACGAGCCATTTACCACTTTAATATGCGTAGCAGAAACATTCAATTTATAACCAGCGAAAGTTATCACCAACCACTTTCTCACGAGCAGTGGTAAAATTGAGGCTTGATCATTTTAACGACGCGTCGGAAATATCCATTAACCATTAACGCCATTAATGAACCGTCCCAACTTCCTGCATTATGCGAGTGAATGTCCGCCTATCGCTGCTTTTTGTACGCCATGTGAAAAGAAGGTTGAATAGTGTCTCCGGAGAGAATGCCATTGCGAATCTCATGCGAGGGAAAAGTTGCTGATTAACCTCTATGCAGGTCGCTACCTAAGGGCCCACGGGCATAACACAATGCTTTGTTTGTCATTGCCGACCAGATTTAATGTGGCTCGATTTCACCTACACTGTGTAATGAACATTTGACTATCATTCGTCAGTATGATTGTAGGAATGCGCGAGGAGATGAATCGTAAATAAACATTTTAGTATCCCCAATTCGTCAGGATGATTGTAGAAATGCGCGAGGAGATGAATCGTAAATAAACATTTTAGTATCCCCCATTCGTCAGTATGATTGTAGGAATGCGCGAGGAGATGAATCGTAAATAAACATTTTAGTATCCCCAATTCGTCAGGATGATTGTAGAAATGCGCGAGGAGATGAATCGTAAAATTAAGTATTCCCAATTCGTCAGTATGATTTTGGGAATGAGCAGAGACGAATCGCATCTGACACTTTTAAATTTGCGCTGATTGCGCAAACCAGCCGATGCCTCGTTCAAGAATATTTATGGTAAAATTGATTGTGAAAGCTAAATTGAACCTGACGCAAATGTAGCATATTCCTTAGATGATAAGTTATAGCCGCCATCATTGAACAGTATGATAAGCAGATTTAAGAGAGGTGTTGAAATAAACTTTCTCTCATCATACGCACACAATGACAACTATAATTTAGCTCGGTGTTAAAATGCAATCCACCCCACCCCATCCGAAGCAATTCTAAATAACAGTTTAAGCGTTTGTTAATTATTTAATGTAAAATAAACACATGGGAAATAAACTATTTTTTTTTCAGTATAATTAAGTCTTTATCACGACATTGGAAGCCTAGTTAATGAATTATAGTAGATTAGATTTTTTTCATTAAAAAGAAAGATATTAATTAAAGTTGATTAAAGTTTTCTTTAATGAGGAATAATTATAACAATTTATTAAACAGTAGAGAATAAGTTACAATGAGATAAAGTATTCTATTTTGAAGAATAAAAACTATTTTTTCATGAAATTTTTGAAGATAATTAAGGATAATGATAATGAAGGCAGTAATTATGATGGTAAGGAGTAATATAATGTCAATGACGATCAACAAAAAAAAAAAAACTAGAGAAATTTATTCAAAAAAGAAAAAAAAAACATTTAATTATAAAAATCAATGATTGTATAAACATAAAGATAAGTTTTGATAATAATATCGCCAAATAAAAGTCAAATAACTAGTTATAGAATAGAACTAGGAACATAAGCTTTATAATATTGCACTACTTTTAAAAATGCAAAGTCACTGTCATCTTAGTACAACGTCCTCCTTCAACACCGACCCACCTAACCCCGCCTCCTACACACACATACACACACACACACATACGCACACACACACATGCATATACCTTTGTCCAGGTACCAAGCCGGGATACTAATCGTAAAAGGGATCGAAACCCAAGACAAATGGGATTCCCTTATTGATAAGATCCCATTTGACTCTAACCCTCTTTATTTCCCATTAAAAAAGGGACCTTATCAGCAAATATATCTCTTTATTCCTCTCTAATGAGGAGTCCTTCCAATAACATCTGTCGGAGAAAAACTGGGTTAATTGAACGCGATTGTTTTTTTTTGTTTTTTTTTTTTCTCCATTTTATTTTTATTATCTGATGTCGCATCAGCTGAGAGATGATTAGGCATCATCTTACTATATAAGGGGAGAAAGAAACTGAGAGAGAGAGAGAGAGAGAGAGAGAGAGAGAGAGAGAGAGAGAATTTAACCCCACGGTCAAAATATTCTAGTAATTAGAGACTTTCTCTCTCTCTCTCTCTCTCTCTCTCTCTCTCTCTCTCTCTCTCTCTCAGCACTTGTCATATAGGACATGAAATTTTCTCCAATCTATCTTACATATATAAATTAATAGTTAGAGTGAATCAAATTCCTCATGTCGTATAAAAGTAAGGTATATATGAATATAGAAAAGGACAAGAGATAAAGAGGGAAGTAAGTTATACAAAAAGCCTAACCTTTTGGGTTAAATTACGATGGCCGTTAGATGAATATATTAATATTGACAATAATGAATGGTATTGAAAAGTAGATTAAATGTAAAACAATTAGGAAAATAAGTGTTTTTTTGCTTGCTTATTGAGAAATGATGACAACAGAAGGGATACATTTACATACACGCACATACAAATAAATAAATAAAAAAAAATATATATATATATATATATATATATTGATATATATTTAT
>NC_090727.1:172395506-172410506 GCF_036898095.1 Palaemon carinicauda | reverse complement strand
TCATAGTACAGAAACTTTGGATGTATCCAAGGATAGCGAATATTGTTGTTATCTCGATGTATTATAGAAAGCTACCATACGATAGCTAAAGAGACTCTTCTCCCTTTACCACTGTGCAGCTGCCTATCTACTGAGTAAGAGTGTAAAGACTAGCATGCTTAGTGTTGTCAGATGATTGAGGGAAGATATGCTCGTCATATATTTAGGCAAAGAACAGAACGTAGAGTAGAATCAAACATTAAGTCGTCTGGTCAGTTTTCAGTGAAGCTTATAATTGTAATGGTAGTATCCCAAAGGGTGACTTGTCCATTGACCAACATACTAAAATTTACTTATCATTATCATTATTGTTATTTTTGTAGTTAATAGGGAGCGTCCGCATTTCACGAGAGGTCCACTTTCCATAAGTCTTGTAAACAGTGGGTCAATATTTTCAGTAGCGCAACAGTAATTTTATGATTATTTGCTTATGTTTGTATTGTTGTTGTTGTTGTTAAAGTCCACTGCAGTGCCTGGGGACTTAACTCAACGGAGCGTGAATCCGAACACTTTGAAAACGAGGACATCCATTACGGTCGCAAGAAAAAGCCTATCACCATGAAACACATTACCCTAAAAAGAAAAAAAAAAACACAGGACTTCGACTTCTTTCGCGAGCCGACCATCAACCGCCATTTCCGGTGGTCATTCCGACTGTCACGAACGTTACCTCAGCAGCGACCGCCTTGACCATCGTTGCACGCTAAAACCTAACCCATGAGTATCTACGGTTAACGGTCCCCGAAGCGCTTGAAATACTGACCGATATTTGGGTGTGGAGCCGTACAAACGCGTAATTGTGTTTTTGCGAAGGATGTTTACATGGTTCTTGTGGTTTTTTCTACTTCTTTCTTTCTCTTTAATCGTCTTGGCCGTCATCTTGATCTCCTCCTTCCCTTGGGTAACGTACCATCTAGTTACATCAAGTTAAAAATATCTTGCTTCACGTAGCGGCATCACTGACTGTTTAGTGAACGCCGTGTATACATAAAATCCGTTTGGCAATACCGCTATTTGTCTATAATTTGTAAATTCTTACCTACTGCCTACTTTTCCCCAGCCCCATAGAATTCCATCACGTTCGGATCCAAGACGGAAAATTACCTTTTACGACCACCCTTGAAAAACGTTTACGGCTTAATTGCCTTTCCAGACGAATAAGGATTTTAACGTCACTATATAGTAGTTTCTAGATATCAGTCAGCTACAATCTGAGAATCTTGGTGAAATTGATTGATTCTGTTGTTCAAAGGAACTGGTATTGCAGAGGTCATGGTCATCGACATGGGAAGTCTTTAGCAACTTTTCAAGGTTGTGGAGGCTTATTGGAAATGTCGCTGCCTGGCGATCTGCTGGAGTGGGGTTCGAGATAAGCTCAAGTTTCACAGTTTATAGTAGTTTTTGCAATCTTACCATCCTTGTGAGCTATGAATAGGAATTTTGGGAACCTATAGGTCTACCTTCTGAGTCACCAGCAGCCATTATCTTGCCATCCCTGGTCGTAGCTTGGGTGGACAAGGACTTAGGCGCTGATCATATGTATTTATGATGAGTCTCTAGGGCATTGTCTTGCTAGGATATCGTCACTATCCCTTGCCTCTGCCATTCATGAGTTACGTTTAAACCTCCAAGTTTTCGTTATGCTGTAAATTTGACAGACGAACCAGACTCTCCTCACTTAAGGGATTCTATAACTTGATTGTTTTAGCTCAGAGATGTTGAGACAAACTACTTCTATTTCATCTATAAAAAGCAATTCAAAATTAGTCTCCTAAAATAGATTTCAATTAAACAGTAAAAAGAGAGACTTGTTTACTGTTACTTGAATATGCAAAGACTCTAACTAGAAAGTACTTTTTCAAAACTGACTTATGATGAGCATCTTCACGTATCAAGAAATGTCCAACTTTATTGTTCATTTTAAAGGAATGATATATTTTTCCCTAGACAATCCCCATGTACAAGAGCTGAACCAAATCTTCATACACCTATACGTATACACTCACACACTGTATTGGTGACCTAGATGCTTCAGAAAGAAAACAACTAAACTCAAGACGATTGTCAGGAATTTATTTCTTTACTCACAAAATATACAATTTTATAATGTATTTTACTGCTGAGTAAAGATGGTGATTATGTTTCTTAATGATGACAGTGACCTCAAAGTCCCCAGTCTCAATTATTTACATCCTATTTGGATGTATTATTGTTTTTATCATACATTCATTGATTTATAGTATGACAATTTGTTAATAACATGTCGGTTACCTTGTTTATTCATGTAAGTGTGTATGTGTGGTCGTGAGCTTGGGTTCATGCACAAGTATAAGTGAGCATATATGTGTACAGACAATATGCTGTAGTTATGTCATTATTCTTAATCCAGCCTTAAACACACTTCTATTTTATTTCTTTTCCTCTTGTTTTGTTGAAGGTTTTACAGTTTTATTTAGGAAATAGTTATTCTAATGTTACTGTTCATAAAATATTTTATTTTTTCCTTGTTACCTTTCCTTACTAGGCTATTTTCCTTGTTGGAGCCCCTCGGTTAATGACATCCTGCTTTTCCAACTAGGGTTGTAGCTTAGCGAGTAATAATAATAATAATAATAATAATAATAATAATAATAATAATAATAATAATAATAATAATAATAATAATAAAAGCCTCCGTTCTCAACATGGTAACTCAGCAACGATAATTGCTTAACATATCCAAGTAGCAGTTTCTGGTTAATTTTCGTATCAGGAGTTTAGCTGCGTCTGGATAATACAGTGATCTAATTCTACATATGATAAACTGTTTATTTATTCATTTATTTTTCCTTGTAATTACATGCTCTGCTTATTTAATTCTATTGTTATAATAGCCAAGTCCTTAAAGGACGAATAACGTTTGAGAAAATATTTGATTTGCATGTTAAAGATAATTTTAAATTTCAACAATGATAAAAAGTTGATTTAGGTGCGAAAAGGTCACGCTGTCGATTACAATTTTATATATTTTTTTTAAATGATGATGGAAAAAAAGTTACTCAGCGTTTCTATTTAGTACAAATAAGTTAATATTCCTGATTTTCCTCAATCATCTAACTTGCTAACTTTGTTTTTATACTTTTTCTTTACCCACGTTATGATTCCAGACTCTTTTCATTTGTATCTATATATCAAATATCTTTTTTTAATATTGTTAATATTTTTGAATTAATTAATTTTAATCTTTCATTTCTTCTTATATCGTTTATTTATTTCCTTATATCCTTTCCTCACTGGGCTATTTTTCCCTGTTGGAGCTCTTAGGGCTTACAGCATCTAGCTTTTCCAACTAGGGTTGTAGCTAATAATAATAATAATAATAATAATAATAATAATAATAATAATAATAATAATAATAATAATAATAATAATAATAACGTTTTATCATTGTTACTGATATCAGCATTAAAAAGGATGATAGTAAATGCAATAATAGCAACATCAATATTAATAATTATAACAATGATAACATAGGATTCTTCTTGGATCTTTTCCTCTTGAAGTAATTGAGATATGATTCTTAATTCCTATAATAAGGACGTTAATTAAGAGGCTTGGTGAAAATATAATCAACACTACAAGTCTGAGGAGAGTAATTGCTATTCAGCTTCGGTATGAATTAATAATAATAATAATAATAATAATAATAATAATAATAATAATAATAATAATAATAATAATAATAAATAATAATAATAATAATAATAATAATAATAGTGATATTTCCGTAGTAGACCATTTTTCAAAAGTGATAGCTGCCTCAGTTACATTTATCTTGAAGTTGAGCTTCTTAATAATAATAATAATAATAATAATAATAATAATAATAATAATAATAATAATAATAAGAAAACGAAGAAGAAGAAGAAGAAGAAGAAGAAGAAGAAGAAGAAGAAGAAGAAGAAGAAGAAGAAGAAGAAGAAGAAGAAATCACTAAAGCAACTGATTAGCATGAAAGAATAATGTGGGTGGGGTTTGTTGTTTATGAAGGCCCGTGTAAATAGAAAAAAAAGAGAGACGAAAAGCAAATCCTGCTCTGAAACAAGGTCCACTTTCCTTCACGTCTTCATCAAGACTTCTCTTCCATTATTCGGCTAATGTCCCGGAAACGACGCATTGCCGAGTGCATAATTACTTTCTACTTACTCTCATTCCTCTGCTAATCACCTTCAATTACCTCTACTGACGACCAGCCCAAACTCACCTGAAAGAAAAGGACGAATAATTTAAGGTCGTTCTCGACTCGAACACAGCAGTCACTTCGTGCAAATTAGTCAGTGATAAAATTATTAACATGTCATTAAAACGTGCTCTCTCTCTCTCTCTCTCTCTTTAGTTGAAATTTTCCCTGAGGAGAGAGAGAGAGAGAGAGAGAGAGAGAGAGAGAGAGAGAGAGAGATATGAATCCACTTAAAAAACTTAAACTTTCAGGAGATGTTTATATGTTTAACACAGTGACATAAGTCTCTTTTTAGAGTTTGTATATAAAAGACCTATTCTAATGTTATTACTGTTCTTAAAATATGTTCTATAATTGTTCATTACTTCTCTTAAAGGTTCTTTGTTTCTCTATATCCTTTCCTCGCTGGGCTACTTTTTCCAAGTGGAGCCTTTGGGCTTATAGCATCCTGTATTTCCAGCTGGGGTTATAGCTTAGCTAATAATAATAATAATAATAATAATAATAATAATAATAATAATAATAATAATAATAATAATAATAATAATAATAATAATAATAATAATGTAAAAAATACACTCAAGATAAGTGAATTGATAAATGATACATAGTGAATTTACTCTTCCAATTGTAGATTATAATCTATCTGAAGAATTAAGAATTATTGATACCAAAAGGAGAAACTTATGGAACACCAACTACAAAATTAGAAGCAAACATTTCATTTATTTGGAGCTAGTTAGAGGATCTAATATATGAAATGGGGATATGACCGGATTATTATTTTTATCATTGTTATCATTATTATTAGGTAAGCTACAACCCTAGTTGGAAAAGCAGGATGCTATAAGGTCAAAGGTTCCAATAGGGGAAAAAAGCCAAGTGAGGGAAGAAAAAGGAAATAGATAAACGACATGAGAAAAAATTAACAATAAAATATTTTTAAAACTAACAACATTAAAACAGATATGTCTTACATAAACTATAAAAAGACTTAAGTCAGCCTGTTCAACATGAAAACATTTGTTGCAACTTTGAACTTTTGAAGTTCTACCGATTCAACTACCCGACTAGGAAGATCATACCACAACTTGGTCACAGCTGGAATAAATCTTCTAGAATACTGTGTAGTATTGAGCCTCATGATGGAGAAGGCCTGGCTATTAGAATTAACTACATGTCCTTGAAATCTATTATCGCATAGGTGGCTTGCCTATGTGATATCAGATTTCAAGGACAGTAATCCCTAAATATTGGGCTATAATCATATATATAGACAATATCTTATCATTTCCCTCAATCATTTTGTCGTATATATGAATTATTTGCCTATTCAAATTACTACGAAGCTACATGCCAAGTCATTCATTATAAAAAAAAAGGGGGGGATTTTTATGATCTCATTTTTTTTTCAATCCATAAACTTTTCTGAGTGAGATAAATCCTCAGGAAACTTAAAAACTCTTTTCTACCAAATGCTATTGAAGACTGAGTTCACCCTTGTATCTGTTTAGTTCCTCGAATGTCGGTCGTATACAAAAGGAAAAAGCTTAAAAACTTAGGTCCAGAAGAAAATTGGTTGTGGTTACTGTTACAAACCAAATGGTTGCTGTAATTTACAGTCCAGCAAGAATTTATTTTATAAAAAAATGTAGGATGAACCGTTTTATTACTTAATGGAGCAGACGTTTGATAGGCGGAATAGAGATGCAAATATGCGTGTTAATGTATAGTGAATAAAAACAAACAAATGGATTACATAACTTTTTTATCCCTTTTTTTAACTGATTTTAAATGGTGATATTTTCATCATGAAAATTTTCATTATTCATTCCAAGCTCAGTAAAAATTAAACCTCGCGTTTCACGGGTAAATGATTATGCCTAACAAAATGAAGAGTGAAATTTTAAAATCAAATAATTCTTTCCAATAAAAAATAGCAACGAAAGTAATTCCAAAAATTCGTTGGATCTATAACGACTGGAAAATGGAGCAATCGTTCTTCCATGAAATTTGTGGTCCATAACATTGATTTAAAACCTCAATAATGTTCAAAATGGAATGTGGTCTTGCAAATAAAATCTGATTTGCAAGTCATAACTCATTGCGACGAAGAAAAACTTACTTCTCAATACATTTATCGTTATGGAATTTTATAACAACCTACAAGAGGACTTTATAATGATCTTCTGGTATTCAATTGAAATTTATGGGATGACAAATAGAAAATTTAAGATATTTCTGAAATAGGAATGAATTCATGTAGTCATGATCACTTATACACAGGTATGTATGAACTCTAATACCATATATCATATTATGTTCTATCATAATACGTCTCTCAAAATACAAAATACAAAATAGAATATAGAGGAAGGCAACTTATAAAAATGATCTAATTTATTGAAAATGTTCTTACTAATTAATGCGAAGAAAATTATCAGTGCATTCTTTTAAGAAATTTAAGAGTCATTATCATATATTTCTAACAAGGTGAATATTTGAAGAGTAACCTCTAGCGCAAATAGCGGAAGCCAAGGAGGAACTTGGGTTCTCTGAGGACAGAAGTAAAAACTTTCTATAACCTGATTAGCGAGAGAGAGAGAGAGAGAGAGAGAGAGAGAGAGAGAGAGAGACCTGTTGTTATGAGGGAAGACGCTGACCCCTTTCCAGCTCTTTTCCCAACAGCTCGAAGTCTTTGGAGTACAACGTTATTTTCGATA
This sequence comes from Palaemon carinicauda, assembly GCF_036898095.1. Lineage (NCBI taxonomy): Eukaryota > Metazoa > Arthropoda > Malacostraca > Decapoda > Palaemonidae > Palaemon > Palaemon carinicauda. The sequence goes on along the minus strand of NC_090727.1, from coordinate 172,403,525 downwards.
TTGACAGATTAACTTACAGAGATTGTGAACGTTTCTTCTATTGTATCAATAGTTTCTAAATTCATTGCTACCTTCTCTCTCTCTCTCTCTCTCTCTCTCTCTCTCTCTCTCTCTCAGGTGATCTCATATCATGTAAGATTGTACAAGACAGAGAAATTTCAGTTTCTCGAGAAGCAATCATGTCTCTCTGGAATCTGAATTCCTCACCTTCTAAGTAGATGACTAATGTTGATGTATTTGGGACTTATTTATTTGCACAATGAAGAATTACAAACTTCTTTCCCTTTGTTTTTTGTATTGAATGATTCTCACAAATACAATATACCACATCAAACTTTATTTTCATAAACAAAATCAGCAACAAGTTAGATGATTACTATAAGAGCAGTAACTGTATAAAATACATTGGTATTCACAAAATGAACAGTACTATTAAATAATGAATAAGCCCAACATCTATAAGCATTCTCACTCTCTCTCTCTCTCTCTCTCTCTCTCTCTCTCTCTCTCTCTCTCTAGTCTGGTATGAGGTTCTCTCTCAGTTATAAATACATGTAGGTCAGCCTTTCATCCCAAGGCAAGGCACACGCGCAGGCCACTAATATTTGAGGAATTTCTGAGAGCGAACATGAACTTTTGTCCACATTGTGCACTACGAGTATGTAGAAAAATGGTTATACTCCAGCAGTAATAATTTGGCTAAGAAATACAATGTTTACATGAAAAATAAAAGAAAATAGGGAATATTACTCTTCTCTCTCTCTCTCTCTCTCTCTCTCTCTCTCTCTCTCTCTCTCTCTCTCTCTCATAATGTGATCACTTATTGTAATTTCCGTATGTCACCAATTTCACAAAATAAACAAAGATATATATATGTAAATTAAAAGATCAATAAATGAATAAATAAATAATCAAAACACAAATGAATGGAACTAGGGATAACTCAATAAATATGTTTCCATAAAATTATGGAGAATTACTTTGTCCCGATGTTAAATCAATTAAATCAAAACGTTCTCTTTTCTTAATTTTTTCTTCTTTCATTGCTAGTTAATTCCCTTCCAAGAAATCTGGTCTACTTTGCTGTTAATAATTCCCCTGACCGTCATCTCTCGAGTTTATGGCCTGGTTCACGTAATGATATTATCCAAGACATGGAATTATAGGCCATTTACGAGTCTGACATCTTTACAATCTTTCAGATCAATTTTCTCTTCGATATGTTGCATCTTGTCATCGTAAAATTCCATTTGGGTTAAGTTTTCCTCCATATTATCAATGGTAAAATAAATACTAAAACTATGAACTGATGTAAAAAAAAAAAAAAAAAAAAAAAAAAAGAGCGGAATGTAATTTCAATGCGGGATCAAGTACCAGTCCAATGCAAAGTTCAATCGTCTCTGATACAACGAGTGATTTCAATTGTATAACAAGTACAAATCTTACATATAAAATAAGGGGGAGATTTGAGAGGAGAGTTTAATGCTACATTAAAAACCAATCCGATAAAAGTGTAGAAAATATTTAATACTTTAATGTATCACTGTCGCTTGGTATCATGACATCCTCTTGCTAATTGTGCACCGCCTTCATGAAGTATCCCCAGGGAACCATTTTACGTGATTGTGGTTTTTTTTTTTTTTTTTTTCAAAGTAAGTGTGTTAAGCATCAACGTTCTCATTTTATCGAAGTCAATGTTAACGATCAGTGTATAGAGCATTCCCTAGGGCTTTGGATTCAAGAACAATAATTTCACGGTAATTTCACGTCTGAGACAGGTTCATGGCGTCACTCAGTGGAATGGTAGTGACCCCAAGCTGCATTAGCTTCAAAATTAAAAGAGCACCATTATTTTGTTGGTTATATTTTCGATTTGATGTGGGGACCAGAGAATAAGTAATGTATAAGCTTTGTTAATTTTTTTTAGAGGAATAAAAGGGCCTAATAAGGTAATTTCAAGAAAATAAATTGAAAATCAAAGATTTTTAATTTCAAGATCTATAAAGTTTGATTATTTTTTTTTATTGCTGTCAGTCTCAGGGAGTAAAAAAAAGGAAAACTGAACTGTGAAAAAAGAGGTAGGTAAAGAAAATTAAAAAATTATATGACAAATGATCCACGACTATCGTTAATTAATTGGCCAATCTTTGTTCCATGCACGGGAAATGGCGGTTGAAAGTGCTTGTGAATCAGGACGTATCACTCCTTCCGAAGAGGATGAAGAAGAAGAAGAAGAAGAAGAAGAAGAAGAAGAAGAAAAAGAGAGGATGATGAAGGAAGTTTCTCCACTTGAGAGATGAGTACCACATCCTGGCATATTTTTCTCACTTAATAAAAGAACATTAATTATTGCTTTGGTGTTTTGCTATCCTTATTACAATGAACCCTAAATTTTGGTATATATTGAGCAATGAATAAGCCTTTCTCTTAAGAACATAAATGTTTTTCTAGATTGCTGCACTATTAAAAAGAAAAAAAAACCGTAACTTTAATCGGAAATTCTCCTTAGAAATATACTGTTCTCATCCGTATTTCAGTAAAATACAGGCGACCGTAGTTTTACCTTACTTTGTTATTATCTTTTACGGGTTGGTGACCGTAATATCACTCCTTTATGTCGATATATCTGTTTTTGAACGGTAAAGATCCTGAATAAATGTTACCAGGCTTTTACCGTTTTTTTTTTTTTATGCAAATCTTTAACAGTGTGGTCTTCCGATTAGTGACCTGAAGCAATGAAACAATGTTAAACTTGGTCAGTGGATGATCTACACAGCCTTGCATATGAGCTTGCCTGATAACTTCTGGTGGATATTGTATGGGAAAGCAACTTAATTTTAGCTATAGATGAATAGTATCTTGCTTGAAATTGCACGAGAAAGTAACTTCATTTTAGCAGTATATGAATACCATCCTGCAACAGACCATGGGCATATATTATGAGTAAAACCGATGCCTTAGAGGTCAATGAAGTAATTGGGTTGGTAGTGAATTGAATATAGTTTGAGTCGTTTTTAGCTTGATCGAAAGAGAATGCTTCAGAATGAATTGATACTTTATGTTGCTTAAGATTCAATTTAGAATGAATGAGAGATGAATAAAAGGCAACAAGTATTGTATATGAATACTGCCAGCCATACCCCAATAAAACATCAATATTACACGTAACGTCGGATAGGAATCTTGATTTTATTCTCGCTTTTATCATTATTTTCATCCTTTAAGAATAATTCATATAGAGATCTGCAGTACAATTCCGACCTATTGAAGAATGTAAGAGATTAAAGAATATTACAGAAATTAAAAGAACGATTCTTACACTGAGCGCAAGCCTGGACAGACACCTCGCTCGAGCTGTTCTAATCCAACAACCCATTTGCAGTATATAACAATCAACATTCCTTGAGGCGATCAACCACCGAAGAAAGGCTGTGGCTAAATAACAATGAATTGGCCTCCGGGCTGACAACGCAAACCGGATGTTCAATACCCGAAAAGTACGCGAGCTGTCAATCACACCGTCCACGGGTGTCGTTCCTGTATTGAATTGACGGACACACAACTGACGGGATGGGCGTGTCATTACTAGAAAATGTGGCAATCACCTTGAATGATGCAGCTTTTTACCTTAGATTACCTTAAAACTTATCAATCTCTTTAAATTTTGAAGCTATTAAAACTGAAATTATCTTACAAATATCATTACCTTAAAACTTAGGAAATTACCTTAAAATTTAAACCCTGGTCATTACTGTCATCAGGGATTACATGGCTCATGAGACATTGGAAAGAATTGGGGAACTCCGTGTTGTTTGTATACGTCCTCAATGAACTGTTTCATTACTATAACCTAATTCCTGATTTATATCTTTGCGTCGTCGTATTTGTTTCCAATTACATTTTCAATTTTTTTTTTTTTTTTTTTTTTTTTTTTTTTTACCTATCCTGAATTTCTGAATTCTACACCTTCAACTGTAAAAATATATTTTCAGATCTAAACTTATTGACATATATTTGAGGGGAAATTTTCATTACCCATGTAAGCACTAACCCTCGCGTGTTTTTAGTAATAAAATTCCCATTTTTCCTTACACTTAAAAATCTTATTAAAAACAATACCATTCTCCGGAAATTTACATATTTATCGAAAAACGTTTGTTCGAAAGACAGCCATCGTTATACGTCAACAGATCAATTATCCAATTAACTGTAGCTAATTGTATGTAAAAACGTAATTGATGTTTCAATTAAGCCCTTGGCACGTTCATTAACGGCCTCACTCACGTGTTAATTAGTTTTCCCAATGAAGAAGGTGGCTTTCTCTTTTTCCAAATTCCAAGGAGAATTGGTTAATTGAATTGGTTAATTCCATGTAAGAATTTCTCTCTTTGCTGTCACTCTTCGCATAAAGGTTTAAAGGCCGCTCGTGAATGGCAGAGGCAAGGGACAGTGACGTTACCCTATCAAATATGACAATACCCTAGAGACTGACCATATATTCTTATGATCAGTACCTAAGCTCCCTCTCCACACAAGCTAGGACCAAGGAGGGCCAGACAATGGCTGCTGATGACTCAGCAGATAGACCTATAGGCTCCCCAAAGCCCCATCCTTAGCTCACAAGGATGGTGAGGTTACAGCGACCAAAGAAACTTACGGGGGACTCGAACCCCAGTCTGGCGATCCCCTTTCAGAGATTTACCACATCTGCCATCACAACCCATGAACTTAAAAGGCTGTTTCCAAGTTACTCATGTAGCCTCCTACAAACAAACTGGAAGTCCACAACTGCTCCAAAAATGTAATGTCTTATTGCTTTAAAGGTTAACATATAATTCAGGTGATTGAAGAGAATATATTGAATTCTTAATACCTTTCTTAAAAGTTGAAAAATATAATTCAGGTGTTTGAAGAGAATAGATGGGTGGGAGCGACTCTATCTAATATCTGAACTAAATTGTTAAAGATTCGCCATATGGCCTAATAAAAAAGCAGCAAATTACATACTATAAATGTTGATTTCAACACCTTAATCGCTTATATTTACTTTAATAGATTATTGTAATTGAGTACATATGATAAACTAATAGGTTCGTTGGGGGACGCAGTAGAAAGAGATATATATTTACTTTAATAGATTATTGTAATGGACTACATATGATAAACTAATAGGTTTTTTAGTAGATGCAGTAGATAGATATATACATTTACTTTAATAGATTATTGTAATCGACTACATATGATAAACTGATAGGTTTGTTAGGAGACAGTAGAGAGAGATATAGATTTACTTTAATAGATTATTGTAATCGACTACATGTGATAAATTAATAGGTTTGTTAGGAGACACACAGTGGAGAGAGAGAGAGAGAGAGAGAGAGAGAGAGAGAGAGAGAGAGAGAGAGATCAGCAGCACCTACAAGTTGCAGATTCCTCTAATGAAAACCTCATACTATGTCGATTCAAATAAGGAGTTAGGTTTTTACTTCCTTTTTTTTTTTTTTTTTTACACAATGGGCTAGTCATGACAGCCATTTTTACGGTTGTCTTACAGGCTTTCTAAATTTCTATGAATAGCAGCCTAGATTTCAACATAAAATTTGCCGACGGAATAGAAAAAAAGAATATGGATTAAGTAATAAAGAGAAGAAACATACCAAAAGCAAAGGAGTTAAAAGACAAAAATATATAAATAACAATATTCTTAGGTATGTCGAAGATTCCCCACTTATTGAATAGACGAGAGTCATTTGTAAAATAAAACAGAAAAAATGTAAAATCAATAAATTCTCGGGAATATAATAAAAATAAGCGTGCAATAAATTGTGCCAAATATTCCACATTTCCTGTATCATAAAGAAAACTGATATTTTAGGGAAATGTCTGTCATCGTCGTAGAAATATCATCAAAATATATTGCATACAAGTGAGATCATTCGTCCCAGAAAAGTCACAAAACAATAAATTCAAAACTGGCGAGTAAATAAATTATAGAAAAGAGAAAATATGCCAGGAAGAGAGGCAAGTATAATGAAAGAAAAGATTAAAATAGGAAATAATAAAAAAGGTTAATGCCGAATTAGGCACTATGGGCTATACCACGTGCTTGAGAGAGAGAGAGAGAGAGAGAGAGAGAGAGAGAGAGAGAGAAGAGCAAACTTAATGTAGTCAGTGTTAGAATGATCTTGATAAATTAACCAAATGATATCAGAACGAAGTACGAGATACTGTAACATACGTATATATGAACTAATTTCAGTAGTTTTACGGAACCCACTGATACACCCTACGAGAAAGAAAGACCAGTTAAAGATAATAATACAATTAAAATGCACAACTAAAACCCGCGAGTTATCACGTGCTTAATCATGGGAAGAGAGAGAGAGAGAGAGAGAGAGAGAGAGAGAGAGAGAGAGAGCAGGATGGTATGATAACAAGGCTTTTTGTTGGTAAAGGTGAAGACATTCTTAATCTCTCGCAAGATCAACATCCGGAATCTACGTCTTGCTGATGCCCGAAGCACTTCCGAGAAGGTGGAATGTAACTCTCTCTCTCTCTCTCTCTCTCTCTCTCTCTCTCTCTCTCTCTCTCTCTTGTGTTGATTTCGACTTGATGAGTTATTTTTCATTAATTTGCAGGAATTCTGTATCACATAATTTGTTAATTGATTCTTCTTCAAGAAATAATTCATTTGTTGGATAAATTTGATACATTTTTTTCAATTTCATAATATACAAATCAGAATAATTATGTATCATTTAACAACTGAATCTTATAGATACTCTGACTATGATAAATAAACTAATCAATTCTATCATTCGTAGCATAATTTGTAAAACTAAATGTGATGATTATTTTAACATTAAGATTAAAGAAGGGACATACAAATGATCATCGTGCATCATTGAACACGAAAGAAATGATTAATTTGATGATTATTTCTTCTCAAAGTCGCTTTAAGCTTTCACCTCAATATACTACTAAAGATGAATTTGTTGAATATTTCGAATTTTAGCTGGAGAAACAAACTTAAATCATGATATATTCAAATGCATTTCTTTACTAATATTTCATCTTCAATATCAACATTTAGTTATGAACAGAAATTACCTATTACCGCAGAAATAAAGGCTACGTTACATTGCAAATACAGGTTAAATTACTTCTAAAATACAGGTGCGCTTATATCCCGAAACTTATTCATACCATCCATGATTTTCTGAATGAAATACTCACCAGAGATTTGTCATCAAAAAAAAAAAAAAATTGTGTGATTTCATTGCAAAATGTTTCGTCCATGAAGGTATGTGTATATGTTGAACATTTAACGAAATGCAATGGGAAATATGAAGTGAGAACCAAAAAAAAAAAAAATGCTCACCGCGTTAAAGAGCACTCAGAATAGAAAGTCTTCACTCACAACCCTGTCTTAAGGAGAGGCAACGGACGCTGACTATTGGAAAGAACGAGAAAGCCGCATGTGCGGCTAGGTCGAGTAACGGGAACCCGGTCGCCTCGAGGTAACTCATCACATTACACGTAGCCTAAATCACTACTTTTCCTGTTCTTCTGAAAAGAAGCGAAAAAAAAACAAAAAAATGAAAAGAGAACCGGCTTCGTACAGACAGACTCCATAGGGTGATGTATTGTGGATTCCTTCGAAGTTGTTTTTTGGGGCCAGTGGGCTAGCGAGCGGCGCGAGACTCTGTTTCGCATGATGTCACCGCGGCCGATAAGTGATCGTAAGCGATTATTGCCGTGGCAATTGCGGTGGCTTATTATTGTCGGCTGGGGATCCAAGCTGATTTCAAGAATTATAATGCATGGTAATTTATATGCCATCTGTTTTAGCAAATGGGTCCCCATGGGGACAATAATGATGATAATGCTTTATAATTATTATTATTATTATTATTATTATTATTATTATTATTATTATTGCTGTTGTTATTATTATTATTATTATTATTATTATTATTAATATTATTATTATCATTATTATTATTATTATTATTATTA
>NC_090727.1:172377111-172384611 GCF_036898095.1 Palaemon carinicauda | reverse complement strand
AGCTCTTTTCCATTCCTTTGCTTTGGGTATCCATAAAATCAAAAAACATTTTACTGTCACTATCTTCAGACCAAACTTAATAAACTTTTAAGCAATTATTATAAATTTACGTTGCGTAACTTGAAAGGAATAAAAAACAATAAATAGCCAGTAGATAAGATATAACATTCTTGCTTCACAAAAACAGATTATATCATAGTATCTGTAATCAGAGTTGTAGAAAAAAAAAATTACCTAAAACAAGAAATTCTTGTTCTTTAGGTCGTAAACTTAAAGCAATAAACGACATTGTGTCATGTTTTTTTTTCTGACAAAATTAGCAGAGAGCTACGTGATTCTAAAAAATAGATAAAAACAGTTTTACTTATGCTTTCCGCACACAGACAAACTCAGCTGACCGTAAAAATATTGTATGCACGTGCGCAAAAGTATTTATTTACTCATGAAACATAAATCATTCATGAATACACTCGTATTTCGATAAGTGTGTTTTTAAGTAAAGTAAAACACGCAGACACGCTTCTGTACTTTGACAAAAAGCTGTTTTTAATATGAATTTGAACTTCTGTAGTTCATTCATTCATTGATAACCTTAGTTGTTGTGGAACCATGTTCCGTACGTCAATCTTTAAGGCTATAAGAAACAATTTATGAAATTCTGTAATTGGTTTAGGACTCGTCTTCTTAGGTTTGTGAACAAGACTAGTATTGACCAGATTATATTTACAGAGTTTCCTTCAGAGCAAAAAAAAAAAAAAAAAAGAAAGAAAGGTGATATTGAATGCGTCTGGTAAAGAGGCCAGACACCTGTTTAAATCTTTAGGAAATTCTCTTTAGTTTTCATTCCTTCAAATAATATTATGCCACCTTGCATTGCAAGCATATTTTTTCCTCTTATGTCTTTATGATGACACATTCCAAAAGCAATTCTTTACAATAAACACACTCAAAAAGTCGCTTTTACTTATATACTAAGACCATCTTTATATCTTCCTTTTCGGTATCATTTTCGCTTTTAGAATCAAGCATTGCTTTCATTCTGCAATCAAAATATCGGAATGTTCACTGAACACCTGTGAGGCCTTTTGGAAAAGTAGCACGAAGCGGCGGCACACTACTGACCGAGAGAGAATCGATCACTCTCACACAATCCGACTATGTAGGGCGATACCTCTCTAGGCCATTATCAGATTCGACAGACGGTGAACATGGTTTCATTGGTTTTACTGACTCTTTGTTTCTGTTTTTTTTTTAAGGATGCTAATCTATTTAAGTTTTATTTTTTCTCTCTAACGTTTCATTTTCTTTTTTACATCAGAGGGTAAAACTATAAGTGAGATTTACTTCATTGGTTTCATTTTATTTACCTAATTACTCGTAGTACTTTCAGGCCGTGAAACGGTCAGTAATAATCTATTACTACAAATATAAAAAAAATATCTTTTGTAACAGATGGACTGAATTTTTACTATGTAAATCCTATCTCATATCTTAATTTACTTATCATTCCTTCATAATCAAAACCAATGATACAGAACTCTCTATATATTTCATATACATTGTTTCCCTTTGTTAGTTTTTTCTGTAAATTCCAGACACTTGTAATCAAGAGGTAGACTTGTTTCATTGCCTAGGAAATGTTCCACGACAAGAGCCAGTGTTTGAACACATTCAGCGCGGTGTAACATGACTTGTGTTTAGGTGAACAACTTCTCTAAGATAAGGAGGAATGTCTGCCCTTAGGGAAGGATGGGGAGAGTAGAAAATACCTCTCTCTCTCTCTCTCTCTCTCTCTCTCTCTCTCTCTCTCTCTCTCTCTCTCTCTCTCTCTCTCATCATGGGGTTTTCTACTATAAAATACCATAATAACTATTGCCACGTCTCCTTCTGTCTCACTGTGTGGGTCTGTATGATACATTACCATTTCTCTCTCTCTCTCTCTCTCTCTCTCTCTCTCTCTCTCTCTCTCTCTCCCCTGACCGGGAAACCAAACATGGCCATAGTGAAAGCGCTGGTTTTTAGGGGACAACCAAAGGTCGAAGTCTTCCAGCGTATGTGGATTTTGCCTTCAAGACCACGCACTGCAAGTATGCACATCTCTCTCTCTCTCTCTCTCTCTCTCTCTCTCTCTCTCTCTCTCTCTCTCTCTCTCTCAAACATACGCACAAATAAGAATAGAGTTTTCCTAAAAGCATTTGTTCTATAAAACACGCCAAATTTTTCAGTTACACTCTCTCTCTCTCTCTCTCTCTCTCTCTCTCTCTCTCTCTCTCTCTCTCTCTCTATATATATATATATATATATATATATATATATATATAGTAGTAGTAGTAGTAGTAGTAGTAGTAGTAGTAGTAGTAGCAGCAGCAGAAGTATAAGTAAAAAAAATTCAGATTCTTTTCACTCCAACGATGAAATTCCTATTTTGCCTCATCTTTAAATCTTCAAAATTTTCTTTTTTCGCTATTCCTGAAATCTTATACTGTATATCTTCCATTCTTTCAGTTTAGCCTCGATATGATGTTATGGCTGGATGTTCCTCTGATCTTTTATTTTGGATATATTAAGGAAAATTGTTCTTTAACTCAGAAATGATAAATTATGGTGTTCTGTTTTTGGATGTCTGATTTAATGGATTTTCATTTCAGAAATTGTAGCGAAATTAATAAAAAAAATAATCGGAATCAAAAAAAGAAAGTGGAAGCATGGCATTCAGAAAAGTGTAATGCAAGTTTTAATAATAATAATAATAATAAGAAGAAGAAGAAGAAGAAGAAGAAGAAGAAGAAGAAGAAGAAGAAGAAGAAGAAGAAGAAGAAGAGGAATCAATGTTTAGCTTCTCATGTCAATTGTGAGAAATTTACTATAATAATAATAATAATAATAATAATAATAATAATAATAATAACAATAATAATAATAATAATAATAATAATAATAATAATAATAATAATAATATACAGATGAAGTCACAAAGTCCAAAGAATACAAAATAGATCATTAATTATTGCAGAAACCAACTAGTCATGCCCAATTTCATACCCAAGTCTGTATTGTTAAGTCGGAGTCAACTTTCATAAACCTTAGGGTCTGTCTGGGAATACCAAGAGATGTACCCACGACGTCATGGGCATTCCTGGATGGTTTCCAGAACAGCTGTTCATTCAGTTATCCTAAAACAGGTGTTTTCTATGAGTCAACATGGATTCATTATGAAAAACTCTAGCGCATCGCTTTAGGTTTCAAGTCTCTTAGATTTCAAGATGGAATTTTATTATGAAAATTTGGTCGCTCTATCTTGGTTTTAAGAACAGCTGTTCTTCCAATCATCCTAAAACAGGTGTTTGCTATGAGTCAAGCTGGATTTATTATGAAAAACTCTAGCACATCGCTTTAGGTTTCAAGTCTCTTAAATTTGAAGATAGAATTTTATCATGAAAATTTGGTCGTTATACCTTGGTTTCAAGAACAGCTGTTCAATCAATCATCCTAAAACAGGTGTTTGCTATGAGTCAATGTGGATTTACTATGAAAACCTCTGGTGGGTTATTTTAGCTTTTTAAAACCCTTAAATTTGAAGATGGAACTTTGCTGCGAAGAACTTTGTCGTTCTTCCTTGGTTTTCGCGAGCAGCTGTTAATTCAATCATCCTAAAAACTGGTGTTTACTTTGAGGCAAGATGTATTTCCTTTGAAAACCTTTGGTGAATCGTTTTAGATTTCAAAACCCTTAAATTCTGATATAGAATTTAGTTATGAAGAAGTTAGTCATTTTTTAGGTTGGTTTCCAGAACAGCTGTTCATTCAATCATCCTAAAAACAGGTGTTTAGTCAAGATGAATTTTCTATGGAAACGTCTACAAAATTACTTTAGCTTTTTAAAGCCCTTACATTTGAAGATGAAATTTTGTTATGAAGAACAGCTGTTTATACGCTCATCCTGACAACAAATGCTTATTTCTAGGCATTAAAGATTGTTTATGGAGATGCTTAGTCCTTTTTTAAAGTTTCAAAACCATGAAGTTAATAAAAATATTCATCCTAGAATTACTGATATTGAAAATGAGTGATTTCCTAAGTCTATGAAAGACGAACTACGAAACCCCATATTAGGTTTTGGGGTCATCCTCTTCGATACGATGAAAAACTGTTAAGCAGATTATACTTACGGGTATAGTTTTCTTTGAAAATATTGAAAGTGCCAGCTAATAATGCCAGACATTGGTTTCAGTCTTTTGAAATGATCTTTTGAATCCATTGTGTCGAATAAAACAATGTCATCTTTCATAGCGAGCATTTTTTTCCTCGGAATTGTTTTTTGATGATACATTCCAAAAGTAATCTCAAAATTAAGATGCCAACTAGCCTCTACTGAAGGTCATTGAGATGACTAAGCTTGAGATAAAGCAAACGAAGACAGTGAGGAATCTAGTGAAGTTTATTGTGTCAAAATAAGAATGGAGCACCGAAAATAAAAAATAAATTGAAAATTGAAAGAGGCTTATTGTAAGCTTTGGTTTAAAATAATATTGTTTTCCAGTGGCATCAGCTTGACTTCCCATCGTCTTATTTGTTTGATTTTTTCTGACATTTCTAATTCTAACCACATTATTTCATTATGCAAAGTGAATATTTTTTTCATAAGTGTATAGCTAACCTATAGCACGGATAGTCTTGTGTTCAAGCAGGATCTTTAGATGCTATTTTCAGGTTTCAGTTTTGGTTATTGAAGATTGTCACACACATGCATTTACACATAAACATACACAAGCTCACAACCATACACACACACACACACACACACACACACATATATATATATATATATATATATATATATATATATATATATATATATACATATATATATATATATATATGTATATATATACATATATATATACATGTGTATATATATATATAAATTTTATGTATATATATATATATATATATATATATATATGTATATATAAACATATATATATATATATATATATATATATATATATATATATACATATATATACATATATATATATATGTATATATATATACATATGTACATATACATATAAATTTATATATATATATATATATATATATATATATATATATATATATACATATATACATACAGTACATATACATATATATATATATATATATATATATATATGTGTGTGTGTGTGTGTGTGTGTGTGTGTGTGTGTGTATAGGCTATATTGGTTCTTGATAAAAATTGCTTTAATGTGCAAAACCTATTAGTTGCCAGTAAAATCCTAGAAACCAGTATTATGGTAAACTTAATAGTGCAATTTAGTTTTTTTTTTTTACGTAAGTGCGTATGTTTTCTGACTAAAGCAATCAATTTTCCATAAGTGATCATCTGATGTTTTATTTAGTAAACGGATAGTGGTAACAGTGCGCCTCATGCGATGCACCGTAACCATTACTATAGGGTATGCGCATCGTTCAATCTGTCACTAGCTGTGCGTTTCTTCTTCCTGTTTTCAGTCTTGATATCAAATCTCTTAAATTTCACTTCATAGTGTAACTTTTAAGGGGTTTCCTCCCTAGTTTTTGGGCACTGAATGGCTTTACATGCCTAAGTTGAATACCCCTAATCCACTCAGGAATTCAAATCGCATCATCATCATCATCAGTATCATCATCATCATCTCCTCCTACGCCTATTGATGCAAAGGGCCTCGGTTAGATTTCCCCAGTCGTCTCAATCTTGAGCTTTCAAATCAATATTTCTACATTCTTCGTCTCCCACTTCATGCTTCATAGTCCTTAGCCATGTAGGCCTTGGTCTTCCAACTCTTCTAGTGCCTTATGGAGTCCAGTTGAAAATTTGGTGAACTATTCTCTCTTGGGGAGTACGAAATGAAAAATTCAAATCTAGAAATTTGGAATTCACCTTTGCATTCAGCAACTCGTTCCAAGCAGACGAAAGAACCTAAGGAGGAGATGAATCATAGATCTCAAAGAAAGTTGAACCGAGACGTCGTTAAAACAATTAGAAGGGCGACACTAATGAGCGGATTGTACAATTTCGGGTCCAAATAGGCCACGGGGGTCTTCAAAGGCACCGAACGCCGGATGTAAAAGCACTAAATGGCTAATTATCTATTTATGATTTCGGTCGTGGCAGTAAGTAACCTTTGCACCAGGAGGGTAAGGGGAGAATACACACGTAAAAGCTAACGGTTTATTGGTTTATTTCATTGGTGTTTTGAGTTGATTAATTCCTCATTAGCTGGTGTAGTGACCATGGGTAAGGTAAAAATTCAAAATCGTAAAAATTATTGATATCGATACAATTATCAACAGGAAGTGTATTTAAATTTACAGTTAGATCTTAATCTAAGGATTTAATGTTTTCACTTGATAATGTGAGGGTCTGAGAACATATATGGCTGTTTGGTCCCTCATGTATTAGTATGTAATAGTGTATACTATTTTGGTTATTCCATAACTCTGTTTACATCAAATCGAGATAGATAATGACCTTGTGTAAATTGATTAGTAATATTTGTAAAGTAGTAAACATTTACTTTTTATTTAATATTTATTAATTAAACAATCAAGTTCCACGTTTTTAATAAATATGCAGAAATGGACTATCTTTGATTTCTTTCCGGGAACTTCAGTCTTTTTGCACTGATACGATGTTGAAGAACTCGGCAATCATTTTGATAATTATACACACACTCACATATAAACATACACGCATACACAACTCTAATGGAACAATCACAAAACTTTTTTTGCAAACCGTAAGTAAATATTTCGAGGTTTTCAAAACAACAGGAATTATCTGCATATATCTATTAATATGTATACATTTCACAGAGTAAGTTTATACATATGCATAATTTGTATATGCTTGGTATAGCTTCTTTATGCAACAACAGCCTATATTTCTATTGAAAATTTCCAAGAGATATGGAACGCTATTTGTGTGATAAATTTAAATTTATTTGTAAACCTTTTTTATTTTCTAGTAAGTTATCATTTTCCCTTTATTGAGCTATTAGTGTTAGTTAGGTTTACTAAATCAATGGTTTGCCCTATATAGCTGGTAAATTCCGTGTGCATTCTCGTATTATAATTTTGCTGTATTATCAAATATCTGCCTATGATACCTTTCTTATTTTTTTTTTTTTTTTTTTTTTTTTTAGTTTATGAAATTTATCCAATTATCATTCCGTCGGCAAAATCAAGCACAAATTCTTACCTTGGAAAAAACAAACAATTATTATTCCTTTGACAAGAACTAATCCAAAGAACGCAGTAACAAAAACTACAAAGCACCAAGGAAGAGGAAGGTAAATGCCAAAGTAACGTTGAGAACAAAAAAAAAAAAAAATCAGGCAGAACAATTCCACCAATCAAAGCTTCCGCTCAAAATCTCAGAGTTGTGAAACTTCACTCGCTCATCTTCAAGAGTTCCCAAGATATTTTTTTTTTTTTCAAATTACACACGCATGTGCAA
>NC_090727.1:172362111-172372111 GCF_036898095.1 Palaemon carinicauda | reverse complement strand
TTATTGCAAACAGTTTATTACAAAGGTCACTATTCCGATGTTTCGTTATAATTGGCCGAAGATAGCGACTCCAGTTCTAGCCTTTAACCCAGTTTTAGGATTTATCAGTAAATGTAATGAATTCGACATCTGCATAGTCACATTCTATTTTCTCATTGTATTTACTTTTGTACATATTCTACCAATTTGCATAATAAAAGAAGTTAAAATTAAAAATAAACAGCATTCGTGATTACTTAAATGAAACCAAATGTTATAAGTCAAGTTTAAAGGTTTAAAGGCCGCTCATGAATGGCAGAGGCAAGGGACATTGACATTCCCCTATCAAGCAGGACAGTGGGCTAGAGATTGACCATATATACATATGATCAGCGCCCAAGCCCCCTCTCCACCCAAGCTAGGACCAAAAAGGACCAGGCAATGACTCAGCAGATAGACCTATAGGCTCCCCCAAATACCCCCCCCCCCCCCTCATTCTTAGCTCACAAGGATAGTGAGGTTGCAGCGACCAAAGAAACTAACGAGTTTGAGCGGGACTCGAACCCCAATCTGGTGTTCACCAGACAGGGACGTTATCAAATCGGCTCTAAGTTTTTCGTCTTCAGTTCTCAAACTCCATTTTATCAGCACCGCTGACATGAAAGGTAAGAGATCAAAAGATCGCTCTCTTTCAAAGGACGTTAAGGGATTAGATACTGTTTCAGAATTTGCCAATCGAAAATATATTAATGATATTTTCCTATAACAAACAATAAGATTGGGAAATTTTAGCCTTTTCTCAATTGAATGGTCCGAAGTATAATTTGTCCTAATCAGCAGATCCTAAGTTCACGTTAGGATCTTGAAACTGTTTTTATAGAATTTGCCATTCGAAAATATATTAAACATATTTTTCTATAACAAACAATAAGATTAGGAAATTTTAGCATTTTCTCAATTAATTGGTCGGAAATATAATTTGTGCTAATCAGCAGATCCTGTATTCACGTTGGGATCTTGAAATTGTTTATTTTAGAATTTGCCACTCGAAAACATATTTATGATATTTTTCTATAACAAACAATAAGATTAAGAAATGTTAGCATTTTCTGAAGTTTAATTTGTAACAATCAGTAGATCCCATATTCACGTTAGGATCTTGAAACTTAAAAGGTAATCATCTCTTCAGATAAATAAACACGGTCACTGACCTTCAAGGTTTCTTGAGCGCGCTTCGCAAACCTCTCAAAGCAAACATTCAAAATCACTTTCCAATGAATCGCTTGATGGTCCAAATAAATAGACCCTAACCAGAAAATCATTCCATCAAAGAGAGGAAAGTACAAACAAAACAATGGCTTCCTGTTTGCCCAAAGCCTTCGTCGAAAGGTATCCGACAATGGGTAGTCATGCGATGGCGGTGAGATGTCTTCACAAATGACAGAACGAAAGGTGTGATTAAAAAAGAAAAAAAAAATTGTCGGAAAGATGGAATGAAAGTTCATTTCTAAAACACTAATGGAAATCGATTCTTAATTAGATAGTAGAATATGATCTCTAATCTAAATAAATAAAGCTACAATGAAAAAATATCAATAACTCTGGACAAAGTCGCCAAGAGAATTAAAGTGACATTAATACTAGATTTCAATCTTTTTTTAAACAAAGGAAATAAAGAGTTTTCATATAGATAATTCCTGCCTCCCATCCTTCTCTTTTTTCTCCCGGCCCCCAAAAATTTAGAAATTTTTTATTCAAAATCTTAATTAAACAAGGCTATATTAAGCACCAGAGTAGGACGAATTAGATATTGCTATCTTGAAAGAGGGATAATCTCTGAAATTGACTGAAATAATTAAAATTATACCTTTCTGATGTTCTCTTATTTACAGTAATCCGTCAATCCTTATATTACTGAAATGATTGCAACGCTATCTCCTGAATAAACTCTCTCTCTCTCTCTCTCTCTCTCTCTCTCTCTCTCTCTCTCTCTCTCTCTCTCTCTCTCTCTCAATTACGATATGTTGATAAGAAATAACAAATGAACTTTGCTAAAAGGGACTAATAGAATTCATGACTTTTACCTTTTAACGCTTGAATTTGTATGTGTGTACATGTGTGAGAGAGAGAGAGAGAGAGAGAGAGAGAGAGAGAGAGAGAGAGAGAGAGAGAGAGAGAGCATCTTTACCGAACCTGAGAAGGTTTGAAGAGGTGCCCATAGAAATGTGTAAAATACTATTATAGAAAAAAGCGACTTAAAAAATTGCAGTATGAAGTGTCCGAGAAGGCCATACTTGACAATCCAAAACCAGATTGTTTGACACATTACTATTATCAATATGTTTCCAATGAAAGGAAATAAGATATACTCCTTCCTGGATCTGGCTGTGGATACCAAAGACCGCGTCTATAAGTGAGACGGAACCAAACAGCTTTTTTTTTTTAAGTCTCTAATTCTATGTAAATTGCTTAGTAGTCTAGCAACATAGTAAACCAAAAACAGCCGAGCACCTTGATCATCCTGTAACTTCAAAGAGGTCAAACATAAGGAGTGGAGACAATACACTATCTGGGAATGTGATGCAGTTTGGAGAACTTGGCTTACTACCCTCCACCCTAGACTAGATGATGGTGGAGGGATCGAGGCCTAATTGGTTGCCTACCAAGCTGTATATCACAAAATTGGGTGCCTCGTTTTAATATCACAAAGTTACAAAGAGCCCAGAAGAGATCAATAGGAGACAGTTCATCTGGTGAAGGCAATGCCATGCCAAGAAAGCGCAAGATTGATCAGCGTGTGCAACACAAGTTGGAGACCAACAACTGCTGGCACTACTCAGCAATGGTGATATGCTAACTCTTGATGCTAAGTATCATTCCACGTGTTTAATGACTTTACAATCGTGAAAAGGCACATATCAATATTCAACACAAAACTGACAGGACTTGCCATTTACATTGAAGAGAATTACCTAAGAAAAAGAATACATCTCTTGTATTCAGATTTACTGACCTAACAAACCTGCTGGCAACCAGTACAGAATAACTTGTAGTTCCCTTAGACACGAGAGTGAATACAAGGCTAAAAGAACGCCTTGCTATCCCACATTCCATGCCTGGCCCGGTACAGAGAAAAGTACGAGATATCCTTTTGTCATTACATGGCGATATTGTCGAAACAGCAAAGCCTGTAAGCAGGACCGTCACAGTGAATTAGTTGCTTAGATAGTCCATCGAGACATCATTCACTGGATATTTGAATTAATATTATCTAATATTATGCATGTATGGCTTCTCCTCTCCTATAAGAATATGTAAGTTGTATGTATTTTCTTACTCAGCTGCATAAGTCTTGTATATATGTATCCAGATGGAGTGATATCATTAATTTAAAAAAAGAAAAAGTATATAACATATTTATTGAAAAATGCCGTGTTACATAAGTACACCAAAAGAGATACATACAAAATCTCAAGAAGAATTTTGTACACAGTTGAAATGAATTCAACTTAACAGATGCAAAGAAGCAAATAAATCTTATAAGAGGTATAAAGAGAGAACGTAGGCGATAGATAAACGAATAAACATCCAGATGGAGGCAAGAAGAGAGAGGGAAGAGCGGAAGAGAGTTATTTCAATTCATAAAAACGATGCAAAAAACACCAATTACAACACGTCAGAGTCTTCTCAACAACTTCCTCTCTTAGTAAAGCTTTCATCACACCTGCATCTCACAAGCATCACCAAACAGCATCACCACACATGCTAATTAAGGTTCTGTGCTGTCAACGCACCCGGTAATTCTAGCACTGCATACCCTTGTCAGCCTCAGTCGGTCTGAAGTTGTCTGATATCGTCTCGTTAGTGAGAATAAGTTTGATTTCTTTGTTTGTTTCTTCGTCTTGTTGTTATTTATTTTTCTTATTTTGCTATCATTCGTATGTTCTTATAAGCTTCTTAGTCATGTTTTATGAATATAATAATAATAATAATAATAATAATAATAATAATAATAATAATAATAATAATGATAATAATAATAATAATGATAACTTAATATCAAGTGTACTGTATCATAAATTAATCAGAAAGTACACGCAAATTTATCTTATTTCACGAAATTTTAATTCAGCGTTGCCGTTATGTTATTTATTTTTTTATTTCTATCATGTACTTTAATATTATTCAGTATTTTCAAAGGTGTGAATTTAATGTATTTGAATGTCCACATGCTAATTTTCTGTAATTACGCGTATAAACAACTGTTCGCAACATCTACGCCAATTGACGCAACGGGCCTCGGTTAAATCTCGACAGTCGTCTCTATCTTGAGCTTTTAAATTAATACTTTTCCATTCATCATCTCCTGACTGGCTTAATCCATAAAGGATTTATTGGCTAGATTCATCAAAATATATATATATATATATATATATATATATAATATATATATATATATATATGTATGTATATATATATATATATATATATATATATATATATATGTATATATATATATATATATATATATATATATATATATATATATATATACGTGTGTGCGTCCATGCTTGAAGATGTATTGCTACACATACAAGTAAATAGATTTATATTCTCTTAAGAAAACATCCCCATGTCACGTGACCTTCATATACCATTGAACACCCAATTCCGGACCAATCAAATACAGAAACACTTCCGTATTGAATGAGGTCACATCGATAAATCTCATTCCTCTTCGCGAACTATTACTTACTCTAATGATTCTCACTTGGGTTATTTTCTTATGGTTGAAAATCGGTCACACTAATCTTCAACGCAATATTGATCCCTGGGAAAAGATTTGCTCTCGTTTTTCAATGTGTCATGTTCGGTTCTTTTTTGTAAGAACTCCGTTCATCTTTCGTTAGTTTGATTCATTGTGGCAGTAAAGGTTTCATTTTGCTTTCATTTCATCTCTGATATGAAATTTATCTCGTAAGAAATAGCTAACCTGTTGTAATATTCATTTTAACATAATTCTTCATTCAAAAATACAGAAATTATCACCTAAGTAAGTCGAAAGTGTTTTCATAAAGCACGTCTCTGAAACCTAACATGGTATGAAATAACATTTTAAAAATATGTAAATATTAACTGGAAAGGCATTAAACCTCAATATCTATGCCCCATGAATTGCTTTTAACACCCTACCCCCTTTGAGTCCCTGTAAACCTGGATTTAAGTTTTAAAGGTCACTCATGAATGGGAGAGACAAGGGACACGACAATGCCCTAGAGGCTGACCATATGACCATTGCCCAAGTCCCCTTTTCATCCAAGCTATGACCTCGGAGGGTCAGGCAATGGCTACTGATGACTCAACATGACCCCCATCCCTAGTTCACAAGGATAGTGATGCTGCAGACACTATTAGAAATTATACAGATTGGACGGTTCTCGAACTACCGTCCAATAGATTGTAAGGCATAGACGTCTCTAATAGGCTACAACTATTTAGTAAGTATTACTCGCCATTAACACTTAGCTTCTTGGCTTCCTCTAACACCAAGAGTTCATTCTTGAACCAAGCTTCAATAATCCCCACGATATGCTTTGAAGCTCTCCCGGGAATCCTCTACATGAAGACGCCCAACACTCTTCGAAACCAGAAAATATTAAGCTACCTATTAACCCGTTTAGCTAGCAACTCCCCAGTCCCAGCCTCCAGAACCCCATGTCCTCCCCAGTGTCAGTCAGTATGCATCCTCCTTGGAGCAGCCTGATCTTGCTTCGACTTCCCTCGGGGTCTCCAAGTGAGATCGAGCTAGCGAACTCTCTCTTCGTCTAGACTGGAGATGACTCTCTCTCTCTCTCTCTCTCTCTCTCTCTCTCTCTCTCTCTCTCTCTCTCTCTCTCTCTCTCTCTCTCTCCTTATCAAGAACCTGTGCTATAAACAGATTAGTGTTTTGGCGCTAGAAAGGACCCGACATTCACAAACGTCTGAAGAAGTGGCATTCTTATGCAAGGCATATTCGATAGACACTCGATAAGGATTTATGTTTGATAGCGTTGCTAACTTTATTTTCTTTTTCATCAATTGACGTTTATTCTTTTCTTTCATTCATTACCAGATACATAAATATTCTCATTTATAATTGAATATTTACCTTTTATAGTTCCTTCTTTGCTTTAACAATCATTGTAGGACTATATGTCTAGATGGTATACATCCATTATTAGTTACTTGTAATCCACTGTTGTAGATAAATCAGTTCTTATCAAGATACTGATAGCTTTTTAGTACATTCTTTCCCAACACAATCGCTTGAACATTACTTTTTATAGCAAGGTTTTTTAATTCACAATATTGATTTGCTAATTCATGAACTTACTCCATTTACAGAAGTCAGACGTAGCTTTACTTCACTTCATCTCTGACAGTGGAAACATACTTTCAGAGAAATACATTTCCGTAGCCTTGGATTAATGTAATCGAAAAACATAATTCCTTATCATTCGTTAGATGTAATTGAGAATTATAAATTCCTTAACATTATTTAAATCTAATTGAGAAATACATTTCCTTGGTATTATTCAAGTGTAAAGGAGAAATACTTTTCTTTAGCATTGGTTAAATGTAACTGAGAAGTACACTTCCTTAGCATTGGTTAAATTTAATGGAGAAATACACTTCCTTAGCATTGGTTAAATTCAATTCTATGTGAGAAACTCTTGAATAGTGCTTGCTTCTTTCTACTTGTAGTAATTAAAAGTAAATGCAAGGCGTCAAACAGTTATGTTGTCACCCAGTGGGGTGTAAATAGTTATATAGAAAAATAATCTTCGAATGAAATTAAGTTCTGATTTTCGTAATATAGTTGAAAATTTGATTATAATGGTTAAATGACGATATATTATCTTTCCTCAACAAATTTCTCTTATAGAAATTAATGAATTACAAAATATTGCTAACTAATATTTGATTCTTTCATGAAATAGAAATTGTAAAAATTGTTTCTTAAAATCATAGAATGGTCTAATACTTTCTCTTTGAGAATTTCTAGAAGAACGGGACCATTTAAATATTTCCTAATCAAACGAAAATAAAGAGAACAGTAAAATCATGTTAAATGAAAGATGTGTTGACAAATAGAAAGGAGAATAAACCAAAATGGAGAAAAGTTTCCATAACTTACCATTACGAGCAGGAGGGTCCAGCAAAACGCTCGAAGTAGTATCATTTTTTTTAGTACAATCTCCCGGCCTCAGACTGGAAAAGGAAAGATGTCGTTAGTCATGCTAATCAATTGAGAGTCAGTGCGTCATCTATAAGTACGTACATATATGCATACAAATATACAAGCACACTTATATACACATACACACACACACGCTTATATATATATAAATATATATATATATATATATATATATATATACATATATATATATATATATATATATATATATATATATATATATATATATATATATATATATATATATATATATATACAGATGTGTGTGTTTGTGCAGATCGATACATAAATAGTGTGTACGTGAAGTTAGCATTATTAATACGAAATTAATCATATAAGAAAAATGCTGGTAAAATATTAATGATAGCAATTACATGAATATCCATGCATACAAAAGCACTTTATTTTATATAGACCATCCAATTAGGTAATAAACATCCAGAAACAACGTCACATTATCTATAACTAGCGTCACAAGGTACACGGTCATTATGGCCAAAACAGACCAACCAAAGCGAATGAATGAAATGGGCAAGGGACACAAGAAATCGCACGCCCATCCGTAATCACCCAACTCATCATCCGAAATGTCATCCAGCCACGACGCCGGATACGGATGACTTCATTCCCCCTGTTATTTTCTCGCTTCATCGGTCAAGCAATTCGCGTGGCTTTGATCATGGTGAGATCGAGGTGATACGCGTCTCCTAAGGAGATTTGGGTAGTCAGGAAAGGTTCATACTTCTTCTCGGTGAAGTTGAGACCAGATTTTAGCTTCTGTTGTGTTTTTATGGTTATTTTTTTCAATGAAGAGGTTGGGCTTTTTCATTTTCGATGGTGATAAGTTGATTGGAAAGCATGATTTGGTGAATTAGAGAGATTATGAAATTCATGTTATCAGTGTGGCTGAATACCCCGTCAACAAAGATAAAACAAAAGATAAGCTTCTGTTTTTGTTTATCAGTAAGGTTGAAGATAAGACAAGTAATAAGCTTCTGTTTTTCTTCGTTATAGTTCATCATTATCCATATGATTCAAATGAAAAATTAATCAATGAATAAAGATGAAGTAAAAAGCCAGTATCCTTATCTAGAATAACATGAATACATTTGATTATCAAAACAAGTTAATTAATTTATTAGCAGAGAGATAGCGTGTCAGATAAAAAAAGGTACATAAAAAAGATTGTCTGGTTATTAGATAGAAATGTAAAAAGTCTATCAAAAACAGCTACTGTGTAAAATTTATGAATTTGTTAAAGTGAGTATACCAGAAAACCTAAGTAATAATTAATATTTAATGTGGTGATCAGCAAAGATTTTAGAATTCATACCTATAAATAACACTATCATTACGATGGTTTATAAGCAAATTTTATATTTCATTATTCTATATAGTAGTATTATTACCACGAATAACAGATATAGGTATATATGTAGTAAATTATACACTGTTAAAAAAAAAAAAGCTTAATCTTAATCGGAAATTGTCCGTAAAAATATACTTCACAGCCGTATTTTAGTAAAATACAGGCGACCGTAATTTTTCCTTATTTTGTTATTAATTTTTGATGGGTTGGTGACCGTAATATTAGTCTTTAATATCAATATATCCGTTTTTAAAGCGGTCAAAAATATCTTGGGATAAATGTTGCCTGGCATTTACCGGTTTTCTAATGTAAATTTTTAACAGTGAAGACAATAGTAGCAGTTCCCTTAGCAGCAGTCAATGCCATATTTATCCTATCATGAGTAATCATAACAATATGTCTTCGTTATAAGCGAAGATTTCATCATTTACGGAAGAAGTAACGATTCTTAAATCTTTATCCTAACTAAGGATAAGGATTGCAGTTTATGCATCAGAGCCTCAGAGGTAAGCATGCACTAGCAGATAGAAGTGTTAAGCTTCCTAGTAACTCTTCCTATTTATCCCCATTTAATACCTTCAATAACCATCATACACTTCATGAATCCCGAAAGTCCTCATATCCCAACCCTATAAAGTACACTTGTTCTCTGGGAGTCTTCGCAAAGCTCCGAAATCCAAGCT
Source organism: Palaemon carinicauda (assembly GCF_036898095.1). Lineage (NCBI taxonomy): Eukaryota > Metazoa > Arthropoda > Malacostraca > Decapoda > Palaemonidae > Palaemon > Palaemon carinicauda. The sequence continues at coordinate 172,362,840 of NC_090727.1, read as the reverse complement.
TCATACCAATAGCAAAATGAAACGTCATCATGATTGCTAAGTAGTTTGCCTTCTTCTTTTTGGTAATTTTTCTTCTTCTTCTTCTTCTTCTTCTTCTTCTTCTTCTTCTTCTACAGAGTGAAGGAATCCTCCCCGTCCAAAGTCTCTCACACTCATCAGCGGACATCATTATGATGTCAAAAGAAAATCCCAAAACAAGATAAAGAGCGAGACAACCAGGTCGGAAGTGGAGAAAATGAGGCGTGAACAATCATCAGTGACGAGATAAGCTACCGTGACGATGAAGAAAGCCCTTACCAAATCTAACTTCGGCGAGTATTAGGTCACTTTCAGGCAAAAAGTGGAGGGAAAAACATCTTTGTTTTTTGGTGCTCACAAAAAAGGTTATCGTAACAGAAAATAAGATTATGTAAGGTGAGAAAACTGAGACAACACATGAGAGAGAGAGAGAGAGAGAGAGAGAGAGAGAGAGAGAGAGAGAGAGAGAGAGAGAGAGAGAGAGATTCATTAACTTACCTCAGAGATATTATAAACGAAAGTAGATTTTCGGTACAATGAAATGTAGTTGAAAACTCTATATTGTGAGAAAACTGAGATAACATATATATATATATATATATATATATATATATATATATATATATATATATATATATATATTTATATATATATATATATATATACATATATATATACATATATATACATATACAGTATGTATATATATGT
>NC_090727.1:172347111-172357111 GCF_036898095.1 Palaemon carinicauda | reverse complement strand
ATATATATATATATATATATATATATATATATATATATTAATTCCGTCCACGGTGAGCTCTTCCCCTCCTTCGGGTAGGGGAAAGACGGATTATTCATATCTACCTAAATATTTAGTCGTCATTTTTGACAAGTCGCGTACGCTAGTTGTCTACATTGTCTCATACAGGTACGGCAATATTTTCGAGATCCTAAAATCATAGGCACATTTTCACTAGTTTCAAACGCCCCCCTCCCTTCCCCCACGTAACTCAACTCTCCCCTCTCTACGTAACTCAACCACCGCATTCTTCCTCGCGTCCCAATCCCCCTCCCCCATCTTCTCCTGGCGTCTGAGGAGGACGCCGCCCCCCCCCCCCTCCTTCTCCAGCCGTCTGAGGAGGCTTTCACCTACAAAAAGGGGGTCGGCCTCAGACCGTAGAGAAACGTTGACCTCTGAGGGGTGTTTAAAGCTGTATATTAATGAATCTTAAATCAAATTGTTAACGCCTACCGGGAGATTTCTCCTCAATGAAATTTCTTCGACCGGAAGGACTTTTTAAAGGAAGATGATAATGGAACATCACGGGTTTGAGTTTTGGATTTAGAATGAGGGTGAAAAAATGCATGGAGTTCCTGGCGAATTTCTTGCGATGTTACAAGAATCTAATCTAACATAATGCATAGATATTGACACATGCGCTCGCACACACATACTTATATATATATATATATATATATATATATATATATATATATATATGTATATATATATATATATATATATATATATATATATATATATGTGTGTGTGTGTGTGTGTGTGGGTATATATATATATATATATATATATATATATATATATATATATATATATATACCTAACTATATAATTTTAGAGTAAACTTAGAAAAGTTCAGAACTTTGATACATTAGAGGGATACAGTCTTTAATTCTGAAACAGCATAGTTTACGATTCTTAATATCATTAACGAAAATTTTTATGCATTCCTAGCGAAAATATATTAAATATTGCTACTTATAAACAAAACATTCATAAAATAAACTATTTAGTTGAGAAAAAAAGGAAACTTAACCAAGAGCTGAAAAAAAATATTGAAGACCAAACAAACAGTACATCTATTAAGGCTATCCATCAAACAAATAGAGCAACACGTCATGAGAATCAGCTAGGAAGTAAGTCTGAAAAATAAACGGCGACTGGCAAAACGGAGTGTATCGTATGAAACACGTATCTGACTCAGTCTTCAGCAAACCACAAAACACATTGGACTTCTCTTAATGAGCTGCTTGCCTGCCGTTAGAAGGAACGCCAAAGCAGCCGTATTATTCTCGCATTTTCGGGTCTTCCATATTCATAAAGAACAAGAAGAAGGAGTAGAAAGAGCTTATGTTCCCAAAGGGCTTCTGTAAAACCAGGTAGCGGAACTTAATGGCAAATGAGTATTTTTCTCCCATTCGCCTGCTTAGGAGCCGTTACAGAGATGTGTCCTTACTGTTACTACTACAGATCTTCAGCGGGTGGTAATTATAAATTTTACCACAAACCCTTTTACCTTTTCTTTTTTCTTTTTTCCTTTCATGTCGCTGAAAACTTGTAAGAACATATGGACTTTTAGTTAAATTCGTAGTTTAAGTTCCCTATAATAATAATAATAATAATAATAATAATAATAATAATAATAATAATAATAATAATGAGGTAATTGGTGTTGGTTCAGTGCTCAAGAAGCTTAGAACTTATTTAAAATAAAGCTTCATAGAATAATAATAATAATAATAATAATAATAATAATAATAATAATAATAATTTATGTTGCAGTTTTGTGTATTACTTGATATTACTATTTCCCGATTGCACATGAATGAAACGATTATATCACAATCACAGTAAAATATTCTTGAAAGGAGTCATTGCAGTATGCTCTCTCTCTCTCTCTCTCTCTCTCTCTCTCTCTCTCTCTCTCTCTCTCTCTCTCTCTCTCTCTCTCTCTCTCTCTCTCTCTCCTACGAGTGTTGAATCATCCGGTAATTACAGTTCATGTAATCCCCTGACTTTTTGTCTAAAGCCTTTATAAAGACGGAACTGCCTAAACTGTTAAAAACATTCCACTGACCTGATTGGAATATCTCTCTATGATAACCACTATGTTAATATGATAACTCTCTTATTCAAATTTCATGAAAATTCTGTAATCAAATGAGAACCCAATTAAATATTATTTTAATCCTACAATCTGCGTACGCCAATGCAATCTGCATCCATTTTATTGAGATGGCTATTATGAATTGGCTGTACGACTATGTTTATTCTAAATAGCTTTTATATATTCCTTTATGAGATGTATAAATACATTTTATTATGATTATAGTAATTCCTAGCAATTGGCGACAAGATCGAAGATATGAATCAACGCGTTAATAGTATTCATTTGAAGTAATTCGGATGTGTGTATTCATGTAATTACTCACTTGTGTGTTCATTCTGCTTCATGTATTTTAGCATGTAGAAAGAAATTATAAATGTTAAGATATACTGTAGATAATAATAATATTGAATATAAATAACAATCGGCCGTTTAATCAAAAAAAATGAAAATAATGTTTTATCGGAAAGATTTGGATTACTACTTTGTTTACTGTTAAAGTCACCTTCAAAATATGTATTTGTGTTTTTAAATTGAGTGGCTTGTGTTGTATATAGAATTATGATATAAGTATATAGTATCGTTCTTTTCTGACTAATAATAATAATGATAATAATAATAATAATAATAATTCTTTTGCCTCAATCGATGTTATTTTGTTCCTATTCAATAAGGGATATACTATTCTATTTGTTATATATATATACATACACACAAGTATATATATATATATATATATATATATATATATATATAAACATACACACACACACACACACACATATATATATATATATATATATATATATATATATATATATATATATATATATATATAATTTTACATAATGCTGCAAATCATACGATTATTCATTTCGTTTTGCAACTCATTAGGTATGATTATTTACAAAGAAAAAAAAATCATCGGATTCCATTGCTCCCCTTCAATAGTGTTTCTTTAAACACCAATTAAACATATTCCCTATAATCATCAATTTCGGATTGTTAAGAAAATTGCTTACATCTATCAAATTAGGTAATGATTGAAGATAGAAATTATCTTTTTTAACAGTCTTCATTTCTTCAAAATTCTTCATTCCACAAGTTTCTTTTTTCTCGTAAGTTTTTATAAAAGGATTATGATGCTAAAGACTGAATAGAGGTATTCAAGTACTTATAAAAATATTATAATATGTTTTTTTTTAATTATTCTAATATTTGTATAGCAATTATCACAATATTATGTATAATATTAAAATATTTACATTCAAGACAAATTTTAGCACTTTATTTCCTATATTGAGTTATTTTGTCATGGAATATTATGGAAACTTTCTGAAGAAAAAATAATGATAATTCTCGTGTATTTATTATAATTGGTAACATCTCTCAGATAAACGGAATTCTTATAAATGTTTATGAAACATTACCAGTTCATAATACAGATATAGGATAAAAATACCTTTTGTTGAATCAATGTTTTTGCAATGAGTTTTTCTTTACGATAACTAATATTAATAAACCTTTGCAGAGCCAAACCGGGCGACCGAGTCCACGAAAATTTACCCTTCAACCGCGGCTGTGGGTCGATGTCAGGGTCAGACGAGTGTGAGCGAGACCTCAGAGGGAAGAGGAAAAAGAAAAAGAAGAAGAAGAATAAGAAGAAGAAGACGAGGAAGTGAAGAAAGAGAAGGAATTATTGAGGCTACGCACTTCCTCTTTCTTCCCTGGCATTGACTCCAACACGCTATTTTTCTATCACATAACTTCTGCCATTAAAGAATCGATCGAGCCATTGTTTTTTTTTTTTTTTTTTTTTTTTTTGTGCCATTGATAGATTTAACTGACCCTATATCAGTTCGGAGATTTGTTCATTTTGTGATTCATCAGTTTGATTTTCTAAAGGAAGGTTCTGTAATTCATTTCGGGAAAGGGAGTAAGTTCTATTTATGTTATTTTTAAAAGACTGTTTTATACTTTATAATGTAATGATTGGCTCATACATGGCAGCTTATATTCATCTAGCTATCCTTTATTTTACCGTCTATAAGTGTATATATGTATATATATATATATATATATATATATATATATATATATATATATATATATATATATATATATATATATATGTATATATATATATATATATATATATATATATGTATATATATATATATATACATATATATATATATATATATATATATATATATATATATATATATTCATATATATATACATATATATGTATATATATGTACATATACATATACAAACATACATAAATATATATATATATATATATATATATATATATATATATATATATATGTATATATATATATATATATATATATATATATATATATATATATATATATATATATATATATATCTGAAACATGTGATGATCGAAAAATACTATACGAAATAAAGTAAGAAAAGATACAATCAAATGAAGGGGGGCCGGTCACGTTTGAGAAGCAAGATCAGGTCACGGTGTAAGCAGAGATTAGGTCAAGTGGTGTTAGTAGACATTGAACTGAGCCGATAAATGTGACACCTATTTTTCCAAAACATGATTTCTATTACTCCTTTAGTCAAAGATTAAAGTATAGACTATGTACAAACTAAGATATATGTATTTATATATATATATATATATATATATATATATATATATATATACATATATATATATATATATATATATATGTATATATATATATATATATATATATATATGCGTATGTGTGCGTGTGTGTGTGAGTGTACGCGCACACACACGCTTGTATTAGTGTAATTGCATGTGTTATAAGATTATAATAGTGGCACCATTAACGTTTAAAAACTTTGCTATTGCAGGTTTCTTCTCAAGACTAAAAATTGACAATGTAAATACTGTAATAAGGGAGAGGATTTAGCATATGGTAGAAAAAAAATTCCCAATCAACCTAACAATCTCTAAAATTAAGTATTACTTAGATAAGGGAGTTTGTTAAAACCATCCCTGGTGTAGTAGTACCCTCCTCTAAAATGAATAAAAGCAGCGTCACTTGATAATTTGATTGAAATTACAATAAAGGCAAATAAGATTATTTCGGTTGATAACATTAAAAATCCAATAGAAAGTTACAAGATTATTTTGCGTTATTGGATTATAAAATTATTCTTGACCGGAAAAGGTTATTATTCTTAGTTTAACAAATACTTGATAAAAATCAATTTGCGTTTAAAACGAGGAGCGTATGATAGTAAAATAAATTAATACAAATCTTTTTTATTATACATACAAACATATATATATATATATATATATATATATATATATATATATATATATATATATATATAGATAGATAGATAGATAGATAGATAGATAGATAGATAGAGAGCTAGATAGATAGATATATGTATCGATATGAGACTTAAACTATTAAAGATAAAGTATAAAGAAAAACCATAGAATCAAAGTAAAGAATACAAGACAGAAAGAAAAACTAATAAACAAATGAGTAGAATCCACTGGGAATACAACAACCAAATAAAAGGAAGTCGGAAAGCTTAGCCAATGAATGGGCGAGTGCATGGGAACATTGCCAGAATTCGCTGGCCTACTTGGCCGAAGTCAACGGACTGGATATGGCTCGTTCAAGGACGTTCGTAAGACGAATAATCGTCTTACGAATCTTTTCCTACATTAACCACGCGTGGAATTGAAGAGAATAAGTTGATGAAGGAAGATTGAGTTGACGTGTTTATGTTGGTGTTTATAGTCGTGTTAAGTAAATTGTCAGCCATTTAGTCTCAATGTATGATCACTAACGACTGGAAAATATATGTCAGTAATCTGAATGTTTTTTTAAGTTATTTGGTGTCAATATTCTTCAGGGAAAGAATAGTCTAGCATTTGCTGTAAGGGAAGTTAAGAATGTTGGTAGATATTTTGTAGTTTTTTTGGCCTACCGGAAGCGAATTATAAATTATAATGATTTATTTTAATTTCTGCTTTCATATAGTGAAATAAAAAAAATATATATATATATATATTTCTGAATGAGAATTTATGAATTATGATGTTCAGATTCTAAGTCAAAATCAAAATTTGAAGTTAATCGGCTAAAGTTTTTCTAATGTTTCCGTAATATATATTCAAGGATATTAAGTAATGCGTTACTCTCTCCGAGCAAAAGGGTAATATCCAATAACAGCACTAGTCTTGACCTAGAGAAGAATGATTCCTATCTATCATAAATCTCGAAATGTACATAGATTGCAAAATACACGACGAAAACAAAATGGAAATTTCTCGAAATCTAAAATGTTGTCTTGACACTATAAAGAGAAGATAAGACATTATTTTTCTTAGTCCTTAGAAAATACATGACGAAAACTAAACGGAAATTTTTCGAAATATAAAATATTTTCTTGACACCATAAATAAAATGAAAGACATTCTTTATTTTTCTTAGTCCTTTTCGTTCTCATTGCCACAGCCAGTCTCGAGAGGAAGTTCACTGACATTAAAGCACTCGTGGGAAAAACAATTTTTTAAGCTACTCCTTGCTGGAGGTGACCTTCTTGTTGCCTTTAATAAGATGACACAGTGATCCAACAGGTAGTTGAAGTTATCCGCACAAAACCGGTACATTTCTCATGTGTCTTTTTTCCTCTTGTCTTTTGCACATTTTCCATCACTATCAGCACATTGTCATAGTTTTCCTCTGGATGCATTTCAAAAATTTATTAAAATGCATAAAAGCTTCTTTCTCTCGCCTCGGATTTCTTCTATATATGTTAGATGTTCCTGTCACCGAGTAAACAATTTGAGTAAACACTTCTGTCTTCCGCAGTACAAAACTTCCGGTATGCAGCCGCTAGCTTACGATTCCGGGCAATTTTGTATAAGCATTGTCTTCGGTTTTCCATGCGTGGAACAACCCCTTCTGTAAACAGGAGTCAACCATACATACTCGCAGGTTAGTTTATTTTTTCTTTCAAATAGTAAACAACATGTCAGGAGGTTGCTAGATTTCAAATAGCGACGAGCCCTCGCACTTTATACCTACCAAGAATTATAGAGACGGGTAACTGTACGTCCTCACTGCACTGCCGTTCAATACTTAATGATCCCGACGTTAGTTTCGAGAGACCTACATTACAAGTTAGCCCACATTCGAACTCCACAAGCAACCAACCTCAGTGATGACGTCGGGTTGGCACCGCCTTTCTCGTCCGCAACTTCACCCGATCCCTCGCCACGCCATTGGCTGCCAGCATTCCAGCCGAGGCACTCTTCTCGTGACGTCACTAAGCACACCCCGCCTACTCACCTACATTCCGTCCCGTCCATACAATTTCTGCGCCTCCCGCTGCTATGGCCAACTCCGCCTTCTACCCTTAGGTTTTCTCCGTCCAGAATACCTGAAGACGGCTGAGCACGTCTAGCGATGGCCAGGGCCCTCCCGCATTTAAAACACCGGATTACTTATAGGAGGGTCACGTGCTATATTGGTCTAGACCTACTTTGCTTTTTTTTTTCTTTTGTGGGAAACAATAAATTGGTGGGACGAAAGGGATTGCGTTCGATTACCCAGCCTACTAAATTACTAAATCACTGTCCGTGGTTGCGTTCGATTGCTCATCTATGGTAAACCTATCAACAGCTGGTCAATATAAAAGACATATCAGTAAAATTGCAACTGACAGAATTAATTGGCAGACTCATTTGCTTTTATATACGATATATATATTTATAACATATTAAAGAAAAGACAGCATTACTTAAATAAAATTTGATTAGACTATAGAACCCCAAATATTTATCATATTCCTACAGCTGATATGTATTTTATCACAAAACCTTGTTTACGAACATGCCCCTGCACGAGTATACAAATATATACTTTTCGTGGAAAACATACGTACTTAAGTCTATATGTAAGCATCCCCCGAACGCCTGCGTATTGTATATTTACAGGAACGAGAGAGAGCAGAGGATTAACTTCCTAACCCAGTGAGAGAGAGAAAGCTATCTTTTCCATTATGGTACGGTGGCATGGGGCAGAGAGAGAGAGAGAGAGAGAGAGAGAGAGAGAGAGAGAGAGAGATGGCGAGGAAAGTGGGGACTCGGAACGTGTGTGTGTGTGTGTGTGTGTGTGTGTGTGTGAGGGGGGGGGGCAGTTGGAGGAGGGTCGGCGGATGGAATTCTCAAGCCACGAATGAGGACGATGTTATTATGAATGAATGAGAGAAGCTGAGGCTGGGATGGAGGGAGGGGGATAGAAGAGAGAGAGAGAGAGAGAGAGAGAGAGAGAGAGAGAGAGAGAGAGAGAGAGAGAGAGAGAGAGAGAGAGTATAAGACTCGTGGAGTGACTCTCCAGTGGCAGGAGATAGCATTGAGAAAGAGCGGTGTTTAATCTGAGATTTTATTAACTATAGAATTAGGAATGGCTTTCCGACTGTTGATAAGGAATTGTGATTTCTATTATACAGAGGCCGATGGGGGTGGCCGCTTTAAACTGGCATAATAAAGAGCAAACTAAAAACCGTAGTCTGATCCCGTAAGGAAAAAGAAGCAATATAAGCGCATTATGAAAGATGAAATAATATAGGAAATGAGGAATACAGTCAATGAAAGAAATCCGAGGTCAAGCCAAAGGAGTGTTGAGTAATGGAAAGTTACCGGGATTCACTGGTTATCTGTTTAATACTATAGACTGATGAAGCAGTTTTAAGGTTTGGCCTTTAAAACTGTATTTACAAGTAAAATTTTAGCCGGATCCCTTACATGGAATAGAATATAGTTTTAAAGAAATCTAAGAAGAGGTACTTTACCAAGGCAATGAAAAAGACAAACTATGAAGGAGACGAAAAATATTGGATATAGCGTAAATAGGAAGAAAAAAATACTTGGAGAAAAATAAAAAAGGATTTATATATAAAGAAGAGAGAAGACAGTCGTATGAAAGAGACCTAATTAAGACAAACAGGAATGTTGCTGGGGTACGTAAATTCAGTTAAAGTAATGAAACTCTGAGGAAAGACTGTATTAATAGAGGAAATTTCACATGGATTAAGGTTTTTAGGCCGTTCATGAATGGCAGGGGCAAGGGGCAGTGACATTGCCCTATCAAGCAGGACAATGCCCTAGAGACTGACCATGTATACGTATGATCAGCACCCAAGACCCCTCCACCAAGCTACGACCAAGGAAGGCCAGGCAATGGCTGCTGGTGACCAAGCAGATAGACCTATAGGCTCCACAAATCCTCCATCCTTAGCTCATAAGGATGGTGAGGTTACAGCGACCAAAGGAACTAACAAATTTGAGCGGTACTCGAACCCCATTCTGGCGTTTACTAGTCAAGGACGTTACCACATCGGCCACCATAAAGGAAATGGAAAAAGGACATGAGGAAAAATAAAGAGGCAAAACAGCGATTTGAATTAGCGAATAGAGATGCAAACGTCTGTACGAACGAGATGAATATATAAAACTGATAAACTGAAGAAGAAAAATAAGCGAAGTAAATACATGCTACAAAAAATATTAAACTGTTAAAAAAAATTAATCATGAATTAAGATCCGGAAATGACAATGAAATCATGTCAAGATCTGAAAGGCTGAAGAAAATATGTATTAAAGAGCCGAAAGGCTAAAGAGAGGACAATGTGATGAACTGAAATGCTAAAAATAGATGTATTAAAGAGCTGAAAGGTTAAAGAGAGGACAATGTGATGGACTGAAATGCTAAAAATAGATGTATTGAAGAGCTGAGAGGCTAAAGAAATGATAAAAAGAAGATCTGAAATGTTAAAGAAAAAGCTAAATTAAATGCTAAAAGGGTT
>NC_090727.1:172334611-172342111 GCF_036898095.1 Palaemon carinicauda | reverse complement strand
ATGAGATGTATTTTATAGCCTTGTTCTAAGCTCATTATTACTAAGGATGTCGTTAGATCTTTGGAATCTGTCTGGGTTCGTTATATTGTACTATTACAAATTTGCAAGTTTTTTTATGTTTATGTATTTGTAATGGAAGAAGAAGAAGAAGAAGAAGAAGAAGAAGAAGAAGAAGAAGAAGAAGAAGAAGAAGAAGAAGAAGTTGTATTTGAATGTTTGATCACTAGAAAATCACAGAAAAAGAAAGTATGGGTCCTTATGATTTCCATCGTCAGTAGTAATTTTTGTGGTATTATTATCAATATTATTATTATAAGCTAGACAATCTCAACTACAATTAAGAAAGACAAAACTCTGTTTACCATTAACTATTTGTATTGGCCCGGTACATACACATCAGTGGTTAAAATCACGTAAGTGTAAGTTTTTTATTATTATCATTATCATTATTACTAATATTATGAAATAAATCAAAACGAGGAGCAGATGGATTCAACTGTCGTTTGAATTACTTATATTAAAATCTATCAGCATCTTGCCCTAATATCTCTCTCTCTCTCTCTCTCTCTCTCTCTCTCTCTCTCTCTCTCTCTCTCTCTCTCTCTCTCTCTCTGTCTCTCTCTCTCTCTCTCTCTTTCGTTTAATGGTACATAATATCCATCATAACCAATTAAAATAAAAGTTACTCAAAATTAGAACAAATGGGCACCAGATGATCTCTTGATAGAAATTAGAAAAAAGTAGAGAAAGTAAAACTTTCGATTGGAAAAAATGATTTAAAATCAAAAGAAATCGAAGAGAAAATATATCACTAATCATTCTATCTTTGCTGGAAATCTATTTTTAACTACGGTCAATCCCCTCCCGGTTCCCAAGTAAAAGATGGTAGTGGAAGAACTCATGGCGGTAAATAATATTAATAATATTTCGGTTCTAGGGTTCCCAGACGTCTACATGTCTGATCAGCATTGGTCCTGTCTTGATTAGGGATAGGCTTGGAGCGTGCCCTAGGATAGGTTTAAAAGTTTAAAGGCCGCTCATGAATGGCAGAGGCAAGGAACAATGACATTACCCTATCAAGCAGGACAGTGTCTTGGTTAGAGATAGGTCTGGAGAGTGCCCTAGGATACGTTTAAAGATTTAAAGGTTTAAAGGCCACTCATGAATGGCACAGGCAAGGGACAGTAACATTGCCCTATCAAGCATGACAATGCCCTAGATACTGACCATATATGCATATGATCAGCGCCAGGGCCCCATCTCCATCTAAGCTAGGAGGGCCAGGCAATGGCTGTTGATGACTCAGCAGATAGGCTCCCCCAAACAATCCATCCTAAGCTCACAAGGAAGGTGAGGTTGCAGCGACCAAAGAAACTTCCGAGTTTGAGCGGGACTTGAACCCCAGTTGGTTTGTTGTGAGCGATCTTCACCCATCACCAATCTGCACTGGCCCAACCCCAGATGTAAATTGACATGTCTGAGGCTTTTTTCCTGCAGTGGACTATTATTATTATTATTATTATTATTATTACTTGCTAAGCTACAACCCTAGTTGGAAAAGCAAGATACTATAAGCCCAGGGGCCCCAACAGGGAAAATAACCCAGTGAGGAAATTAAACAAGGAAAAATGAAATATTTTAAGAAGAGTAATAACATTAAAATAAATATTTCCCATATAAACTATAAAAACCTTAACAACACAAGAGGAAGAGAAATCAGATAGAATAGTGCGCCCGAGTGTACCCTCAAGCAAGAGAGCTCTAACCCAAGACAGTGGAAGACCATGGTACAGAGCCTAAGGCACTACCCAAGACTAGAGAACAATGGTTTGATTTTAGAGTGTCCTTCTCCTACAAGAGCTGCTTACCATAGCTAAAGAGTCTCTTCTACCCTTACCAAGAGGAAAGTAGCCACTGAATAAATACAGTGCAGTAGATAACCCCTTGAACGAAGAAGAAATGTTTAGTAATCTCAGTGTTGTCAGGTGTATGAGGACAGAGGAGAATCTATAAAGAATAGGCCAGACTATTCGTCGTATGTGTAGGCAAAGAGAAAGAACCGTAACTAGAGAGAAGGATCCAATGTAGTACTGTCTGGCCAGTCAAAGGACCCCATAACTCTCTGGCGGTAGTATTTCAACGGGCGGCTGGTGCCCTGGCCAACCTACTAGAAGCGGTTACAATTGCTTATGTAATGGGCTACATTTTTTCATCCTTTTCCGAGTATGAAGTACAATGGTGTATTCTGCCTGTGTTATCTTTCTACAAAAACGCCCCTTCCCAACTGTTCTTCTTTTTCCTATATTGAAAAAAGCCGAATTTACCAAATCTTCATCATAAAGAAACCCCCCCCCCCCCCCTCTCTCTCTCTCTCTCTCTCTCTCTCTCAGAGACCCTTTCTCTTTCATCCCCACACGGACCTCTTTCCTTTTGACCCAAAACCACCGCCTATTGGTCAGCCGCTCAAAAGCAGCGCAATTTATTAAAACATTTTTTTTTTTTATTATTTTAGGCCAAAAAAAGTTTCATAAACTTCAGCAGCGGTGACGGAGCGTGAGCTGCCGAAGCTCCACTTCAGACTTGAAAAGTCTCTCCGCCAGGCTTGCATTGGCTCTCTCTCTCTCTCTCTCTCTCTCTCTCTCTCTCTCTCTCTCTCTCTCTCTCTCTCTCTTGCCTTTAGGATCACTGACCATCGGCATTCTTCCGCTTCCCTTTTTTCTTTTTTGTTCTATCATTTTTGTTATGCTTAAACTTCTTACTCTAATTCTTCGACTGTTTCGCTTTCTCTTTCTTGATTGTCTTTACAGTTGGTGATTTTATTGTTCTTTAGACAACTCGCTTCATGGGAAGATATAATGAAAAAAAAAATAATGTATGAAGAAGGATGTGCATTATTATTTATTTTCTTTATATTCAATTTTTTTCTTTTGTTTCTTTTTAGTTTCCCTTCGACAAAGGATGGAAAGTAATAATGAATAATAAAGAGACCGAAACGATGAGTTTACAGATAAGAAAAGAAAACATTCACTTAGCTTATGGAATTCAAAGAACACAGACTAACATAATAATCTATATGCATATATATAAATATATATATATATATATATATATATGTGTGTGTGTGTATATATATATATATATACATATTCATATATATACATATATATACACACACATATATATATATATATATATATATATGCATTAACAATGTTATTTTCCCTTATGAAGGGAATGAAATAAGAGAGACAGTCATTTTATTCTTCAAAAATTCTGTAGGAAGGAAATTCCGAATACCATTTCATTTTCATAAACAAGAGAGTGTTCTCTAATACCACGAGAGAGAGAGAGAGAGAGAGAGAGAGAGAGAGAGAGAGAGAGAGAGAGATACCACAATACCTGACTCGTCCCTTAAACTATTACTGTAAAAATATACTTTCTAGGAATAAATTCATCGTTACTAAATCCCAAATTTTCTTTTTGATTACGTTTTAGCATTATACAAAGCTTCCTATTAAAAAAAGATTATTACTTAGATATTAGGAAGATTTCATTGCTTACTTTGAACATCAATGTGCCTTAGTAAATAGTGAAAGCATTCAATAATAAAAGTACTGTTTTGTCAGGTTTAATGCCATAAATGTTATATACACCACAAATAATTCTTTGAAAATGATATGTACCTTAGATAATCGTTAATGACGTGAAGCTCTTATTTATTTTTTTTTTTTTTACAAAAACGTGATATATGCAATCTCATTATCTTTTATCTAGTCTAGACTTCAGCTACCCGTTGAGATACTATCGCTTGAGAATTATTGGGTCCTTTGACTGGCCAGACTGTACTATCTTGGATCCCTCGCTGATTACGGCTCATTTTTCCTTTGCCTACACGCACACTGAATAGTCTGCCTTATTTTTTACACATTCTCCTCATTCCAATACATCTGACAACACTAAGATAACCAAAAAAAATCTTCACTTAAAGGGTGAACTACTGCACTGCAATTGTCCAGTGGCTACTTGCCACTTGGTATGGTAGTAGAAGAGTTTCTTTAGCTAAGGTAAGCAGCTCCTCTAGGAGAAAGACATTCCGAATTGAAAACTTTGTTCTTTAGTCTTGGGTACTGCTATAAACTCTGTACCATGGTCTTTCACTGTCTTGGAGTAGAGTTCTCTTGCTTGAGGGTACACTTAGGCACACACTTCTATTTGTTTCCTTATTTCCTTTCTTCACTAGGCTACTTTCCCTGGTGGAGCCCTATGGCTTTTAGCATCCTGTTCTTCTAACTAGTTTCTATTAATGATATTAATAATAATAAAAATAATAATAATAATAATAATAATAATAATAATAATAATAATAATAATAAATAGAGAAAAAAGTATGATTTCTATTCGGAGGATGAAGGTAGATCAAGTTTAAGATTACGGTATTTAGATGAAAGTTTGCAACATTACAGGTAAATAATGTATGATATTGTGATTCTTAATTTCATAGGAAGTCTTAAAACATATCAGTGTGCTTTTTTTTTTTTCTTATTTGAGCTTTAGGCATTTTGTCATAAGCTTGACATTTTCATAACACCAGAAATGGTTTCATAGGATGTCGATTTCTTTTTCTTTTCCAATTTAGAAAATGTGTATTTATTTTACAAGTTCGTAAAATTCATCATTGATATTACTGTGATACAGTAATGTAATAATTGTTCTCTTAATAACCTCCATATAACAAAAATATATGCAGATTACATTGAAAATATGTAGGCATACCCAAATAGTAACTCTTGGCCTATTTTCCCCAAGTTGACTGAAACCTCTAAGACCATTATTACGAAGTCAACCCTTGCAGCCATGAACAGGATTATATGAACAATAGCACTCATTCGCTCTAAGAAAAAAAAACACACACACACAACAATTAGTCACAGACTAGGGACGGCAGGAGAAATCAGCGAGGGGGTTGCACAAGCTGTAGCGGGAGAACGCCAAAAGACAAGAATCAGATTATGATCATTAATCACAGCGGACGTAATTGTCTTGGCTTGGCAGACAGTCTGAAAGGTCGAGGTTCGCTTACAGAATATTAAGCTGGAAGGGGAAAACTTCAGCTGCATTCCATTTGGTCAGCTATGAATGATTTCGACTACTGTGAATCTGTAAAATATAATTGTTCTCGTATTACGCCGAAACTATTTTCATGTTTATGGCTTGGGAAGATGAACAAATGAATGTTTGTAATGTATCACAGAACGAACTAGATGGACACTCAGTAGAGCGCAGACCTCCACTGCAGCAGCTTATTTCTCGACCTTTTGCTCGACCTTGACCTTGACCTTTGAACATATATTAATTGGCGTGGATTTTCATAGACTCAAATATGAACCAAGTTTGAAGTCTATGTGACAAGGATATCCAAACTTATGGCTGATTACTTGAATTTGACATTTTGCTTGACCGTGAACTTGACATTTGACCTTGACCTTCCCAAATTTAATCATTTTCAGCTTGTTACATAATGGTTACTCTACGTTTAAAATTGTGCTAAGGAAGCGGTCTCAAACAAACATATACACATTCAAACAAGCACACAAACAAGCGGTAAAACATAACCTCCTTCCAATTTTGTTGTCGAAGGCAATAAAAAGAGATGAATGCGAGAGCTTTCACGAGTCATGATTCAGGTATATTGGCTATGCAGTATAGGGAAAGTCTCGTACCCAAATTTAAACTAATATGATCTAACCTAACTTGTTCACATTTATCCTAACTAATCTATTCTAGGAAGATAGAAAGTTATTGGACCAATCCTTTCGTTTCTGAATTTTATAAATTGAATACGTGATAGGAAACAGAATAATTAAGATACATTAATCATAACACTCCATTAGGACATGGAAGATCTGTAACAATTTGTGTTAAGAAAGTAAGAGGAATTTTGACAAAATATTTCGTATACGCATTCTCCATTGCCAAACGAAGCTCAGTTAATTTTTTCAGGATTTTGTGTTTTTCTTCCTATACCCCCATATATTGGCATTCCAGCAGGGGCCCTTAACATATATTAAAACAATGTGATTTGTTTGATTATTCAAAGTACGAAGAATTAATTTCATGTAGATTCGTAAATGTCTGTAAGATATTAACAATAGGAAATTTGTGTTATTGGTTATAATCTCATTTTTGTAATATGGTGAAAGATTTTTCCATGATTGCATGAAAAAAAAAAAAGTTTTAATAACTTATCGTATTCTGAAATATCATTTCTAAAGAAGAAAAAAATAGTTAATTGATTATCTACATTGTATTTATGTGTTTTAAACCTGACACAGTCATTTATATTTTATTCCATTATATGATAGACTATAATCGTATGTATGGTTTTACATTTAATTCATAAAGGATACATCATAATTTGTCCCTGCTAATGAATGAAAATAGCATACAAAAGACATCGACATATAATATGAAAGTATTTTTTATTTCCAAAGAACTTGTTAATAGAATCCTTTGGAGGCATCGTTTGATTTCATGTTTACTACAACAAACCATCACAATGTAGCAAGCAAAGGGAACAGAGACAGGGCCCGGGGAAGGTGGGTGTTGTACTATAGTGCGATTCCGACAATTCTGTGGCCTAAATTGTTAGAATAAAATTGCATTTATTTCCTCCAATTATTTTATTATTCTGATAATTCTGTGGCCTAAATTTTGGAGTAGAGTAAAATTACATTTATTTCCAGGAATCCTTTTTTTATTCAATTGTATAATCCAGTTATTTATCCAGCAATTCTTGATATTTGTAGCTCTGACCTTAAGAATAAAAGGCCTTTTTATTATGTTTTATATGTGATCTTTAACGATATATATTTCTGCGGAACTAGACGGAAGGTCGGAAATAAACGCGAACGTATAAATAATCGTTAAATAATACATTTTTATTCTTATCTAGAATGAAGACGACTTCAGGGAACTATATAGAATTATATTTTTACGATAAACTATTTTGCTGAGTACGTAATTGACTTAATGAAAGTAACATTTAAACTTTTTAACTGCCGTATTTTTTTTTATCATTGTTACATAGGAGTAGCTTCGATTCAACTACAGTATAGCAAAATTGGAAAAAAAAAATAGGAAAACAGAATAGAAATTCATGTACGGGACTTTGACACAAGACAACATTAACCCGGAACCAACATTAGATAAAAGAACAAAGTTTCTTTGTTTGTTTATGAATGTCTTTACAATGGAAGTCTAGAACACGTGAACAAAAAGATATAAACTCACTATCAATATGATATTTTTAGTGTATTTATATACATATATATATATACAGTATATATATATATATATATATATATATATATATATATATATATATATATATATATATACACACACATGCATATATATATATATATATATATACATATATATAAATATAAAATATATATATATATATATATATATATATATATATATATATATATGTTTCAC
>NC_090727.1:172302548-172330048 GCF_036898095.1 Palaemon carinicauda | reverse complement strand
TAAAACTTTTGTTATATCCTTCTTTCTACGTCCATTCTTTCATTATAACTCCTCAATTATGTTTCATTTTATTGCTTATCTTTTTATCGTCTTTTCCTCTTTTTTTCAAAACTTTTGTTACCTCCTTCTTTCTGTTTTCATTCTACCATCATAACTGCTCAATTATGTTTCATTTTGTTGCTTATCTTTTTATGGTCTTTTCCTTCTTTTCCTCTTTTTTCATCCCTTTCATTTTCTTTCTTTCAATCTAAACTTTTTCCTCCTATTTTTTCTTAGATAAATATTTACACGACGATTCTTCTTCTTCATGTGTCCATCTGCCTCGAGATTCGCCAGATTTCATTCAATTACTTTTAACTCTCTCTCTCTCTCTCTCTCTCTCTCTCTCTCTCTCTCTCTCTCTCTCTCTCTCTCTCTCTCTCTCTCTCTCTCTGCTTCAGATAAGCGAGTTAAATTCAATGTTCTATTATCAAAATTATTATTATTATTATTATTATTATTATTATTATCATTGTTGTTGTTGATGCTGTTGTTGTTACTGTTGTTTCTATCATTATTATAAAAAAAACATTCGTATGAAATAAAAGGACATTAAATAAAATATCACAAGTAATGGAAATTTGCATAGAAATAGTAGACAAGGAATTGGTATCCTAAATGTTTAGCTTATTAAAGTTTATGTATATATATATATATATATATATATATATATATATATATATATATATATATATATATATATGTGTGTGTGTGTGTGTGTGTGTTTGTGTGTGTGTGTATGTGTGTTTGTAAGTTTGTATATACACCTTTACATAAACATGAACCTGCTCCTTCTTCTAAGAATATACGAGGCTTTTTAGGGTACAAGATAAACCATTAATTACTTAAGTAAATCTCCAAGTAAGTATTTAACTTTTATTCACAAAGCTACAAAGCTGTCGTCTGGGAAATGAACAAATATTGAAAAAAAAATGCAAAATAATTTTTGTATCTCTCCAGAAATAGGTCGCCCTAATTCTTTCCCTCAATTATAATCTGCCCTCCATTTTACCATCCCATCCATCTGCCTAGTTTCACTCCAGAGCTTGTACCTGTTCCACTCCTTTCCATCTCAACGTCAACAATCCCTTACATCCTCCA
The DNA here is from genome assembly GCF_036898095.1 of Palaemon carinicauda. Lineage (NCBI taxonomy): Eukaryota > Metazoa > Arthropoda > Malacostraca > Decapoda > Palaemonidae > Palaemon > Palaemon carinicauda. Next base: position 172,328,908 of record NC_090727.1, on the reverse strand, counting down.
AATTTACGATCTCGAGGTCTTTTGGTCTCGGACCATCTAAGCAGAGAAGGTTCAAACAGATGCAAATGGCCAGTCGCTCGCTTCTCCGAGTGTTTGTTCTCTCGTGAAAGTTTTCGTCGGTAAAAAAAAAAAAAAAAGAAAGATGTTTGTTATTTCTCTTCGTGTTGGGTCTCGAAAGGGATGATTAAGTCCGTGTTAACATCTTGCTATGGACATGGATCGTGGGCGTGTGTGGGCGGCTTCGGTTACGCGCTAGCAATGCCACAGTCGTACTAACTGGCATCGCTGGTGGCCAGATGTAATGCCAGGTTCAATTACGTGTGGGAGCGTGTACGCGAATGATGCCATCTCGTTAATTTTTTTTCAGGTAGCCCAGGTCACAGGAAATGGATATGAGGGGTAGAAAGAGATGGATGATTTGAAAGTAGAAGAAATTACACAGATAATTGGTGAGAATAATTAAAACCTTTTTAACGCTGTGGTATGTGAGGATTTAAACAGTCGCGGTTAGGTATGTACAGACAGTGGTACCTTATTCAAGCTTATGCAAAGTAAGGAGATATACTGGATAAATGCCATATGCGATGATATTCTCGCAGAGCATACATACATACATACATATTTCTCTCTCTCTCTCTCTCTCTCTCTCTCTCTCTCTCTCTCTCTCTCTCTCTCTCTCTCTCTCTCTCTCTCTCCACACATATATACATGTATATATATATATATACATATATATATATATATATATATATATATATATATATATATATATATATATATATATATCCATATATATAAATGATGATATATAAATATACACGTATATATATATATATATATATATATATATATATATATATATAAATATATATATATACATATATATATTTCCATAGATAGATGAATGTAAAGAAGCAGGTCTTCTGAAAGCTTTTAAGGACATATTTGCTCTTAAGTTTTGAATTGTATTTCCTTTTATTATTATTATTATTATTATTATCATTATTATTATTATTATTATTATTATTATTATTATCATTATTAGCCAAGCTACAATCCTCGTTGGAAAAGCAAGATGCTATAAGCCCAAGGGCTCCAACAGAAATAAATAGTCCCGTGAGGAAAGGAAACAAAGGAATTAATCTTCTATTTAAATAAATATATAAGTATATCTGTGTGCACGTTTGTTTAAGTATGTGTCTTCGCTCGTCCCTTGTAAACAGTACTGTCCTACTTTCAGCAAACTTATTGCCACCTTAACATCCTCTGATCAACATATTCACATTACATTAAGTAGTTGCCACAATTTCCTTTTTTTTTTTTTCCTTTTCCGGCCAAACAATCCAAAACAAACATCCCAGATATTCGTGGAATGACATCTGCCGGAAACGGAATGAAAGCTACATCCAAATGGAATGAAGATAACGTGAGCACGGACACCTCAACATTTTTTTTATATAGCAGGAAGCATGGATGGAGGTACGCTGAGGAATTATATGATTTAATTCCGGAGCTTACACTTGTTCTTTGTAGGGAAAGGGGTATACAGGTCCCCTTTTCTGTGGATTTTATTACAATAATAATGAGAGTTTAGTTTTAACATAAATATCTTATATATATATATATATATATATATATATATATATATATATATATATATATATATATATATATAAAATTACGGGAGAGGGTCTTCATGGATATATATATATATATATATATATATATATATATATATATATATATATATATATATACAACCATACACACACACATACACACACACACTCACATATATATATATATATATATATATATATATATATATGAAGGTATTGAACATTTACAAATCAACTCTGACAAGAGTTTGGTTTTAATTAACAGGAGGAAACCAGTGGCGGGTTTCTGTAGAGAATAGGACATTTCGAAGTTAAGTGGGATTAACACACGACAGCTCTGACGTGAAGAGATGTTATCAATAGTGTAAATTGAGAATGCGGTGGTTTGGTGGAACCTATAGGTCTATCTGCTGAGTCATCAGCAGCCATTGCCTGGTCCTCCTTTGTCCTAGCTTGGATGGAGAGGGTCTTGGGCGCTGATCATATGTATTCATGGTCAGTCTAGGGCATTGTCCTGCTTGATAGGGCAATATAATCGTCCCTTGTGTCTGCCATTCATGAGCGGCCTTTAAACCTTTTTTTTAAAAACCTTTTGTGGCATCGTCAGTGACTTACATCCTGACGGTCTTGGGTATGGCTGTTGAGTTGTCTGTGGTCATTGCCTGGTCCTCCCTAGTCCTGACCTCGTTGAAAAGGGAAGTTTAGTATCGATTACATATGTATGGTTTTGAACTCTAGGATATTATTAGACAGTGCAATGACCTTTCTCTTCACCTCTGCAACACGTGAGCTATCCATATCCCTTTTAAAATTTCTAGTTATGTTTGGAATCGTCAAAAAATCCCTTTGAGTCTGTTGTCATTTTCAATAACTATAGCGATACACCTAGCATTACTTCACGGAAGCCATAAGTCTTTCTCTGATATGAGGAAATAGGCAGTTATTTATAGCCCTACTTGTAGATGATACTAGAAATTCATATTGAATCCTAATGCACAGCATACTTTGAGTCATTATTGTCATATCAATAACCTAAAGTTTCAGGTAGGATTAGAAACAGCAGCAATAGCACCTTGAAATTACTAAAATTCTCATCACTTCTTTACATTCATAATAACTCCAGAACTTTAAGGATTTGAGTTCTCTCTTCTTCACTCTCTATAATTTATCATAGTAAAGTAAAGCTCCAAGAATTTGGATTCCAATTTCTTCAATGGCTTACATTCACCTAACTGAAAAACTCCAAGGGTTTGAAATTTCACTTGCTCGCTAATTCAGTATACATCAATCAAAGAGTCTAGAATAGAGGACAGAGCAGTACAGAAAGACTTCTGAATAGAGCATCGCGTATCTTTTAATCTCAGGGGTGATTCAAGCAAAGATGTTTACCACTGATGAGTCGTTGATGGGGATATTGAAGGGCAAGTATTAATATACTATAACCTCGTGTATGGATACTATTTAAGAACTGGAAGCACAAAGTTGGAGACTTCTTTTAGTGGAATACACTCTTCACCTTCTACTTTTATCCCCTTGGATAGTTGATGGAACCCAAATGGTAAAGCAATGCATTTACTCCGCAAGTCTTTACGGGTGAGATTACTAATGTCATGTAATTTTCTTGACTCCAAATGATTGGAATTACATATGGGTGACCTCATGAGCAGCTTGCACTGAGCAATTTGCTGCCTACCAAATACGAATTTAGTACTGGTACACCTGAGCCCTGCGTTCATATTTGTTCATTGTACTTTTCCTATGCCCACCTTTAGAAGGCATTATCATATGATATAAACCCTTCTTGAGTGGTCGGGCCTTTAATACAAGATTAGGGGTTGTGGTGGTAACGTTCTTACCTAGTGATCGCCAGACTGGGGTTCAAGTCCCACTCAAACTCGTTAGTTCCTTTGGTCGCTGCAACATCACCATCCTTGTCAGATAAAGTTGGGGGATTTGGGGAGCCTATAGGTCTATATGCTCAGTCATCAGCAGCCATTGCTTGGACCTCCTTGGTCCTAGCTTAGATGGAGAGGGGTCTTGGGCGCTGATCATGTGTATATATGGTCAGTCTAGGGCATTGTCCTTCCTGACAGGGTGATATCACCGTCCCTTGCGTCTGCCATTCATGAGCAGCCTTTAAACCTTTTTTTAAAAAAGCCTTTTGGGCCATCGTCAGTGACATATCCTGACGGTCTTGGGGATGGCTGTTGAGTTGTCTGTGGTCATTGCCTGGTCCTCCCTAGTCCTGACCTCATTGAAAAGGGAAGTTTAGTGTCGATTACATACTGTATGTATGTGTTCGAACTCTTGGATATTATGAGACAGTGCAATGACATTTTTCTTTACCTCTGCAACACGTGAACTATCCATATCCCTTTTAAAGTTTCTAGTTATGTTTGGAATCGTCACGAAATCCATTTGAGTCTATAGTCATTTTCGATAACAATAGCGATACACCAAACATTATATAACGGAAGCCTTGAGTCTCACTTTGATCTGAGGAAATAGGCAGTTATTAATAGCCCTAATGCACAGCAAACTTTACGTCATTTTTGTCATATAGATAACCTAAAAGTTTCAGGTAGGTAGAAACAGCAGCAATAACACCTTGAAATTACTAAAATTTTCATCACTTCTTTACTTTCAAAATAACTCCAGAACTTTAAGGATTTGAGTTCTCTCTTCTTCACTCTCTATAATTTATCATAGTAACGTAAAGCTCCAAGAATTTGGATTCCAATTTCTTCAATGTTCACCTAACTAAAAAAAAACTCCAAGGGTTTGAAATTTCACTTCTTCACTAATTCAATATACATTAATCAAAGAGTCTAGAATAGAGGCAGAACAGTACAGAAAGATTCCTTTTGATCTCAGAGGTTATTCAAGCAAAGAGGTTCACCACAGCTGTGTTGTTGATGGGGACATAGAAGGGCAACTATCAATAAAGAATAACTTCTTGTATGGATACTATTTAAGAACTGGAATCAATCAATCAATCACTCTTTCCTTAGTGGAATACATTCATCACCTTCTACTTTTATCCCCTTGGATGGTTGATGGAACTCGAATGACAAAGCCGTACTCTTATTCAGCAAGTCTTTAAGGGTGAGATTACTAACGTCATGTCCTTTTCTTGACCGTAAATGATGCTTATTTAGATTATATATGGGTGACCGCATAGGAACATTGCTTTGAGCAATTTACAACCTATCTTTAGAAGGTATAATCATCCGATATAACCCTTTGTTTAGTGGTAGAGCACTCAATATAAAATTAGTAGGTCCATGACTGACTTCCAGTATACCCTTCACCAGTTCAGTATACTGTATATTGACAACAGTATCTGATGGGGCTCTTGAGAGCTTGTGATTAGCAACCTCAACCTTGATGACTCGTTAAAAACTAGAAGTCTGTACCTTTCTGTTGCCAATCCATATACGTATACACACACATACACACACACAACACACACACACACATACACACACACACACACACACACATATATATATATATATATATATATATATATATATATATATATATATTTATATACACATTTATATATACATATATATATATACATATATATACAAATACATACAAATATATCTACATATATATATATATATATATATATATATATATACATATACATATATATATATATACATATATATATATATATTTATATATATATATAAATATATAAATATTTATATGTATACTAATATATATATATATGTATATATACCTATATATATATATATATATATATATACATATATATATATATATATATATATATATATATATGTATATATATTTATATATAAATGTATACATATTTATATGCATATATACATAAATCTATATATATATATATATATACATTTTATATTTATGTATATATATATATATATATATATATATATATATATTGTACCAACCATGTGTCACACGATCGTACATAGTTCATTTTGTGTATATATTATGCTTGTATCTTCGCTCTTCCCTCGCACTAAAAAGAACCTGAATAAACATGCCTGTTTTTCTCACCAGTAACGGTGTCGGTTTTGAGCATGAAATTTCCTGTTGCATTGAGCTTTTTTATATAAAGGAGAGCGTTCTATAATAAACTCATTCTGTTGCTTTCATCCTGTCTTTGAGGCACAACCTTCTCTCTTCCCGTTACAATATATATACATTCAACTCAAATGCAGCCATTTCTAGTCCATAGCAAGAAAAAAAAAGCCTAAGCCATGTCCTTATCAAGTCTGAGGTTTGACCATTTTCATCACCACGTAAGCCATTACGGAATTGCGATTGTGGGGGACTTTATTTTGATCTTTCCCAGCAAATCAACCTAGTATGGGTGTCCCTGACTAGTATAGCTTTGCAGGTCATAGCGATACATAAACCCTTTCACCACATCAAGGGATCCCCACTCCGACAGTTTATATTTATATATATATATATATATATATATATATATATATATATATATATATATATATATATATATATATATCATTACCATACCTAACAATACGTTTTTTATTATAGGCTAATGTGATATGAAAATTACATACTGTATATTTGAAATAGATTTCTATCTAATCATCACAGGAAACACGAGCATGATATTTTGCACAATTACTTCCATATTATGAATATCAATAATGAATGATATAAGTGTTAATGACTTTAACTATCCCAATCGAAGCTAATGCACCACAAAATGAATGGGAAATGTATAATTTTAATAGAATTTCTTAGTTACGAATTACTCTTAAATAGACAATGATTATCGTGTTAATCTACATCAGTTCTCATATAAATGATTATTGGTATATATTCAGATATTCTATACGTAATCATTCAAATATTAGATACAAATACACTTTGTATTGGTATTTATTGAACTAACATTTGGCGCTTTTAGGTAGTTGAATGAGCAAACAACTGTTTACTAACAGTTTGCCTGAATGGTGTGTTCCTATTGGCTACGGCAACAAGCAGCAACGCCCCACACGTTACTCAAAACTGGATGTTTTCCAGTATTTTATTTCCAAAAGACCTCACTGAAGCCATCTATTGGTAGCCAAAAGAACAATGGAAAATTCGGTCAGGCAATGAAAACAATTATTGTATTATTTCTGTAAAAATGTAGGAAAATCTCACAAACAGATTTATGGTAAAGTATCTATTAAAGAAATGCGAAATGTTTATCTAACACAATATTGGAGAAAAACTAGAACGTTTAGAAGGAAATTCCTGGCTTTCGTTGCGGTAAAACTAGGTGGTGCAGCAAGTGGGGGGGGGGGACAGCGGTCCAGAGTTACCAACGATTTAACGAGGTAAGATATTTTATCGTGAGGAATTAAAGAGTAATTTGGATAGTATATGAATGAAAAAATAATATGTATTCTGAGCATTGGTTCATGATCTTACTAAAAGCTTTATGAATGGAAATATCTAGTTAAATTCCTCTGCTTTCCAAGTCAAAAGGTTTGCAGCGCTTAATCCTCAATGGGCAGTGATGTAAACATCAAATTCTTGATTTTATAAGGACAGATTACTTACAAAAAATTATCCAGTTATTATAGAGAATGGTTCAGTAATATATATGGATACAATTCAATGATGAAACCTGTGATTAAGACATATAACTATTCACAAAAACACAAGCCTAAAAGAACAATCAGTATACGACACTATATTCTAACAATTTCCTATTGCCATGAAGTAAATTGCAGGTATGCTATCAATTCTGTATATTATTTATCTAACTTTACATCAGTTCCATATCATCTGAAAGTGTAGTAATTTCTTTTATATGAAGTCATCAAGGATGAAAAATCGCGAGGAAACGTACCAGAATAGCCAACAACATCATAGATGTATTAATCTTTTTGTTATGCAAGAAATTGACATTATTTTAAGCAGGATCAAGCTATGATTGTACTGCAGATGGAATTTGATTTCAGTTTTAATAATTATTCTAAGAATAACTGGTTTATCATTCTTCAAATATTTTTTTCTGAGCCCGTAAGGGTGGCTATCTAGATTCCGAAGTACCGGCCTATTTTAAATGTAAAATTTTTCTTCTAAATTTGACAATATAATGAGATGGACATCATATAATCCAAAATATTTATGACAATCTTTGTAATTATGAGTGACATGTTTTCATCAAATTGGCAGATATTTTGTAAAATGAACAATTAACGATAGGCGAAAAATTTTATGAAATCGCGGAATCGTTCAATAAAGAAAAAAAAAACTATGGTACATTCCTTCTATAAAGCGATAAAAAATTCTTCAGACAAATATATTTCCAAATTTTGATAATATATTTACATTCCTAATATACTAATCCTAATAACTAGGTATTTTGAATGTTATTTAAAATTTTAGCGGAAATTTCCAATCTCAATTATGGCGATACTGAAGAAGGACGCGTCACTTTTAAGGAGTTCTAGGGTGTCCAACATCAATGTTAGATGGTTCATCTTATTGTGAGCAAATAGATAGTAATTATGAGACTGTATCCGAAGTTAAAAGATAACCTATCTAAATCATATCACTTTATTCTTGTTAAAGAGCAAATGCAATAACATATTTATTTGTTTTTATCTTCTTTTAGGATGTAGAGTTGGTAGCACCTGTCGTGGTTGCGCTGTAATTTAAAATAATACGATTCATGTCTTTTTTTATTGGCTATGTTTGGACCAAAGAGAAATAACTGTTGACTTCTTAGAACATATGCAAAATTAAAGAAAAAACTGAATTCTAATCGTTAAAGGCCATTAGTATAGACAACAACAAAATAATAATGTTTACTAACTTTTAACCTAAATAAAGACCAAAGGACACAAAAACACTTTGTATTTGAAAAGGTCTCATTTATTAAGAATATAATAGGTATAAACCACTCATTTACCAGCGTCGAATGATTTGAAAATATGAAACTTCATAATAGTCTACGATAGTAATATATGTACATTATATATATATATATATATATATATATATATATATATATATATATATATACATATATACACAAACACACACACACACATATATATATATATATATATATATATATATATATATATATTATCACTCTATTACAGAGTAATATTGCTTTTCCATGCAAACATAGACAGTATATATGGCAGAGGTCACCCCAGCGCTTGCTTTAAGAAGGTAAAACCCGATATAGGGTGTGTAGGGACTATGGTATAGCACTTGACCCATTATTGCTAGGATCGTATGCAACACAAGTCTACCCATAGTTAGCCTAAATAAGTGACATCGGTTGATAGGGTCTAAAGAGAAAGTTTGGGACTGTGACCTCTTCCATGGAGCTTTTCTAAGAGATTCATAGGCTTTAGCCTTCAACGCTTACTCTAATAAGGAAAATGCTGAGAGAGAGAGAGAGAGAGAGAGAGAGAGAGAGAGAGAGAGAGAGAGAGAGAGAGACTTACAGATTCCCAGTCTATACTATTGCTAATGATATTTCATATATCTTTATGCAGATTTCCAACCATCCTTTAACTTAATGCTTTATTCCCTACTTTTTCGGCAGTACTTAAAACTTTTGGATAATTATCTTAATTTGCTTTTTATTTGGAGGCAAAAGTAATCTCTCTAAAATAGAGAACGAAAAAAAATTTAGACATATTAACCTAAATTCAAATAGGTCTATTATTCTTAACTTAATCAAAAGCTGCAACTGTATCCTTTCTGGGAAATTTACGCACACAAATTACTTTGAAACCTTTTGGAAATATATTGAATAAAACACTATTCCATTCTTAGCTTATTATTGTATTATATTCAGGATAAAATTTCTCTATAAAATGTGTGGAATTTATTTATTCATTAATTCATGCATCCATCAATCCACTCGTCTAAACTAATCTAACAATTCTGCAAAGGAAAATAAAAAAAAAAAACTTAAGAATACTCTTTCATGCTGGTTTCTGTTATTACTAAAATGAAGCTAAGTAAACCCCTTCAGTACATGAATGTGAAGCTCTATCTCCCGAAGGCTCATTTCCCGAAGGGGGTCCCGCTTGTGGGTGCTCTACAAACTTCCTCTATTATCTTAGGGATAACTAGAGCTATTGACATAAGAATTGGCTGAAAGCTGCGGTAAAGCTCAGACTCAGTAATACGTGCGGTGACATTAGTGTGTTTAGGAGTTTACAAACAGAATATATTTCTGTTTAAGAATCTCGTTTGCCATGATTTACCACTATGTTCAAAATTTTCTGACTTTTGCATGTGCAGTACCGCCTGTGTGACGTAGGTATTCCCATCATGGCTATGTGACTATACCAGAGAGGCCAACTCAGATATGGGGGTTGCTAATATACCAGTTTATCTTCTATTAGCGTACTTTTTTCCCATTTGTATGGGGTAACACGATGCCCTCTTTTGAAGGCCTTTGCTTTTGCGTAGTCCCGACCGGCTGCCCTGCCTGACATCACCTAGACCCAGGTAGCATATGTTTGTGTGTTGTACCAGCCACCATCGCCCTTCCTCCCAGCAGCGAGGAGTTATGGCGTAGTTAGGTTGAGAGTTCGAGACGTGAGAGGTGTCTGTTATGTTTTTAGAAGGTGATGGAATGGCTGTGTTTGTGTGTGTGTTAGTCTGCAACACCCATTTGCTTTATGCAAACCTATCCGTCGATTACATACATAATATTAAGGTAATACACCAGTTTATCGACCCTGTGGAATACTCAGGACCCGGTAATCTAAATAATGTTGAAGATCACCTGACACTGGAACACTGAACACATTTTGTCTCTACTGAATCTCAGAAGTTGGCACTTGTTGGTGCAGCCTTTAAACCGATGGACCACACCCTTATATCCAACAAATGGTGAATGGAGTATGATTAGGAAAGCATTAATGACGCTTAACCTTCCAAACTTGAAACTATAAATCATTCCCGGCCTCGACCTGCTATTTGGAGTATACCTACCCTATCTACAAAACCTGTTCCCCTTGTCTTTTCTCCCCATGCTGAATATGTGAAGCTTCTACTTATGGGGAATCGAGGTATTGATGTGCAGCTTTGCTGGCTTTTAGAAGCCGTCAAGATATTCAGCCTCGATCAGGAGTTGGCTTTAATTAATATGTAAGCGGTGTCTTCTCAATTTGTATACATATTAAGACATCACTGGGATGTCATAGATGGGGTTAAAGGTGGGGATGTTCTGTCACTGGTGTTAGATGTTCAGGATGCTGTAGACAGGCTCTCAATGTCCCTATATATCTCATCACTTGGTATCCTTGGATGTAGACCTTTAAGAAGCCCCGGAACTGATGGGAGTGCACACTGTATGTCACTTCATACATAATGGGAAGCCCATCAATGTTCTTGTTATCAATTGGAACCACCTAGTCCCACCGCCACCTTATGCTAACTTCTTTCTTCCTTGTCTACCATCAGGTGAACTACGCAGAATGCCTAATGAAAAGCCACAATGCTTCAAATGCTGGATTATCAGTTACATCTTACAATAATGTTTGTTCTGCCCCTGAAAAGTGTGCGTTCTGTGCCGTTGAGCATGAGTCAAGCCTGACCTCATCGCCACCCTGTACCAGCCAGAGTGGTTGACAGTGCCTTGGCATTGTCATCAAAATCGCTACCTTTGCCTGCACCAGACACCTTGCACTGGAAAGGCCCGAGATGTCAAGAACCTATAGTCAACGTGTGGCATAGTTGTGCCAGACTATCACACACTGTATCAAACCAGCATGATCCCCAACCGCTGTTACTACCACCTTCTGCACCAACTGTTCCTGCCTCCTTGCAAGTGTCTATAATTTTGTAATGCTGTATAGGACCTAAAGTCTCGGTGTGGCTTCTTACATCCTGTTTTGAAGCCATTGAATCTCGCATAAAAAAGAAAATCTGTGTAGGCTATGTGTGTGGACAGGCAACCCCTAAGGACACCCTTTTTTGGGAGAAAATACTTAATTAACATAGCCCAAAATAATCTCCTTAGACAGCATAAACACTTGCATCACCAGTTTTGTGGGCTCCTGAGACAATCTTACTTCTAAATTTGCTACTATTGATATCACACTAGTCTCTCGGTGAAGCTCAGCTAGTTGTTACCATATCAGTCACTGCACTCACTGAGAAATTTTATTTGCTTGCTACACGTCTCGAAAGTGTAACTACCAACATGCAGGACCTTTACCCCGTGACAAGCCCCACATTGATGCCCTCGTCACCACTGCCTCCTTGTCTGGCCACCATCCTACCAAGGGACATGTTTGATAATTAAGTGAAGCTTCATATCATCTCATGGAATGCCCACAGTATTACATACTGGAAAAAACTATTTGCACTCAAGGGATTTGTACATAATCACTACCAGAACGTTATTCTAATTCAGGAAGCTTTTGTTGGTAGTACTCAACCCAAGGAAGAAGTTCCCCCACTCACTGCTTATTGGTTCTACGTCCATCTATATACACACATCTATCAAACATTGACTTCTTCTAAACACTGAGGATGAAGATACAACGTTTCAAATCTTTGAGATTACTGTTAGCAGAGGCATCATACAACTATGCAATTAGTATGCTGCGCAAGGTAGGATAAATACAGGCACTGTTTCAGCCTCCACCCTCTATGGTATGGTTTACATGGGAAATTTCAATGCCCATTATCCAGGTTTGGGAGATCTTCATAGCACTATGAACCACAATGAGACTCAACCTCTGGAGTACATTTGTTAAAATAAACTAAGCCGCTGGGACACGAGGTGGTACTTTGGATCACATCTTAACATATGGGCTCCCACTTTCCCAAGTCAAGTGTACAACTATTCCCACACTCTTTTCTGATCAAATTGGTCTCAGTATTCATTATTTCTTTCTGGCTGTACACACTCCAATATATACTCGCTCTTACATCCCAATCCCACCAAAGTACCATCCTACGTACATCCCATATGTGATTAACCTTGCTACGTTTGACCTCTACCACTCTGAGGAACTTTACTCCTTACTTTTTAGTGCCACACATGCCTTCCACACACGATACATCAGCAAACAATGTATCAGGTGTCACACAGGTGTCATGACACTGGATAATCTAATTTATAAGGCAGAGAAAAAAGTGATGGATGCCTTCATGGGACAACAAAGTCTTCAGATTTTGCACCAGTATCAGCTATCAAGAGATGATCAAGGTGTTCTATAAAACTGTGTACACATGGAATATTGGTATAAATTAATGGATAGCCTCAACCACCGAAAAAGCATCGGTTCCATGTGGCACCTCATGTGTCTTACACCACAGTACTACTCAATATGCACAATGCCTCATTAACAAGTGGTCAACACAGTCACAAACCATCAACCTTCCAGCTCATATACAAGACTCTCTCTCTCCGCCCAAAAAAACACTGTACCCTTCGTCTCAGTACCGCCTTATTAAACACTGATGAAGAGGACACTACATCAATAATTCAGGAAGAGCTACAATGTGCTTAAGCAAATAGTAAGAAGTCAGCTCCTTATGATGATGACATTACCTACGCAGCCCCTTGCTCACTCATAAAAGTACATGGGAAACCTTTTCTCCAGCTCTACAACCTCTGTCTCTGCCAGGGATATGTGCTACGAGCGTGGGCTCATACAAGCCTATATTAGAATTTTGTGCCTATCCTCAAGCTCACCACTGGCAAATTCTGACCCATCTCCCTCACCTCCCGTTTCTGCAAAGTATTCAAATGTATTCTCCTTTCCACCAGCTGCAAGATATGATTTTGCCCTGACTGTATGGCTTTCTACCCCAATATGGAACACATCATTATCTCATGGAGGCCTACTCTCCTCTCTTTCAGACAAGTGTTGTTGCCTTTATTGATTTGAAAAGGGCATTCAACATCGCAAATAGAGGCATCATTCTACACCAACTCATTTATTTTGAAATTAAAGGAAACCTTTTGAGATGATTATATGGTTATCTACGAAAGAGACTTTTTAAATACTGTTTAAGGGAGCATTGAGCATTGTAAAGGCGAATGAGATTGATACTCTGCAAGGTGGAGTACTTAGTCCATTTCTGTTCAATATTCCTCTTCATCACCTTCATTATTTGAAAATTCCCAGGTAAATCAAGTGGAATTGGTTGACTTTGACAGTAATAAAAGTAAGGAAATGTCATTCCGAAATTTTCTTCCCTACTGCCTGGGCCTGAGAACACAACCATTACTTGCTCTGCAGACTATATAGGTATTTACTCAAGTTCTCTGGATCATTTTCAGTGCTTTTTCTCCACCTTCTACTGATCAGCATCCTCCTGTGATCTAATCATCGCCCCAGGAAAAAGTAGAATCTTCTTCCCCTGACCAGCAAGGAGTCAGTCAGAATTTACTATGAGGAACAACAATGTTGTACAGTTAGAATCAAAAGAACGCAGACACCCGGGGGAAATCTTTCGTCAGATGTCTCTAGTGTTCCCATGACAAAACAGAAAAGGTGTTGCTCTTCTTACCACTACTATGAAATGGGCGGAACCCTCTCCAACCTTAACGCATCAAAGACAGCAAAGGGGTGTTTTTGCTAGCGAAAGCATTTTACAAATCGAGTTGCCATATTTCATTCTGTTTTATCATTTGACGTTTCGAATATCCACTGCAAATACTGAATACACACATACACACACCTATATATATATATATATATATATATATATATATATATATATATATATATATATATGTATATAGGCCTACCTATATATATATATATATATATATATATATATATATATATATATGTGTGTGTGTGTGTATATATAGGCCTATATATATATATATATATATATATATATATATATATATATATATGTGTGTGTGTGTGTGTGTGTGTGTGTGTATATATAGGCCTATATATATATGTATATATATATATATATATATATATATATATATATATATATATATATGTATATAGGCCTATATATATATATATATATATATATATATATATATCATGAATCCGCAAAATCATGTAGAAATTATTGGAGTATTGCAGCTAAACAATTCCTTCCATTAACAGCTACATTAGATTATTTCGACATTAGTCTTGTTCAAGTCACCGATGAAAGAAAAAGTACTTTCAGTTATGGTTCGATGTAAAATAATAAAAAAAAAAAAACACCATACATGAGTTATGCCGGCCTAAATGACATTCAGAGAGAGAGAGAGAGAGAGAGAGAGAGAGAGAGAGAGAGAGAGAGAGAGAGAGAGATCGTTTTTAATATATTTGTAGTACGTTGGTCAAAATTCAGCCGTAACTTTTTGGGTAAGGTTGGTGACAAACAAATAGACAGAGGTGAAAACATATCCTCCTTGGCGGAAGTAATAATAATAATAATAATAATAATAATAATAATAATAATAATAATAATAATAATAATAATAATTGGACCAAAACGTAAATTTTGAGAGTTCTGACGAGGTGAATATTGGCCGGCGCACTGAGCCCTTTTATAATTTGGAATTGCAAGATATTTCTTTGGATTTATTAAATGTAATCAGTTCGTCTTACCTTCTAAATTCCTGGAATTTATCCATTTATTCAAACCTGCCGAAATCTTGCAACAGTTCCAGAAACAACATTATTACTTCCTATTATTTCCATTCTTGCCTGTTTGTCTTTCAACAATTCCAACTCTTAGTGAGACAAAGATTCACTTCACAAACATCATTGCTCTAGAGAATGGAACTTCTAATGTTTCTCAAGATGATATTTATTTTGAAATTGAGTTTTATGTAAGTGGGGGATATAAAGTCGATACTATATATATATATATATATATATATATATATATATATATATGTGTGTGTGTGTGTGTGTGTATATATACACATATATTATACACACACACACACACACACACATATATATATATATATATATATATATATATATATATATATATATATATATATATATATATATATATATATATATATATATATATATATATATATATAATAAATTTTACCAGCGGGAAGGGGGAAGCCCCGCCCTGCCAGTGGGAAGGGGAGAGCCCTGCCTGCCAGCGGGAAGAGGGGAGCCCCGCCATGCCAGCAGGTAGGGGGGAGCCCCGCCCTGCCAGCGGGAAGGGGGAAGCCCCGCCCTGCCTGCGGGAAGGGGGACCGCCCTGCCAGCGGGAAGGGGGGACCCCAGCCCTGCCAGTGGGAAGGGGAGAGCCCCGCCCTGCCAGCAGGAAGGGGGGAGCCCCGCCCTGCCAGCGGGAAGGGGGGAGCACCGCCCTGCCAGCGGGAAGGGGGGAGCCCCGCCCTGCCAGCGGGAAGGGGGGAGCCCCGCCCTGCCAGCGGTAGGGGGGAGCCCCGCCCTGCCAGCGGGAGGGGGGGAGCCCCGCCCTGCCAGCGGGAAGGGGGGAGCCCTGCCCTGCCAGTGGGAAGGGGGACCCCCGCCCTGCCAGCGGGAAGGGGGTGCCCCGCCCTGCCAGTGGGAAGGGGGGAGCCCCCCTGCCAGTGGGAAGGGGGGAGCCCCGCCCTGCCAGCAGGAGGGGGGGAGCCCCGCCCTGCCAGCGGGAAGGGCGGAGCCCCGCCCTGCCAACAGGAAGGGGGGAGCCCCGCCCTTCCAGCGGGAAGGGGGGAGCCCCACCCTGCCAGCGGGAAGAGGGGAGCCCCGCCCTGCCAGCGGGAAGGGAGGAACCCCGCCCTGCCAGCGGGAAGGGGGAGCCCCGCCCTGCCAGCGGGAAGGGGGGAGTCCCGCCCTCCCAGCGGGAAGGGGGAGCCCCGCCCTGCCAGCGGGAAGGGGGAGCCCGCCCTGCCAGCGAGAAGGGGGGAGCCCCGCCCTGCCAGCGGGAAGGGGGGAGCCCGCCCTGCCAGCGGGAAGGGGGGAGCCCCGCCCTGCCAGCGGGAGGGGAGGAGACCCGCCCTGCCAGCGGGAATGGGGGAGCCCCGCCCGGCCAGCGGGAAGGGGGGAGCCCCGCCCTGCCAGCGAGAAGGGGACAGCCCCGCCCTGCCAGCGGGAAGGGGGGAGCCCCGCCCTGCCAGCAGGAAGGGAGGAGCCCTCCCCTGCCAGCGGGAAGGGGGAGACCCTCCGGGCTAGCAGGAGGGGGGCCAGCCCCGCCCAGCCAACAATAGAGAGTTCCTGTATCTAGCTTATTTCTAAAAAAACTTGAAGGGTGGAATCAGGAAGGCAGTCATGAAAAGCTAATCAAGAATCTTGAAGACTTCTTCTTTCTCTCCATGAGGAAGAAGAAGTCTTCAAGATTCTTGTTTTGAAGACTTTTTTCTTCTAAGAAGAAAGGGATCAACCACAAGTGGAATCAGGAAGGCAGTCATGAAACGCAAAACAAGAATCTTGAAGACTTCTTTCTCTCCATGAGGAAGAAGGAGTCTTCAAGATATTTGTTTTGAAGACTTCTTCCTCATGGAGAGAAAGAAGAAGTCTTCAAGATTCTTGTTTTGAAGACTTCTTTCTTCTAAGAAGAAAGGGATCAACGACAAGTGGAATCAGGAAGGCAGTCATGAAAGGCAAAACAAGAATCTCGAAGACTTCTTCTTTCTTTCCATGAGGAAGAAGAAGTCTTCAAGATTCTTGTTTGAAGACTTCTTCGTCCTCATGGAGAGAAAGAAGGTCTTCAAGATTCTTGTTTTGAAGACTTCTTTCTTCTAAGAAGAAAGGGATCAACTACAAGTGGAATCAGGAAGGCAGTCATGAAAAGCAGAACAAGAATCTTGAAGACTTCTTTCTCTCCATGAGGAAGAAGTCTTCAAGATTTTTGCTTTGAAGACTTCTTCTTCCTCATGGAGAGAAAGAAGAAGTCTTCAAGATTCTTGTTTAGAAGACTTCTTTCTTCTAAGACGAAAGGGATCAACGACAAGTGGATTCAGGAAGGCAGTCATGAAAAGCAAAACAAGAATCTTGAAGACTAATAACTGATTTATTTGAAAGGATTCCGACAGAAAATACAGGAAGAAGAGGGAGACAGGAAGGAAAACGGGAGAGAATGAAGTATCCGAAAAGGAAAACTAGTTATTATTTGTTGATGAGTTTACGATTGTGCGGATTTGAAATGAGTAAGTATAGACCATAATGTTGAAGATCCACAAATAAAGGTTGTGCAGAATAAGGCGGAAACTGCACAGAAGTAGAGAATATTGAAGGACCAAATATGAAATAGTCTTCAAAATTTTCCCAACTCGTTGTTCGACTCCAATTTGTTTTTCTTCATCAATAGGAAAGTTGAATGCTTTCCTATCAGAGCTCCAAAAGAGTCTTGGTCTCTCTGTTAGGAGAAATATGGAATGCCAGTGCATTTCCAAATCAGATTCAAACTGCCATTCGTCTTGAGCAGGATTGTTAGAAAAGATAAAAAGATGGTTTTAATCGTTTTATTGATCAACCCAAATTTGCAAGATTTTATCACCGACTTGCCTCTGAGGCCATGAAAAAGGAAACAAGATTTGGGTGATGCAGAAAATACTTTGGTGAAAGTTAAGATAATTATTGATTCTGGGACTTTGGAAGAAAACCAAAATACATCGTCTAAAAGGAATCAACGACAAGTGGAATCAGGAAGGCTAAAAAAAGAATCTTGAAGACTAATAATAGATTTATTTGAAAGGATTCGGACTGAAAATACAGAAGAAGAGGGAGACAGGAAGGAGAACGGGAGAGAAGAAATAAAGAATCCGAAAAGGAGAACTAGTTATTATTTGTTGATCACTTTACGATTGTGCGAATTTGAAATGAGAAAGTAAAGTCCATAATGTTGAAGATCCAAAAATAAAGATTGTGCAGAATAAGGCGGAAACTACACAGAAGTAGAGAATATTGAAGGACCAGAGAAAGCTAAAATTCTTCAATCTGAAGTAATTTTTTTTCCTCTAAAAGGAAGAACTTCTAAGGAGAGACACTCCAATTGGACGTCTTCCTGTTAGCACGTACTTATAAGAAAAATAATTATCTAGGACCGACGAAGGAATGGGTTTGGGATCGGAGATTTTTGGCTTACTGCGCCCCGGATTTGAACTTTGGGCTCCAGCTTCGGTCGTCATTTTGTGTCAGACTCATCATCATCTGTCTGTCATCAGTATTTGTGTCATCCAACACAAGTAACAGCTTTTAAAAAAAAAATACAACCAGCGCTCCGTTCCCTTTACGGGCTGCCAACACAAGGGGCCGTGGTCCGCCTTGTATATAGGCAGGTCAATCTAAATCATCATCATCAGGAGAGGCAATTTGAGACACGAGACCTTTTAAGGTCATTATGATAAAGGATATTTTAATTGCAAAGGGATCAATGGTTCAATTGGGTTCCGTCGGTATGAAACGACTTCAAGATGGTCGTAAAAAGAAATTCGACCAAGAAGCGCAACGGCAGGAGGAGAGGAACTGGCCAAACGAATGCTCTGAGGAAAGAGTTTGTTGCCCTTCATCAGGGACGTCAAAACGAAAGTTAGCTTACGGGAAGAGTAGGAACGGGGTACCTTCACACGCGCACACACATATATATACAGTATATATATATATATATATATATATATATATATATATATATATATATATATATATATATATATATATATATATATATATATATATATATATATGTGTGTGTGTGTGTGTGTGTGTGTGTGTGTGCGCACGCGCGTGTGTTTGTTGGGTATTATTTTCGTACCTGTTACTATGTTGCTAATTTCTATGATGAATTAATTTATGGGGGAATAAAACATTAAAGGGGATTTCGTATAATTACGTTTTGATATAGCTGACCATAGCAGACAGTAAGTATAGTATTGAGAAAATAGATCTTCCTCATTCCTGTTTTTCTGAGGCTAAACTAACTAGTTTAACATTTAAGTCTTATGGAATTAGGACACTCTTCATGGATGTTGATGCTTATAGAGGTGTAGACCCAAATGCTATTTTTCCTTCGTTTCTTATAAAGACCACTGATTTCTTAGCTCTTGAGTTGTCTGTTGTTTCCTTCAAGTTATCAAAGTATATATATATATATATATATATATATATATATATATATATATATATATATATATATATATATATACATATATATATATATATATTTATATATATATATTTATTTATTATAGTCACAAAAGGAGAACTGAGTTTGTGTTTCCATTTTTCCTTTCGTGGCTATAATACTTGATTATTTTATGCTCATCGTGTGTTAGCGTTTGTGATTTCTACACACACACGCATATATATATATATATATATATATATATATATATATATATATATATATATATATATATATATATATGTATATACATATATATATATATATCTATTTATATATATAATGATAAATTTTGCTCATTTAGACGTGTTTTTCATATTTATATAAGCCATATATTATACTCGCTTAATATCTGGATTCTCTCTATATTTCAGGATAAGAGAACTAAAGGGGAATCAACCCAAGAGATAATAGCTTCTGGTCGGCCGGGGAATCGAACCCTGGTCCGAGAAACTGGCACGAAAATTGGTATTACACACACACAAACATATATATATATATATATATATATATATATATATATATATACATATATATATATATATATATATATATATATAATGTGTGTGATTTGTATTTGCAGTGGATATTCGACACGTCAAATGATAATAAAGAATTGAAATATGGCAACTCGATTTGTAACTTTTGTATGCTTTTGCTAACAAAGACAGCCCTTTACTGTCTTTGGTTCGCTAAGGTTGGAGAAGGCTCCGCCCATTTCGTAGTAGTAAGAAGAGCAACACCTTGTCTGTTTTGTCATGGGAACACTAGAGACATCTGACGGAAGATTTCCCCAGAGTGTCGGCGTTCTTTTGATTCTAATTGTACCTCTGTGCATGCAACATCTTTACTTGGGAGTGTCAGTGCTGATAACACCTTCGATTTCAGTGAGGCAATGAGTACATCCCATTGTCTAAGACCTACTGGCATAATTACAGGGACACTTAACTCCTTTTAAATGGCTAACTAATTATTCTGAGGGAGTATCTATCCTAGTCACCAGAAACATACAGTATACATTGCCCTCAACTGTTATGAGGTAGATTATCTTCCTAATGCACTATATCAACTCTCCAGACCAGCTCTACCGCCTCTCAGAAAAATCCAGAACAGAGCAATAAGATTCTTCCTATGGTCCTGTGGTATCCAGCCTCTACTAGAATTGTAAACATGTAACATGAATTCCGTCTCCCTCCAATTGTTGAGACGAAATACTCAAATGTCGTCTACTTCTTTATCAAATGTCTATATTACCCTCACACATCTCTTCGCTACTCACACATCATCAGGACTTCTCCGGATCTAGATGTGCCTCCTCTACCACTACCTCAGGGGGACATAACTAGTCAGTATCATGTGTTCAAGCATTATTGGACTTGACGTTAACATTGTGGCAGAGGATATGGACCATGGCATTGCACCTTGCCAGACTCCTGCATTGACAATCTCCTTCACTGCAGTACTGTCCAAAAAAATAGGAAATATAATATATAGATGAATGAGGTTTAGATATCTTGATAAACAAATATGAAAGATTACATTATTATCAGTATTATAGTCTAGGAGTTCATTAATTTCAAATTAGTCCCTTTCCTTTCAGCTTTCAATAAACTATAACAGTCAACTAAACTCAATGCAGTTGTAGCAGCTTAAACTTTCACTTTTGGAACTAAAAGACACCTGCTGAGTTTATAAGCATTCAGGAGTACATTTCATTTACCTTTCATTGAATAATCAGAATTCAAAATGCCTTTTTTGACAGACTTGAGTTATTCTGAAAGGATCTCTCTCTCTCTCTCTCTCTCTCTCTCTCTCTCTCTCTCTCTCTCTCTCTCTCTCTCTCTCTCTTCTTGGAAGAAAGAGTGCTGAATGCTACAACCTTTGAATCTCTCAGAAAATCTCCACGAAAGAGGTCACTAACCCAAAACCTTCTATCTGAACCCTATCGAACAATGGTACTCATTTACATATAAGTCGATTGTAATAGCATCCAACCCTAGCAGTAACTGACCAAGCACTGCATCACACACACACATACACACACACACCACGTCCAATATATGTGGTTATGCCTTTGAAAGCTTAGCGGTGCAGTCATCCCACACTTATGTACTGTATAAGTGTGCATGAACAAGAAATACTCTTCTGTAATACATCAGTAATTTATACAAATGACAATCGTAGATTACTATCACGTTTCATACTTTCAAATCATTCGACATTGGTGACTGAGTGGTTTAAATCTATTGGATTCTTAATGAATGAAACCTCTTCATTAGAAAAAGTTTTTGCCTTATCGTGTTTTAGTAGGCGAAAAGTATACATTGTTATCTGCTTATTACTTACACTAATGGAAATTAATCATTAAAATTATTTTGTCCCATTTTTGCATGTCATCTATGAACCCAAAACAATATTTTATTTGGTTCAAACACTGTCATAAAAAAAAAAAGTTATTCGCATCTTGGTGTTTTTCTAGCTCACTACAAGGGCTGCCAACTCTACATCTTGAAAGCAGATGAAGACCAGTAAATATTGTACAGAAACCACTGTTTAGCAAGAATAAACTTATACATCTTAAATGGGAGAGTTTTGTCTTTGGATATTGTCTAACAATTACCATATATTTGTTCACAGTAACACAGGACATCCAACATTTACGTTGGACACCATGGGTAGCCATAGACGCGTCTTTCTTCAGTATTGCCAGAATTAAGGTCTAAAATTTCCTTTAAACTTTTGAATATCATTCAAAATAGCTAAGCATTAGTCTTTACTGCTAAAAGAATGCAAATACATTATCAAAATGTAGAAAAATATTTGTCTTTAGAATTTCTTACTGCTTTATAAGAGGAATATACCATAGTCTTTTTATTGAATGATTCATCGATATTGTTTCGCATAATTGTTCTTTTTATATGACTTCTGGCATTCTGATGGCAGCACAGTAGTCATAATCCCAAAAGCTATCATAAAATATCTAGGTTAGATATTCTATATCACATAAATCAATTAAATTTAGAAGCAAAACGACGTTCTAAACGGTCGGGTACTTTGGCATCAGGATAGCCACCCTTACAAACTCAAAAAATTTATTCGAAAAAAGATAAATCAGTTATTCTTGGAATGATTATCCAAACTGAGGCCAAATTACAATTTTTCTACAATCTTACTTCAATCCTGCTCAACATAATATCAATATCTTGCATAAAAAAAAAAAAAGATGAATATACCTATGATGATGTTGGCTGTTCTAATTTGTATCTTTGTGAATTTTCATCCATTTTGACTTCATTTCGCAGATTTATTAACCTTCTAAGTCATGGACAATAAATTTAAAGTTAGATAATTAAATAAAAAAAGATAGCATACCCGCAATTTACTTGCTGCAATAAAATATGCTAGAATATGGTGTCGTCTGCTGATTATTCCTTTAGGTTAGAGTTTTTGTGAATAGTTAAATGTCCTGATCACAGACTTCATCATTTCATTGTCTCCATACATATTCCTAAACTTACTGTAGCCGTGTGAACTAGACTAAGAGTAAGAGAAAATGTTATTGATAAATAACCTGTCTTCATAAAAGCTAAAAGAATCTAATGTTTACATCGCTGTCCATTGAGGATTAGGGGCTGTAAACCTTTTGACTTCGAAAGTAGAGGAATTTAACCAGATATATTCATTCATGGTGTTTTAAAACATGCTGAAATATCAGTTAATTTAAATACTTGATTTTCGATGGTATATGAGCCCAATATTTAGCTATTTTCTCAATATAAAAAAATATTCTTCATTAAATAGTTGGCAGCTCTGGGCCCCACCTACTAGACCAATTTAATTTTACCAGAACTGAAGCCAGAAATTTCCTTCTAAATGCATTAGTTTTTCTCGGATAATATTCTAATCAAACATTTTCATGAAATAATTTACTTTGTTTTATTAAATTGTATACAATAAATTTTTATAAAGGATTGTTAATAATATCTTAAAGAAGAAATACTATAGTTTTTCATTGCTTGACCAAATTTTCCATTGTTCACTATGCTACCAATAGATGGCTTCAGTGAGGCTTTTTCGGAAATAGAATTCTGGGAAACAACCAGTTATGAAGATCGTTTGTGGTGCTGTTGTATTTCTTCTTAGCTAACATTCGGGAAAACTGTTAGTAAACAGCTGTTTGCTCCTTCAATTATCTAAAATAGCAAAAGGTCAGTTGGAGGAATACCATTATAAAAAATTTATAAGAATCTAGTATTTTACTGAACATTTGTAGAATACCTGTTTTATATATCAATAATCATTTTTATGTAAAACTATGTAGATTAACACGACAATCCTTGATAAAGCTGAATTAATTCAAAAGAAAATTATCAATTTTTTATTCATTTTTGGTGCTGTAGTTTTGATTAGCGTAATTAAGGCCATTAACACGGTTATATCCTTCCTTTTGGATATTCATGATATGAAGATAATCATTATTGGGTTACTCTTAATGGTTAGGAAAAAATCTTTTTAAAATATGTGTAATTTTCATATCGCGGTAGAACATAATATAGTAAAAAAAAAAAAAAAAAAAAACTAAAGTTTTTCCGCCAGGGTCATGGTTACTGTGTATATTGAGGGGAGGAGAGGGGTATACCTTGGCGTGGTGAAAGGGCTACCGCTATGATCAGCTAAGATGTACTAGTCAGGGCTACCCATACTAGGTTGGTTTCCTGTGCTATGAATGCAAGATGTCTGAGGCCTTTGTACAACGATGGACCAGCAATGGTAGATGATTATATATATATATATATATATATATATATATATATATATATATATATATATATATATATATATTGTGTGTGTGTGTAATAAATGAAATAATTGTTATTACATGTTTAAAACACATGACGTAATATGTCATTTTGGATGAAGATGCTATCCGTGAGATTTGCTGTAGTCACTAAAATTATAAACAGGATGCACAATGCAGGCTCAGCAATGTAACATTTTTCTTAAACGTCAACACCAATGCATCAGTGTGTGAAAGTTTGTGACGTGACCGGATGCAGGTGTCTTCCGAGATTGTGTTAAAATTGCTACATCAACTAAGCATACGATATCTGTGATATCGATAATTTAATCAGTTCATATCTATACTTCACCAGAATTGGTCATCTGACCAAACCAGCTCCCTCCTATGATGGAGATGTTTAACTCTGTTGTTTTTAGACAATAAATACTTTTAAAGCTAATAAGATGTGCTTCGTTATCCAGCTTTACACATCTTAAACAACACATACTCAATGTGTGCTTATAAAAGTAGCACACTTATATATGCACTATTATTTGATTTTAATAGGTAGGCGCCAGTAAGGTATAGCCTTTTAGTTTCTCATTGGTCATCAGGGTTGAGGTTGCTGACATCAAATCTTTAAGAGACCGAGTAGATGCTGCTGCCAGTTTAGAGTTGGTTAACCTGATAAGCAATACACTGGAAGTGCTTCATGGACCTACCAAACTCGTATCCAGGGCTGTACCACTCGACTGTGTGTTTACATTGGATGATTTATGCCTTCCTGGGACGGACATTGGAATTGAACATTTATACAATATGAGCACATATTTGAGTGTTACAGCATTATGTTCCCGTTTGAGAGGTTGCAGATTGCTCAAGGCAAGGTTTCGAGGAATTCACCTATATAATCTTAGATTGGTGATTGAAATATCTCGTATTCGCTGGATAAAAGGAGTTAACGAGGTTTTTGTAGGTTATATATTTAAACATATATATGTGTGTGTGGTCGTATCACCAGAAGACTCCATCTTGTAAAATATATTATGTCTGTTTAATGGAAGAGAGGTCAGGAAGGGTAATGTAATACGTCTAATGAGTGCATGACTCTTTAGTAGTTGCAAATAACGTACATAAAATTGCACTAACCTCCATTCTTGGTCGTATTGCTTTTCAGACTTTACTGTTACTTTTTTAAGGTACTGAAGATGTAAGTGATTAATATAATTTTTCAAACGTAATTAATATATGAGTCATTAACATAATTTTTCAAATGTAATGAAGATATGAAGGTTCAATATAATTTTTCAGAGGTAATAAACATATGAGTTATTAACATCATTTTTCAAACGTAATGAAGATATGAGGGATCAATATAATTTTCAAAGGTAATGAAGATATGAGTGGGGAGTATCACTTTGCAAAAGTAATAAAGAACAACTATTTTCAAAAGAATAACTAGATTATGAGTGGAAAATGTATATGGTTGGCTTATGGACCCGTCAAAAATGTATCCGGAATATAATGATCATGATGATAATATACAGCATTTTCTTACATAGCTGTGTAAGCAAGTAATATATAAACCGGTTTAGATGTATATATATACATATATATATATATATATATATATATATATATATATATATATATATATATATATATACAGTATATATATATATGTATATATATATATATATATAGATATATCTATATATATATATATATATATATATATATATATATATATATATATATATAGCTGTCCAGTATATATGTACATATGTATACATAAATATATATACATACACACATTTTTGTGTGTACAAATATACATCATTATTATTTTAACATACAGTAAGAAATAAAACTAAAAA
>NC_090727.1:172275048-172287548 GCF_036898095.1 Palaemon carinicauda | reverse complement strand
GTGTGTGTGTTTGTACACGTTTGTCCAATTTCACCAGAGGCCCTTATCTCTTTGGAAGGGATGGCTTCAGAGAATGTAGGCCCCCTAATTTCAATGGTTATTGATTAAGTCATGTTGTTGCCCGCACGCCCTATCCCAAGTATGTTCAAGGGGCTTATATAGCGACTTGTGAGGTCAGCCAACCTAGTTTTTATCAATCGTAGTATTGACTTAAAATCGCCTTGAGTATGCCTCTATCTTCCCAAAACCCAGACGGACAGACAGGGCTCCTACTTTCTCTTGATCAAAGACCCTAAGTAAATTCCAGGACTCCACAGGGAATCACACTTTCTCCCGCCTCTTCCTGTTAGAAGCGGAAAAAAGCCACTGGCGGCGAGGCCACGCATTTTGTATTAAGAACACCGAAAGGGACACTCGTTTTCTCCGAATGTTTCTCGAACCAAAACGGCTATAGGTCGGGGGGGGGGGGGGGGTGAGGCGGTGGCGGGCAGTCTTGGGTGACGACTGCGTCTGCTTCTAGCCCCGTCCCGACCTCTCTCGGGAGATTTTCTCTCATGAATCATTCATATCGATTATGCATTTGCGGTGTAGCTGTTGCTGCTGCTGCATATGAGATGGTTCGTTTCGTGTGAAACCGAATGAATGGTTCATTTTCCATTTTTTTTTCTTTTTTTGTCAGTTGTTATTATTATTACTTATTAAGCTACAACCCTATAGTCAATTCTTTTTAGTAAGCCAGATTTGCACCTACTCGCAGGGGTGCCCGGAAAAGTTTCCTGATCGCTGATTGATTGGACAAGATAATTCTAACCAATCAGATAGCAGGAAACTTTTCCGAGCTTAAAGGGCACCGCTGCTAGTCAGTGCAATTGCGCTTCATTAAAAAAATTAAGTATAGTTGGAAAAGCAGGATGCTATAAGCCAGGGACTCCAAGAGGGAAAATAACACAGTGAGGAAAGGAAACAGAAAAAGTGAAATATTTTAAGAACAGCAACATCAAAATATATATTTCCTATGTAAACTATAAAAACTTTAACAAAACAAGAGAAGAAGAAATGAAGATAGAATAGCGTGCCCTAGTGTATATATTAATGTAGAATGTGGCTGCCATATACTGTATATGTTTTTACTTTTATTTTTTTTTTTAGATTTTGGTACTTTGATAAGCTCGTTAGAGTAGAATAATTATCTGAACTTTTTTTTTTAATTCTGTACATTAAAACTTTTTAAACCCTAAATAATTGCTAGGAACGGTTTTGAATAATATATATATTTTTAGTAAACTTTGAACACACTTTTTATCTATAATTTCTATTCTGAACCTACGTGTCACCTCTAAATAGGCGTAGATTAATTTTGAAACATTACTTGGATTTAATCTATTTAATCTATTGAAATTTATTTGAATTTCGTTTAAATCATATGCCCAGAAAACTTGTTACTAACGGAGAGTTATTTATGCTTTGGCATAAAGATTATTCGTTATAAGAATCTTACCATCATATTATATAAAATTGTGTAAGTTTATTCATAAATAAATCACTTTAGGTATCTAAATATTCAGTGGTTTTTTTTCTCTTAGATAATATGTTCAGCTTGTTTTTCTTAATCAAAGAAATTCAAGTAGAAGAATCGAGAAATTGTCAAAAGCCAAAAGACAAACTTATAATAAAAACAATTATTATTATTATTATTGTTGTTGTTGTTGTTGTTGTTATTATTATTACAATAAGGACGACAATAACATTAACGACCAGAATAATAAGGTTGAATGGAAATAGTAGTGAAAGAGAACAAAAAAGAAAATAAAGAAATACAATCAAAAGGTTAAGCAAGAAAAGTAGAAGAAAGAATAATTTTACATCTTCCAACTCTTCAAAATGTTTTAACTGTGTTGAAAGTAGTAAGCGGTTCACTTTTACCTCCTTTCTCTCTTTAGTGTAGGAGGGCCAAAGATATGTTATACTTTAACTTGAAATTGTTTATAAATTATTTGGGGTTGTTGGGGCCTGGTTGGTAACGTCTCTGCCTGGTGTTTGCCAGACTGGGGTTCGGGTCCCGCTCAGACTCGTTAGTGCCTTTAGTGTCTACAACCTTACTATCCTTATGAGCTAAGGTTCTGGTGTTTGGGGGAGCCTATAGGTCTATCTGTTGAGTCATCAGCAACCATTGCCTGACCCTCCCTGATCCTAGTCTGAATGGAGAGGGGCTTGGGCGCTGATCATAATATAAGGTCAGTCTCTAGGGCATTGTCCTGCTTACTAGGGAAATGTCACTGTCCCTTGCCTCTGCCATTCATGAGCGATCTTTTAAACCTTTAAAGGGACAGATCGAGATATTTACTATATTATATGACAGAAATTCTTGGGGAAATTGAAGCATTACCATTCTCTTCAGTTATATCTGGCGGTACTAAATTACATTTGAAGTTAATTAGGAACGAATCGACGAAGGAAAAGCTCTATATCAATAATTCATTATGTCGTTCACTCATATATTCACAAAACATTGGAAAATTAGCTGAGATAGCATATTGGCTTTGGTTGGTAACTGGAAGGGTAGCCAGCATGAAAAGCCAATCAGTAGTGGCACATAAGAAAGATATATTGTCCAACAACCTCGCTCAAGAAACTCGTAGTAAAAACTGGAATAGTTAGAAATTCTAATCAGTCACTTCTATAAGGGAAATTGTATACCAATATGTGTATATGAATATATATACATACATAAAATGTGTGTATGCATGTGCTTGTAGAGAGAGAGAGAGAGAGAGAGAGAGAGAGAGAGAGAGAGAGAGAGAGAGAGAGATTAATTCGGTCATCTTATACGTCACAGTATCCTTTTCCAAAATTCTTAAATCATGGACCATTAATATTAGTCAATTCATACCTGTATAATATTTTCACAGCGATCTGTCCACGTTTTCGTCAAGTACTAATACACTCATAAGCTATTTACTTATCAGTTTTTATCATTTTATTCGCCTTATTTTCATGACAAAACACAATTCCAACACTACAATATTCGAATCAAATTATTACATAAAAAGGGCAAGAAATTTTTCTAGCCTCACATAAGCCTCGTCACTTTATCAAGCAATGATATACCTAGAGTTATCGAGTGTCCAAGAGATAAATCATGGTGATAGGCTTGACAATCGATGTGTTTTTCTCCAAATATTCGTTCTGTGGTTTACCTTGTAATCTCCTGCATCATCCACTTCCTTCTGGGTTAGGAAGCAACGTTGTAAAGTTCTTCTTTCAACGAAAATCTTACGAGATATTTGTGGCTTGTTTTCCTCGTGGTATTGCTTTATTGCACACACGACACCAACTGCTTGTTTCCACTTTTTTTTTATTTTCAACTCTGCTTTCGGATTTTTTAAAAAATAGTTCCTTTCTTTTTTAGGTGGCTTTTTATTCTCTTCAGTGCTTAGACTTTCACATATGCATATTTCTTTATACTTTAAACCATATTTTCATTTCAGCACTGCTTATTAGATAAATCCTTAATTTAATGTATATTCTAAATCATATATTCTAAATCTTCAACTTAGTTATACTTTTTTAATCAAATTACGACAGTTTTTATCAATATTTTTTTCTTTTTATTGAGATGACAAAGAAAACCACAGCCTCAAGCACGGATCTTTTTCATGCAAGAAAAATTATATAAATTAAATATTGAAGTTATAGATCCCCTCTGAAACATAGGTTAATTACGTAAGAGCCTATGAAGAGAAGAAGAATTTTTCTGTGTAAAATATTTACTGATAAGAATGCCTTCGAATAAGATTTTCATTTTATATTTTCATTTTCTTAGAACCTCCATATGGTTTGCGCGGGTCAGAATAGAAATATTTCAATGTATATTTTCTAATGAGACTTTTATCGTTACAGATAAGATTATTAAAAATATTCTAGAGAATTTTTAAGTGCTTTATTCCAAAAGAGGTTAATTGTGGTGGTTTACATCAAGGTAGACTTTTCCAAAAGTTGTCTCGCTGTTTTCTCAAGAGTTGACGCAAATTTACAAAGCCTATTCTTCCCGTCTATCAACAATGTACTATAATATCAAGATCTATTTCCACATAAACCATTCGAAAATCCAATGTCCAATTTAGCACATATCTTACAGTCATTAAAACCATTAAGAGTAAGAAAGTTAATAGAAAAAGCCAACCTTTCCATGTCTTTCCAAAAGAACGAACAAAGAAAAATCGCTTAGCGATTAACACAAAAAAAATGAGAAAGTTCCTAATCCATTGAAAACATTTACTTCTAAGTCTTCGGTAGTGCCATAGCCTCTGTACCATGGTCTTCTACTGCCTTGGGTTAGAGTTCTCTTGCTTAAGGGTACACTCGGGCACACTATTTTGTTGGAATTTATACAGTTTATATATGAAATATTTATTCTAATTGTTGTTACTGTTCTTAGAATATTTCATTTCAATTGTTAATTAATTCTCTTATTTCCTTGTTTCCTTTTCTCGCTGCGCTATTTTCCCTGTTCGAGCCCCATTATTATTAGCAATTAATAATAATAATAGTAATAATAATGATAATAATAATAATAGTAAGAAGAAGAAGAAGAAGAAGAAGAAGAAGATTAATCGCTTTAAACGCCACAGCTAAAAAAAAACAGACAACCTGGCAATCAGCCCTAAGCTAAAGAGAAATGGAGAAAGGGAGATAGTTTCGTTAATATCAACAACTTTTTTTTTTATTTGGAAAATAACTTTATTATTATGTGATCTTAGAATAAAAAAACATTGATGCTGATGTTATCCGGTGCAATGGTCGTACACCCTGAACGAGAAAAAGGCTCGGAAAAAAATTCTTAAAATGGTTTAATAGATGTATTTTGTATTTAAATCAATTCAGAATTTTTCTTACTTTCTTAAATGTAACGAATACAGCTCATATAAATGAAGACCTAGTACTTGGAAATTCTTTGTAATTATCTTTGTAATTTTGTATTTGCTCCTGTTATTAGAATTTCAATGATTCTAATAATAATGATTTTAATAATTTTAGTTCTAATAATAATTTCATTGATAATGATTCTGATAATAACATTTTCAAAAATAATAGTTTTAAAAATAATAATAATGATTTTAATAATTTCAATAATAATTATAATGATATGAATAATTTCAATAGTAATAATGATTTTGATAATTTCAATAATAATAATAAGGATTTAGATAATTTTAATAATGATAATGATTTTAATCATTTCAATAATAATAATAATAATTTCAGAATTAACATGATTAACATATAAGAAACCATATTGCACAAATAGGAAAACTTGTCATCCTTCCTTTTTCCTTTGTTAGATTATATTATAAGGGTGATCATACAATTAATTTCCTCATGACTTTGACTTTGTTTTTTATTCTTATACTCGAGGATGGGCTGGAGTACAATAGTCTTTTTCTTATGTATTATCTATTCAATTCCTAATAATGTTAGATATTCAGTATCCCATATTGTATTTTGCTATTCTATAGATTGAAGTTTAACGTTGAATTTCTATTTATTTTTATTTTGTCTTCTTTCCTCTTTAGTCTCAATATCAGTTTTAACTTATATTGATGACAATAATGTGACAATGATAATGATATTAATGATGATTTCCTGTACCTGTTCTATCCTAATATATATATATATATATATATATATATATATATATATATATATATATATATCTATATATATATATATATATATATATATATATATATATATATATATATACATTTATATATATATATATATATATATATATATATATATATATATATGTAAAATATATACATATATATGTGTGTATATGTATATGTATATGTATATATATATATATATATATATATATATATATATATATAAATATATGTGTGTATATATACATATAATATATATATATATATATATATATATATATATATAAATATATGTGTGTATATATACATATAATATATATATATATATATATGTGTGTGTGTGTATATATATACATATATAAAGAGAGAGAGAGAGAGAGAGAGAGAGAGAGAGAGAGAGAGAGAGAGAGAGAGAGAGAGAGAGAGAGAGAGATACTCCCTGTATCCCTGTGAAATAAATAAATTCTCCAGTAAACCTCATTTAGAGAACACTAAAAGTTCTGATATAATTAAAACTCACAAACTTCATGAATACAAACAAGATATTCTCCACGCTTCAAAGAAAAACTTAGAGGTAATTCAATGCAAAATAAAAGCGTTTTACTTAAAAGTAATTTCCTCTTTTTTCATTCATCGAGAAGAGATTAAATTACTTTACAACTTACGAGAATTTCTCGTAATGTCTAATTGTAAAAAAAAAAAATCAAATTACTTCAAGTTTTAATTTGTAATGTTTCCTATTTTTACTAAAATATATTCTTATACCAGAGCTAAATTATTTTTAATACTTATAAACAAAATCTATTTAAAATAGATTTTCTGCAAGCGTTTCCACTAAATTAATCATTTGAAACATCTGATTTATGAAATTTTCTTATTCTTCTTTTGGATTTAGTTTAATTGATTTGGGTCATTTTACCTGGTACTGGAACCGGGCAGACCATTCAACGTTGATGGGCAGCTAGGCAAAATCCTTGCAGTTGAAAGAAAGGATAATTGGAAGGCTAATTCTTCTATTTTTTCTTTCTGTCTGCTATGATATTAATTGCTCAAGGCTTCTCTGATTGACCAGTTGCGCCAATAAGTAAATGGTAAGAGAGCTTCAACAGCGGTAGAAGGAAAGGAAGTGTGGACAGAGATGACTGGAAGGCCTCATCTTCTTCTCCTACTTCTTCTTCTTCTCCTTTCTTCTTCTTCTTCTTCTTCCATTTTAGTAGGAGATCTGGCCCACTTCTTAGAGCCAATGTACTCCCCTGTAAATATGATACAAGATAAAATATTAGATCTGATCCATACAGTTGATAAATTTCAAGTGTTAGTCTGTTAGTAAACGTTAACTCCTTCACCGAATGTAATGAATGATATGTTCACTCCCCACATGAGGCTTAGTACCTTTAGTTCAAACAATATCCATGCTCCCCCCTTCCATTGATATTGTTTTTATAGTGCAAAATATATATATCACACTTTATTAAAACCATTTCCATTTAAATACATTTACATTTATTTATAGTCAAAACAACCTCCTGTGGTTTGTCTATGACAAAATCGTTGCATTAAATGTAGTCTCTTTACAAAAGAACATGTATGTGGGTTTAGAGACTAAATTTAATCCTAATTCCTCTGTTGGATAATTAATTTTACAGATGATTATAATGTGTTTAGTAAATTAGTTTTAGTTAGAAATGTTATAAGAGCAGTTTTCACCCTTTCCTGTATATCATTTTCTTCGTGTTTTCCTAATAGATTATTCATAGAGCAATTCAATTTGAGTCCTGCTAATTTTACTTCTAAATCCTTTCTTTGCAGATTATATTTCTTACAATTTATCATTACGTGTGAAATGTCCTCTACTACATTGCATGTGCTACACAAAGGTGTATTTGTCATCTTGAATTTATGTAAATATGCATTTACTCTAACATGTCCAATTCTCAAATTTCCCATTACGGTTTCTATTTTTCTATTTCTACAATACGCTGTCTCCCAATCTTCTATAATAGGTTTAAATGTACCGAGCCACTTACTTGATTTTATAACATCCCACTCCATTTGCCAGGTTTCTATCATTTTTCTCTGTAATATTGTTTTCTTCTCTGTCATCGACAAGTGGTTGTTGATAGTACAGGGGTTATTTAACCCTTGTTTAGCGGTTGCATCTGCCAGCTCGTTTCCCAGGATTCCTTTGTGGCTTGGAATCCACTGCAGTTTTACAAAATTGTAATTGCTATTCATTTCGATTAGCATCTCCTGTATACTGTGCACTACTGTTTTGAATCTTTTTGTATAATTATTATTTATCATTGAAATGGCAGATAATGAATCTGTGAATATTACCGTCTCTTTGCTCCTGTAATTACCCCCTGTCCATTTCAGCGCTTCCCATATAGCAAATAATTCAGCACCCAGAATAGACGTTGCTGGGTTTAATCTAAAACTACAATAAAAATCAAGGCTGGGAATAACATAGGCGGCTGCACATGACCATTCCTCACTATGTATTTCTTTTTTGGACCCATCCGTATATATGTCTAAATGGTTAAGATACTTTTCCTCTTTCATTCTACAGAACTCTTGAATAAATTTGTTATTAGGTTCCTCCTGGTCAATGACATCCATTGGGTTAATACCAAGATACTTACCAATACATTGCCAGGGGGCTGCAACGGGAAAGGCCCTTTCTTCCCGTTGCATCCCTAACTTCACTTTCCACCTAATCATGATGTCTTGTACCCTTAATATAAATGGTTTTTTAAAATAACCCGAGTTCCATCCTCTACCGTCTAGTCTTTTATCGTTCAGAACTTCCTGGCTAGTTGGGTGATTCTTACTTAACTGTTTTAATTTTACATAATAAAGCAACATTTTGTACTGTATTTTTATTCTTACTGGTGTCACGTTACTTTCAACTTGTAGTGATACAATGGGAGATGTATTCTTGGCTCCAAGAGCTATTCGTAAAGCAATATTTTGTATTTTTTCCAATTTTTCTAAGTTACTTCTAGCTGCTGACGAATATACTTCAATTCCATATTCAATTTTGCTTAAAATGTAAGCCTTATAGAACATCAGCAAAGTTTTCCTATCTGCTCCCCAGGTGTAAGAGGAAACCGCCTTCAATAAATTCAGTCTCTGGTAGCATATTGCTCTTACCTGGTTGATGTGATGTGTCCAAGTGAGGCCTGGACTGTCCCATACCAATCCTAGATACTTGTATTTACATACCCATTCAATTATATTGTTGTCAATTTTGATTTTAGGTAAGATATCTATTTTTTTGTTTGTGAAATACATTATCTTCGTCTTTCCTGTATTTATCCTTAGCCCCCATTTCTGGGTCCATTCGTAAAACCTTTCAATCGCATCCTGAACTTCCAGACAAGCCATCTCAATTGTATCTGCAGTTACAAAGAAGCAAGTATCATCTGCAAATTCTGAACTTTTGACTGGTTCTACGTTTGGTATGTCACTCGTCATGATATTGAATAATGTAGGACTTAAGACTGAGCCTTGAGGAACCCCTGATCTAATTTTTCTAGGGTTGGAATATTTATTTTCTACATTTACTACATATTCCCTATCTTTCAAAAAGCACTCATGCCATGCTAACAGTCTCCCTGTGACCTTTCTTGCGAGTTTATACATCAAAGCTGTATGGTTTATTGTATCATAGGCACTCTGTAGATCAAAGAAAACCACTACTGTTACCTTACGATTTATAAATGAAACTCTTACCTCATGCTCCAGTCTAACTAACTGGTCTGTTGTACTCCTAGTTTTTCTGAATCCACTCTGGTTTCTTCCCAATTGATCGTTATTTTCTAACACCCAGTATAGGCGTTTATGGACCATTCTCTCCATTAGTTTGCCGAAGCAAGATAGCAATGCGATTGGTCTGTATGAATCTGGTAGTTCCTCCGGTTTTCCAGGTTTTAGTACCGGCCAGATCATACTCTGTTTCCACATCTTAGGATAACTTATAAATCTCCAGCTTTTATTAATAAAACCCAATACTTGATGACGTTTCCCCTTTGACATATTTTTGATGAATTTGTTATGAATTTTGTCTAACCCTGTTGCACTTTCATTTGGCAACTCTTTGATGCACTCTTCTAGCTCGGCCATTGAGAATAATTTGTTGTAATCCTGAAATTCCTTATTGTGTTTTGCTATTTCAACCCATTCAATCATTTCCCTCTCTGACTCTAATTCAATTGCCACACACAAATTTTTCCCAAAGGCTTCTGCCAGCAATTCTGCCTTTTCTATCGGATCGAAAATCAATTTGTTTTCCCCATTAGTTAGTGGATGGTTATCTCTAACTGGAATTCCCTTAATCCTATTAATAGTGTTCCAAACTTCTTTCTGAGGTGTATTCATATTCATTTTACCTGTGTAATTACCCCAAGAAACCCTTTTTGTAACTTTATTACATTTCTTTGCTACTGCTTCTTTTTTGCGGAAGTCGATTTTATTACAAGTGGTTGGGTGTTTGGTGAACAGCTTTCTTGCTCGTCGCCTCTCTGCTACTGCCTTACTGCATTTCTCGTTCCACCATGGCTTGTTATATTTAATACTTACCTTCTCATTAGTTTGTCTGATATTCTTTTCACTAGATTTGATCATTCTATTGCTGAAATCTTGTATTTCACCATCCAGTTCCAATGTGTTTGCCACTTCTATTGCGTCAATATCATTATTCCACTTTTGCCAATTAACATCTTCCAACACCCACCTCTTTCTTTTCCATAACCCAGTTTGTTCAGTTTACAAGTCACTATATATTAAAATTGGTGTGTGATCACTACCCCTGTCAGCTAGCTCTTTTATATTAAAATAATTCGCTATTGTGGATGAACTGAAACATAAATCTATTGTTGAAAATGTCCCTGTAATAGGATTCAGTCTTGTAGGTAATCCCGGTGGAGTAATTAGTACTAAATTGTCATGTTCATTAAATACTTCCACTATACTTTTCCCACTATTGTTGATTTTGTTTTCGGCAATATCCGGTTCCCACAAGGAGTGATGAGCGTTAAAATCCCCTACAACTATAAAATTTCTCCCAAGTTTCTCTATGTAATAAACAAATTCCTCTTTAGTCAACCTGTCACTAGGGTTATACGCATTTATTATATCTAAATCACCTCTCTTGAGTTTGACTTTGATGTGCTGAACTTCCATATTACCATTTGGATATTCTGTGGTGTTTCCCATTACATAACAAACGTCACGTCTAATAAGGATCATTACACCCCCCATTCTTTGACCTACCCTGTCTTTCCTTAGAACTCTATAGTTTATAAACTTTACCTGTTGATTTTCTTTCAAAAATGTTTCACATACACAGCAAACATGAGGTTTGACACTGTACAACATCAGTTTTAATTCCGACAGATTGTTACACACACCCCTCGCATTCCATTGAATTATAGATAATTTTGACATATTAATATCCATTTTTACTTGCTTTTGGTTTTTCCCTTACACTTAAATCCTTCCTAAGATTTTCAAATTCACCATCGTCAACAGTTACACCAAACGTTACTAGCATTTCCCTTCTAACATTTTCATCCATTAATATTGAATGACTATCAGAAGTTTCCTTATTGGCTAAAATTCTTTGTACAACACAAATAAATCTGCATAGTTTTATTATTATTTCCGAGTCCATTTTGTTTTCAGTTTTAGAACTTTCTTTGTGTTCGGTTCCCTTCCCTTCAGTTTGACAGCTTTTATCATTCGTTTTTATTTTCTGCCTTTTCACAATTTCAGCATAATTTCTCCTGAAAGTTTCGTCTCTTATTTGTTTAGTACTAAGATTTGAACCATTCGTCCCTGTTTCTGTTGTTTTATTACTTACCTGGTCATATTTTTCATGGCCCCTCACATTTTCCCTCTTCCACTGATTATACTTGACTTTAGCTTGGTCGTAAGGTACATTTTCCAATGTTTTAACTATCTGTATTCTTTGGGCTTCTCTAGCTACTTCACAACCCCTATAACTAGCGACGTGCTTCTCCGAGCAATTTGTGCACTTTAATTGGTCCTTGTTTAGGTCTTTACTGCACTCTTTGGCCATATGGTCTCCCCCGCATTTTACACATTTATTTATTTTTGATTTACAGTCGTCTTGATGGTGACCAAACCTCTGACATTTGAAACACTGAATGACTTTTGGTATAAACGGCCTAACTTCCAGTATTCTGTTTCCAAATTTAATTTTCTCTGGCATCTCATTTCCCTCAAATGTAATCTTTACACATTTAGCTTTTACTCCATCCTCTCTCTTACCTTTCCACATCCTTTCTATTTTGCTAACCTTAATATCCTGATCTTCCAAATATTCCTTAATTTCCTCCTCTTCTATTTCCTCATAAATTGGTCCTAGTACCCCTACTTTCCTAGTATCTCCTATTGGTTGTCGACATTTTACCTGATATGTGTCTTCTTGAGAACCAAAAGTTGTTAGAGTCAATAAATCATTTATGTCTTCCTTTTCATTAAAAACTGCTACTAGATGGTTTTTAGTTTCATTGGTTTTATAGTCCACCACGTTTTTCTGTGCAAACGGCGACTGCCTTAAATATCTCTCCACCTTAATAGGGTTCCGAAGTAGTCTCACTGATTTTCCTTCTGTATCTAAAAATTGCATGATTATTACCTTACCTTCTACTTTATGTTCTAACCTATTATTTTTCCTATCTTGATCTAACTGATTTGTTACATGTTTTCCTGTGCTACTTTTTGCTGTTAATTTTATAAGAGGAACATCCCTTGTAGTTGTCAACCTTTTTATTTTGTCCACTCGACCAACTCTACTACCAATAT
>NC_090727.1:172265048-172272548 GCF_036898095.1 Palaemon carinicauda | reverse complement strand
TCTACCTTTGCATTTCTTACATAGGGAACCCAAGTAGTTTATTGACAATTATACGTAATTAGCTAATGATATGGATAAAATAGCAGCAAATCGTGGATAGATTCAGAGACATCTGACGAAATAGAGATGGCAACTTCAATTCAGATGTAATACGACGAGACAGGGGAATTAACAGCACTGAAAATCAAAACTCCTTGAAGAAACCAAAACTAAAATAATTAAATTAGTTTAACGGAAATATGTCCTACTAATTTCTTATCTTACCTTAAGCAATATAAACCAAGACATTAAAATGAAAGAAATAATCGACAAAACTACGAGAAAGTAGGAAGATAAATCCACAAGATTACCAACAATTAGAAATTCGAGAGAACTTTAAATACCATTTTCTGAAGATAGCCCTACTTATGAGTGATGATATTTTTGTTATGATATTTTTGTTTACATCCACGAAAGATGTGTGATTAGTTTGTTGGTCATTAAGATAACCAGGAAGCGGCTTAACCAGTTTCTCTTTGATGGATAAATGTTCGAGACATT
Organism: Palaemon carinicauda; assembly: GCF_036898095.1. Classification (NCBI taxonomy): domain Eukaryota; kingdom Metazoa; phylum Arthropoda; class Malacostraca; order Decapoda; family Palaemonidae; genus Palaemon; species Palaemon carinicauda. The sequence continues at coordinate 172,272,008 of NC_090727.1, read as the reverse complement.
GGTATTGGTCTTAATAGGTCGTGATGACTTTCTTCTCTCCGCTGTTTTGTTAGATGACTTTTAACTTTTAGGCCTCCTCGCTGGAACTCATCAGGAAGCCTCTTGATGATAAAAGTTTAATTACTGCTGCATGGAATGAGATTTAAAGTTAAGATTTGGGGAGGAGGAGGAGGAGAAAGAGGAGGAAGACGAGGAGGAGGAGGAGGAGGAGGAGGAAAAAGAGGAGGAGGAAAAAGAGGAGGAGGAGAAAAAGGAGGAATAAAAAGAGGAGAAGGAGGAAGAGAAAGAGGAGGAAGAAGAGGAGGAGGAAGAGGAGGAGGAGGAGAAGAATGAGGAGGAGGAGGAGGAGGAGGAAGAGGGGGAGGAGGAGGGGAAGATGGAGGTGGAGGAGGAGGGGAGGAGAAAGAGAAAGAGATGGAGGAAGAGGAGTAGGAACAGGAGGAGGAGGAAGAGGAGGAGGAGGAGAAAGAGGAGGAGGAAGAGGAGGAGGAGGAAAAAGAGGAGGAAGAGAAAGAGGAGGAGGATGAGGAAGAGAAAGAGGAGGAAGAAGAGGAGGAGGAAGTGGAGGAGAAGAATGAGGAGGAGTAGGAAGAGGAGGAGGAGGAGGAGAAGATTGAGGTTGAGGAGGATGAAGAGGAGGAGGAGGAGGAGGAGAAGATGGAGGTGGAGGAGGAGGAGAAGATGGAGGTGGAGGAGGAGGAAGAGGAGGAGGAGGAGGAGAAGAAGATGGAGGTGGAGGAGGAGGAAGAGGAGGAGGAGAAGGAGAAAGAGATGAAGGAAGAGGAGTAGGAACAGGAGGAGGAGGAAGAGGAGGAGGAGGAAGAGGAGGAGGAGGAAGAGGGGGAGGAGGAGAAAGAGGAGGAGGAAGAGGAGGAGGAGGATGAGGAGGAAAACGAGGAGGAGGAGGAGGAAAAAGAGGAGGAGGAGAAAGAGGAGGAAAAAAGAGTAGGAGGAGGAGGAAGAGAAAGAGGAGGAAGAAGAGGAGGAGGAAGAGGAGGAGGAGGAGAAGAATGAGGAGGAGGAGGAGGAGGAAGAGGAGAAGGAGGAAGAGAGGAGAGGAGGGGAGGAGGTGGAGGGGAGAGTAGGAGGAGGAGAAGGAGGAGGAGGAGCAGGAGGAGGGGAGAGGAGGAAGAGGAGGAAGAGGAGGAGGAGGAGAGGAGATGGATGAGGAGGAGAAGGAGGAGGATAGGAGAGGAGGGGAGGAGGTGGAAGGGAGAGTAGGAGGAGGAAGAGAAGGAGGAGGAGAAGGAGGAGTGGAAATGAGGAGGAGGAGAAGGAGGAGTGGAAATGAGGAGGAGGAGAAGAGGAGGAGGAGGAGGAGGAGTAGAGGAGATGGATGAGGATGAGGAGGAGGTGAGAGGAGGGGAGGAGGTGAAGGGGGGAGGAGGAGGAGGGGAGAGAAGGGGGAGGAAGAAAAGGAGGAGGAGGAGGAGGAGGAGGAGAGGAGATGGATGAGGAGGAGGAGTAGGGGGAGAGGAGTAGGAGGAGGAGGAGGAAGAGGGGAGAGGAGCAGGAGCAGGAGCAGGAGCAGGAGGGGAGAGGAGGAATAGGAGGAGGGGACGAGGATGAGGATAAGGAGGAGGTGGAGGGGTAGGAGAAGGAGGAGAGGAGAGTAGGAGGAGGAAGAGGATAAAAAGTTTGTACTAGAATGAATGACGCAATGAAGTTATTAACGTGTTGAGAAGCTGAAACACAATTGCATAGAAACAGGTTTTTCTTAAAGGTTGGTTGATTGATTTTCGTAGTCAGAGTTGAAAGACATCATGGAGTTCTTAACGAAGGAAATAGATTCAATTGTGAATTAAAACTGACTAATAGATGATATTATACCTACAGTTTGAATTACGTAGTTTGAATTACATTAAGAATATCATGTTTTGCCTTATTTTTGAAACCTTATCAGACACATATATGTATTTACAGTATGTTATCTTTATGATTACTATTATCTGTATTAACTCAAATCAATTCACTATATTTTATGTAAACAAGAATCTATTAGTCAGAAACATAATTGATATCTATAGAGAAAAAAAAACCTCAAAACTGAACATCTAATTTCAAAAAGTCTTATCATACATAAACAAAACAGAAAGAAATTTAAGCAGAAATGGAATTTATATTCTTCACCGAAAAAAAAAATACTTAAAAAAGAAATCCTGAAAATATAATTTCAAGACGTCTTATACTTAGAAAATATAATAATCATGAATAAATTTTATGATTTAAAAAAAAAGTTAGAAAACAAATTCTGAAAATATAATTTCACAAAGTCTCATACGTAAAAAATACTAATCACGAATAACTTTTTATGCTCTAAAGAAAAAAAAACTTACAAAACCGAAATACAGAAAATATAACTTAAAGAAGTCTTATCATTTTAGCGCGTACGTTGTTTCAGAGCCTCGAACCAATTACTCGAAGATGAATTTGAGAATAGTTTGCGGTTAACCGAACCCTGGGGTCACTATAAAGAGAATCTCTGCACTAAAGGGAAGGGGTAATGGCACGATTTCTCTCTCTCTCTCTCTCTCTCTCTCTCTCTCTCTCTCTCTCTCTCTCTCTCTCTCTCTCTCTCAGAATTATTAAAGCAATATACTTGATGACCCGGTGATTTTCAATTCCACTTAATGAAATAAGTAATTAATGTTTCCAGATAAACTCGAACGAGTCATGCAATACATTTCTCAATTATATCATATGCAGTTTATATATATATATATATATATATATATATATATATATATATATATATATATATATATATGAATATATATATATATATATATATATATATATATATATATATATATATATATGTATATATATATATATATAATGTATAATATAATATATATGTATATATATACATATATACATATATATATATATATATATACATACATGTGTGTGTGTGCATATATATACATATATATATATATATATATATATATATATATATACATATATATATATATACATATATATATATATATATATATATATGTCAATAATGACAGAAAAATAGAGAATTTAGCCTTCACACAATTTTGCCTAACATTGACCGTTACACCCCACCCCCACCCCGTGGTACCAGCGAGACCCATGGACAGTTTGAAAATGAGAATTTTCAAGAAACAATGATAAAGGTTTTACCAACAATTTGACTGGAATATGTCGTCCATGACCTAGTCAGGGTGACTTAAGCTAACCAGTTCAATTAGTCTAATGAGATCTATCAGAGAACAAGGATAAATACTTTATATCTTTATCAACTCTTTCCTCAAAATTCACAACAGAACCACAATGGCCACTGATAAACAGAATTCCACGAAACTCATGTTTATTTAATTTATCCTTATTGACTCAATTCGTGTAATTTTACATAAAAGTCGAATAGAACACTTCTTAACTAACTCTTATCTTAAAATTTTACCTAAACCACTCCCCCAGTAAAGTCAACATGACCTAAGGCTAAACAAAAGAATCCCCCTGATCATGAGCCAATCAGCCGAGCCCTTCTGACCTCAGGTCAATCAGCAGAATCAGCCCAATTTCAAGGCTAATCAGCTGAACCTTCCCAAGTAAGCCTTACCCGAAAACCCCGTGAAACGTGTTTGCGCAAATGCAGGTACGTGCAATGCTCGTCGTAGGTAATTGTGGGAACGGATGTTGCATGATGTACAACTTCGTATGTGTCAGTGTGGATGAGAGCCGAGGCTGCCTCAGTGACCTCTGAGGGTCAGAGCCAATGCACGAGCAGTAATCCTCTCACAGGAGGAGGTATAGGATGAAGAGGAATAGAAAGGATTAAGAGGAAGAGAATGACGAGGAAGAGAGAGGAGGAGAAAATTAATAGAGAGGAGAATGAGAATGAAAAGAGAGGAGGATGAAGTAGGAGGAGGAAGAGACAGGAGGATGAGAATGAAACGAGAGAAGAAGAGACAGGAGGATGAGAATGAAAAGAAAGGAGGAGAAAGAGAGAGGAGGAAGAGAGAGGAGGGTGAGAATGAAAAGAGAGAAGGATGAAGAGAGAGGAGTAGGAGAATGAATAGAGAGGAGTAGGAGAATGAATAGAGAGGAGGATGAGAATGATAAGAGAGGAGGATGAAGAGAGAGGAGGAAGAGAGAGGAGGATAAAGAGAGAGGAAGAAGAGAGAGAAAAATGAGAATGAAAAGAGAGGAGGATGAAGAGCGAGAATGAAGAGAGAAGAGGAAGAGAGAGGAGGATGAGAATGAAAAGATAGGAGAATGAAAAGAGAGGAGGATGAAGAGCGAGAATGAAGAGAGAAGAGGAAGAGAGAGGAGGATGAGAATGAAAAGATAGGAGGAAGGAAAGAGGAAGAAGAGAAAGGAGGAATAGAATGAAGAGAAAGAGAATGACGAGGAAGACAGAGTAGGATGAGAATGAAAAGAGAGGATGAAGAGAGAGGAGGAATAGGATGAAGAAAAAGAGGATGACGAGGAAGAGAGGGAGGAAGAGATTGAAAAGAAAGGAGGATAAAGAGAAAGAAGGAAGAGAGAGGAGGATGAAAAGGAGGAAGAGGATAAAAAGGAGGAAAATAAGAAAACAGGAGAAGCTAGGACAGGGCAATAGGATAAATAGGCGTTACTATGACTTATAAAAGTTCTTTATTGCTGTTATTTTCAAATACCTTTCCTGTGGTTAAAGAAGGTGAGTCTAAATAGATTATTGTGGAAGTCATACGGTCTATACATTGATAAATAATTGTACAACCATATCCAATTTGCTGACTCATAAACAGTAAACTGTATCTCTTCAGTCTTTCGATATTATTATTATTATTATTATTATTATTATTATTATTATTATTATTACTAGCTACGGTAAAACCTAGTTAGAAAAGCAGGATGCTATAAGCCCAAGGGCTCCAACAGAAAAAAAATTACAAGAGAAATAATGAACAATTAAGATATTTTAAGACTATAATCTCAATAAAATAGATCTTTCATAATATGTAATCTATAAAAACTTCAAAAACAAAAGAAGAGGAGAGAAATAGATAGAATACCGTTTCCGAGCGCAACCTCAAGCAAGTGAACTCTAACACAAGACAGTGAAAGACCATAGTACAGGGGCTATGACACTACCCAAGACTAGAGAACAATGGTTTGGTTTTAGAGTGTTCTTCTCCTAGAAGAGCTGTTTACCATAATTAAAGATCTCTTCTACCTTTACCAAGAGGAAAATAGCCATTGAGCAATTACAGTGCAGTAGTTAATTTTAACCCCTTGAGCGAAGAAGAATTGTTTGGTAATCTCAGTGTTGTCAGGTGTATGAGGACAGAGGAGAATGTGGAAAGAATAGGCCAGACTATTCGGTGTATGAGTTGGCAAAGGAAAAACGAGCAGTAACGAGAGAGAGGGATCCAATGTAGTACTGTCTGGCCAGTCAAACGACCCAATAACTCTCTAGCGGTAGTATCTCAAGAATATCTGGTTTCAAAATAACAGAGAACAACAAATTTGGGAGTGAATATAAAATTATGTGAAAGATAACTGAAGTGAGAAGTTATTCTTATAAACTGCCAAGGAGATAGAAAAAATTACTGGGTTCTGAATAAATATAATCTATTGAGAGTAATGCAACTATGAGACAGACAATACACAAAGAAGAAAATATCTTTAATAGTACAAGGGTATATCTAAATGAGACTAAAATAAATGGATCTCTCTCTCTCTCTCTCTCTCTCTCTCTCTCTCTCTCTCTCTCTCTCTCTCTCTCTCTCTCTCGTAACAAATCCCAAAGTCAGTGACATCATGTGTTTCCATCCCAGAACTTCAACCCACACGAAAGCATCTCTCTCTCTCTCTCTCTCTCTCTCTCTCTCTCTCTCTCTCTCTCTCCTCTCTCTCTCTCTCTCTCTCTCTCGTAACAAATCCCAAAGTCAGTGACATCATGTGTTTCCATCCCAGAACTTCAACCCACACGAAAGCATTTCTCTCTCTCTCTCTCTCTCTCTCTCTCTCTCTCTCCTCTCTCTCTCTCTCTCTCTCTCTCTCTCTCTCTCTCTCTCTCTCCTCAGTAACATATCCCAATCTCAGAGACATCTTGTGTTTCCATCTCAGAATTCCAAACCACATGAAAGTGTCTCTCTCTCTCTCTCTCTCTCTCTCTCTCTCTCTCTCTCTCTCTCTCTCTCTCTCTCTCTCTCTCTCTCTCCAGTAACATACCCCAATCTCAGTGACATCATGTGTTTCCATCCCAGAGTTCCAAACCACATGAAAGCGTCTTTCTGATTGGTTAATCGTCTAGGGAGATCCAATGATAGTCGTTAAAAGCGCAATAGGGGCGATCACTTTATTGGCGACCAATCAGTTGAAAAAAAGCTTTCAATTACATCCGCTTCGTTCCCAGATAATTGATCCTGACTGCTGTCAGCAGCTGTCAACTTTCGAAATAGAAACCGTCAATTCTTTCCAGGTAAAAAAAAAAAAGAAAGAAAGAAAAAAAAGACAGAAAAAAAAGATTCCTTTCACATGTCTCTATCTTTTTATTTTTTTAGCTGCATATTCGTTTTGATTGGAAAGCTTCCTAACCATCACTCCTTCCTTTTTTAATATTTACGATGGAATTTTCTCCCTGGTGTTTTTTGTTAAATCGTAGGATGTCCAGGATTGCAAATGAATTAATATTAAACATATTCATGTTGATCTCATTTCAAATGTCAATTGTTCTACACTGTTAAAAATGTGCATTAAAAAACGGTAAATGTCTGATAACATTAATTCAAGGATCTCTACCGTTTTAAAAACGGATATATTGACGTAAATGAGTGATATTACGGTCACAAACCCGTAAAAGATAATAACAAAGTACGGTAAAATTACGGTCGCCAGTATTTTACTGAAATAAGACTTAGAACAGTATATTTTCACGGAGAATTTCCAATTAAAATTACGGTTTTTTCTAACAGTGGATCCAATTTATCATATATA
>NC_090727.1:172250048-172252548 GCF_036898095.1 Palaemon carinicauda | reverse complement strand
GGGTTTAAATCCAACCCTCCACTGAAGTCGAGTGAACTACTTCTCGGGCGGATCCATATTAATCATCTGACGAAACATTTTCATTGTAACTTATACAATTCTTTGATTGTAGCATCTTCCAAATCATATGATCTTGTGAAAAGTAATGTCTTTAGTTTTCTTCTTAAATTCAATTGCTCCCTTTAGGTCCTTCATTTCAGTTGGAAGTTTATTATAATGTCTAGGCGCACAGTAGCTAAAAGCCCTTTCACCAAATTTACTATTTGTTCTTGGTTCAGATAGCCTATGTTTGTCACTCATGTGTCTTATGTTAACATTTGTTTCTAGTTCTAGTTTGTTCAGGCATTATTTTAGATATTTGTTCATTTTGGTTCAGTATCTTAAACGTTAGTAAGAGTAGCTTGTATTCAATTCTCGCTTTTACCGGCAGCCAGTGTAATTTAATTAGTGCAGGGGTAACTCTTTCCCTATTGTGTAGTCCTTTTTATTAATCTAAAAACTACTTTGTGCTCAATAATGAATGATATGATAGGTCTTCTTGATGGGGGAAAGTGTGGAATTTTAATTACGTTAGATCTTAGTGCTGCTTTTCACACTGTTGTGCACGAGTACTTACTTGACGACTTAAAGTCTATTGGAGTGACTCAGGAAGCACTGAAATTTTTGCGAAGTTACTTAGTGAACAGGAAGACTATTGTAGAAGTTTCTGGAAACCGATCCAATGAGAGAATTCTTATGAAGGGTGTACCACAGGGTAGTGTCTTGGGCCCTATCTTGTTTAACATATATACTATCGAGCTATCACACATCTTGAAAAAACAAAAAGTGGGTTTTAAACTATATGCAGATGATACTCAGTTTTACCTCTCAATTTCAACAACACAAGATACAGGGAAGAAAATTGATGAGATAATGACTGAAATAAAAACATGGATGCAGAGGAAAAAGCTCAAATTAAATGATGATAAAACAGAATGTATGTTCTTTGGCACAAGGGTGGCTTTGAAGAATTACCAGTTAATTCAAAGTATAAAATTGGTGATGCTGATGTTGGGATTGTGCCTGTTGTGAAAAATTTGGGTGTACTGATAGACTGTAATTTGTCAATGAAGGACCAAATTGTGAACACAGTGAAGGTGTGTAACTATCACCTGAGAAACATAGCATTTATTAGAAAATATTTAACAGAGGGCAGTACAAAAATTTTAGTGATGAGTCATGTAATATCAAGGCTTGATTATTGCAATTCTCTGTACTACAAATTGCCCAATACACTACTAAGAAAGCTTCAAAATGTGCAAAAACCGGGCGGCTAGACTGATAAAAGGCATTAAATTTCGGGAGAGAATAACTCCCTGCACTGATCGATCTACATTGGTTACCTGTTAAGGCTAGAATTGAATTTAAAATTTGCTTGTTGACTCACAAAGCACTTACAAGTGACAAGCCTAAATATCTTCGTGATTGCTTGGTCCCCTACCCTGAAGCTACCAGCGCCGCTGTAAGAGTTAGACATGCAGATGACCCACATAGACTATTCGAAATTAGTGTGAATCATGCAATAGGAGGAAGAACGTTCAGTTATGCTGCACCGAGACTCTTTAACGACCTTCCACTCGATGTCAAGAATAGCACAAATGTGGCAGCTTTCAAGAAAAAACCTGAAGACTTATCTTTTTAGAAAGTGTTATAATAGTGACCTGAAAACTATTAAGCCTGAATACAAATGCTAGCGAAATAACTGATAACGATACAGAGAAAAATATTAACTGGAAAGGAATTATTTTTTCTCACACACCCAAGGCCCGCCTGAACAGACCTTTAGTGTTTGATGGAGGGCGAGAAATAAACCCCTAAAACGAGAGAGTTTTGTACTCTCTGAATTTCCTTCTGCTGATAATTTGGTAAGCCATAGAACAGTGAGTTGCAGTAATCAATTCTTGAAAGTATGTGGTGATTAATGAGTATGGCCATAGATTTTTCATCTAAGTATTTACTAATAAATGCTATGTTTCTGATATGATAGCTACAATTTCTTACCATATATTTATATGTTCATTCATTGTCAGTCTATCATCCATGATTACTCCAAGATTTCTGACGGATTTCTTTAGGTCAATGATCGATTGAACTATTTCAATTCTTTGGAAGCATTCGATTCTTTTTATATCTTTTTCATTTCCAAAAATAATACATTCACTTTTATCTTCATTGAGATTGAGCTTTTTTGTTAACATCCAAGCCTTAATGTCATTCATTATTTCTTATATCTTTCTTTTAGCCTCACCAACTGATTCTATTGGGAAATAGAACTGTGTATCATCAGCGTATATTTTAAACTTAACTCTGTGAGTTTCAAGTATATTTGCCAGTTCAATCGTGTAAATTTCAAACAGGAGAGGACCTAGTACACTGCCTTGAGGCACCCCTTTGGTTAGTTTTCTGGTCTCAGATTCAACATTTGATATTACTACTTTAACTTTGCGGTTTTCAAGATAAC
>NC_090727.1:172240048-172242548 GCF_036898095.1 Palaemon carinicauda | reverse complement strand
CCAACTAGGGTTGTAGCTTAGCTAATAATAATAATAATAATAATAATAATAATAATAATGATGACGCTAATGTATAGAAAAACGAGGTTGAGTTTAAAAGGTATATATTCAACCTGCTTAAAAAGTCAACATTAATGTTGAAATAAACCAGGTTGTATTTCTTTTAGATAATAAAACTCTGGTTAGATTATCTTGTGAACAGCGACATGGAAACCACAGGTGAATTGTGTTGGGGAAATAGCGGCCATATCATATATCATTTCGAGAGACCCACAATGGAGGAAGACAGAGTTATTGGGTCTTTAACTCCTTGCTCAGAAAAGCTGTCATGAGGTCACGCGCAGGTCATGGGTTATCTTAGAACATTACACTCCCGATTAAACGCTCTCTCTCTCTCTCTCTCTCTCTCTCTCCTCCTCTCTCTCTCTCTCTCTCTCTCTCTCTCTCTCTCTCTCTCTCTCTCTCTCTCTTTCTTTTTTTTTTCTTTCTCTTTCTCTCTTTCTCATTTTCTTTCTTCCTCTTTCTCTCTTTCTTTCTTCCTCTTTCTCTCTTTCTCTTTCTTTCTTTCTCTTTCTCTCTCTCTCTCTCTCTCTTTCTTTCTCTTTCTCTCTCTCTCTCTTCTCTCCTCTCTTTCTTTCTCTCTCTCTCTCTCTCTCTCTCTCTCTCTCTCTCTCTCTCCTCTCTCTCTCTCTCTCTCTCTCTCTCTCCTTTTTCTTTCTTTCTTTCTTTCTTTCTCTCTCTCTCATATAATGCATCATTAAACCTTCTCTCTGGATTTTTCAGGGCCAGAATAATCACTAGCTGTTTTCAAAGCGAAGTAAACTAAGACTGGTAAAATTGCTGTCTTTATCGGGTTCAGTTGTTGATCAAGACATTTTTGGCTATTGATTGGTTGTAATTCATCTTTTCTTAAAACCACCAAAGCATGTGAGATCAGGTTATATTTGCGGTCAACATCCACCCTTTTCGAAAAGATTTTATCTCCAGATTTTTGATAGACGAAAGATAGAGGTTTCTGTTATATTTTACATGAAACTTGGGAAACATAAGAGAAGGAATTTTACATGAAACTTGGGAAACACGAGGGAAGAAATTTTACATGAAACTTGGGAAACACAAGGGAAAAAATTTTACATGAAACTTGGGAAACACGAGGGAAGAAATTTTCTATGAAACTTGGGAAACACGAGGGAAGAAATTTTACATGAAACTTGGGAAACACAAGGGAAGAATTTTCTATGAAACTTGGGAAACACAAGGGAAGAAATTTTACATGAAACTTGGGAAACACGAGGGAAGAAATTTTCCATGAAACTTGGGAAACACAAGGGAAGAAATTTTACATGAAACTTGGGAAACACAAGGGAAGAAATTTTACATGAAACTTGGGAAACTCGAAGGAAGAAATATTATATGAAACTTAGGAAACAAAAGGGAAGGTAGCATGCTCCATATTTTTTAGTTTTAACAGATTATGAAAAATTATGTCAAGAAATTAATTTTTCGATCGAAAGACATTTCTAGCGATACTCAATTTCGTCTCTTTCATGTTCATATAGATTTTCCTCTTGCCTTTAAAAATGAAAATAATTAAAATCAAATTCGTCAATCCGATTTCAGATTAATTTCAAGATTATTTTAATCCAAAATTGATTTTATTTTCAATATAAAAACCATTTTGAATCTTTACCATTCGTTATTGCTGCAGTTTATACATTTCTTTCAGTTTATCTCTTTACGAGCTGCGTGTTTCAATTGCCTCCATTTTATTTTTTTTATTTTTTTTATAGTTTTGGCCCAGATAGAAACTCTATAGATCAATATAACAAAAATATAATACCATCATTCTGGTTGCAGTTTGTGAATATTATTCAATAACTAAGGAAAACGATAGGACTCACGACTGACACAATTGAAGACCTACGAGACTATTTAGTTTGCATGTTACTTTTATGTATATATATTTATAATATATATATATATATATATATATATATATATATATATATATATATATATATATATAATACATATATATATATTATATATATATATATGTATGTATTTACACGCGTATACATACTTGCATATATATATATATATATATATATATATATATATATACATATATATATGTATGTGTGTATATATATGAGATATGGATGTATATATATATATATAATATATATATATATATTATATATATATATATATATAAATATATGTATGTATGTATGCATGTATGTATGTATGAATATAATTATGTTTATAACTGAGTCATAGACTATCTTACAAACTATGTAGATTTAATATGAATCATAACATATTAAGACAGAAGCTGGAACCCTTTTGAAAACTCGAGGTAGTGTTAAGGTCTTACCATTGAGTAATTACTTCCAGTTTGGAACACCGCTTGGCTACACACATCTCTCAGGCAAGATTTCTCAGCGAAAATCATTACTTAAAATTTAATTATCTTCAAGACTGGAACTGCCACTAT
>NC_090727.1:172229982-172239548 GCF_036898095.1 Palaemon carinicauda | reverse complement strand
TTGTATAAAAGCATTGTCTCAACCTCAGTAAATACGAAATCTTGTAAAAACGCAGATTGAGGAATTGAGTACAACTTAATAAAAGTGCAAGCGAGGATTAATTTTCAATCTAATAAATTCAATATATATACATATGGTTTTATATATATATATATATATATATATATATAATATATTTACATACAAGTGTATATATATATATATTATATATATATATATTTATATATGTGTGTGTGCGTGTGTTTGTGTACGTATATGTTCATGTATAATGTCTATATTTATGATTATATTTATATATAAATATATATATTGTGTGTATTTATACTGGTATTTGTATATATACATATATATATATATATATATATATATACACACACATATATATATATATAATATATATATATGTGTGTGTGTGTGTGTGTGTGTGTGTGTGTTTTTATTTTGATTGATCAAAATCACCACCAAAGCCCTATTCAATTGATATCTGAAAGTCCAATGCTGCTTCCTAAAACTAAAACCAATTAAATTGCATTTATCTTTAATAAATAAATTGCTCCAATTTTTGTGCTCTACTGATATGGAATGGTCATGCCTATGGCTGTCTTTGCCATGGACCGTCTGAGCTGGAATTTATGCCAGTCATTTTGGTTTCAAATGACATATCGTTTTCAACATTAATCAGCTTTCCCCAGCAAAGTAGTCACTGCCCTACTCATACTTTGATTGCTGAATCATGGGTAAGACGGTGTGCAGGAAAAATTCATAAACAAAACGTTAGCCCTATACTCCTATCTCGCCATTATCCTTACATTAAGGGGTCGGTTGCCTGATGCCTCTTCTTTAGTGCCTTCTTTCAAAACAATCCTCTTCCACCAAACCTATTCTCTCCATATGATCCTTTGCCTTATCTCGACATCTATCTATCTCGCCGTTATCCTTACATTAAGGGATCGGTTGCCTGATGCCTCTTCTTTAGTGCCTTCTTTCAAAACAATCCTCTTCCACCAAACCTATTCTCTCCATATGATCCTTCGCCTTATCTCGACATCTATCTATCTCGCTGTTATCCTTACATTAAGGGGTCGGTTGCCTGATGTCTTCAATGCCTTCTTTCAAAGCCATCCTCTTCCCCCGAACCACTTATCTCCATATGATCCCTTGCCTTATCTCAACATCTATCTATCTCAACCGTTATCGTAAGCTTACATTAAGGGGTTGGTTGCCTGATGCATCCTCTTCAGTGCCTTCTTTCAAAGCCATCCTCTTCCACTAAACCTCTTCTCTCCTTATGATCCTTCGCCTTCACTCGACATCTATCTATCTCACTGTTATCGTAAACTTACATTAAGGGGTTGGTTGCGATAATTTCAATCGGGTGATTTTTTAAATGAGTAATTTTTTCAAATGTGATTTTTTCAAATAAGCAATTTTCTATATGAGGGATTTTTTGAATGGGAATTTTATTAAATGAGTGATTTTTTTAAATGAGCAACTTTCTTTTAAACGGGTGAGGTTTTGAATAGCAATTTTTTTTAAACGAGTGATTTTTCTAAAGTGATTTTCTCTAAATAAGCGATTTTTCTAAAGAGCGATTGTCCTAAATGAGCCATCTTTCTAATTGGCGAATTTTTTTTAAATGAGCGATTTTACTAGAGAGTGATTTTATCTAATTAAGCAATATACATGGTAATAACCCAGGAGTTTAAGGTCTCTATGGTAATAAGGGTTTGTTTAAAGCTTTTCATAAGCAAGACTACCTTTAATCCAAGGCACGATCTAGTCACTTTGGCTAATAGTCTGATTCTTATTTCAAATCTATTGCTCTGTTTAATGTTAATATCACTGATATATAATAAATATATTCATTAATCAACGTGAAAATGAGCCTCTTAATTTAGTGTGACACTTGCATCAGTAACGAGTAACCATTATGTGTGCAACTGAGAGGCAAGGTGAGTGCAACTAAACTTTATGAAAACAATTATCGAGTTTATATGCAGCGACTTGCGTAGAAGAACGTCACAAAAATTCAAACGTATTAAAGCTTGTGATAGCATGATAAGACACCTTAGTCTATTAAAAATGCAAGGAAGAGCGAGTGATAAGATATATCAAAACCGTTAGGGTACAAGCATTTATGAAACACTTTGTGGGTCTCGTTATCTAAGCAGGTAATCTGGTACCCGGTAGTTAGTTCATTATGAATGTTGCAGCTAAGATAAAGGGAGGCATAGATCTAACAGTGTCATTCTAATATACCGTTTAAGTCTGGGTGTGTCCCTTTGGTTAGAGCACTTGCCCTGAAGGTAGCTAGCCTCGTCTCAAAGTATAGCTCACGGTTAAGGAAAAATGGGAATCTCTCCTATATAATAAATAGCAAGTGTCTGACTATATACTGTATACAATATTATATATATATATATATATATATATATATATCTATATATATACATAATATATATATATATATATATATATATACATATATATATATATATATATATATACATATACATATACATATATATATATATATATATACATAATATACATACACATATATATATATATTATATTTATATATATACATACACATATATATATATATATATATATACATATATATATATATATATATATATATATAATCTTTCTGGTCACGTTCAGCTGCAAGACTTATTACTAATGGTCTCTTTCTCTCCATCGGGTAGGGGAGAGAGAGTATTCATACCAAGGTGCGAGGGGTTGTCTTTAGAAAAAGGAGAGAATGTGAAGTGTTGAATCTGTGTCTGCGCGTATATATAGCTAAGTATTTAGCCACCATTTTTTGACGGGTCGCGTTTACTAGTAAACATAATATATGAACGAATGGCCATGTGACTTATTTCAATCTGACTGGTGTTATATAAGCGTAAATTAACGGTATCGGGCCATTTGCAATCGAATTTGATTCTTGGACATTTAATAGTAAACTCTTAATAGAATTAAAACTAAAAAAGCTTTTAATTCATCAGTAGTTTGTATTTTTTTTTCTTTTTGGCAGGTAGTAGGTTGGCCAGGGCACCAGCCGCCCGTTGAGATACTACCACTAGAGAGGTATTGGATCCTTTGACTGGCCAGACAGTAATCCATTGGATCCCTCTCTCTGGTCACGGCTTATTTTTTCTTTGCCTACACTTACACAGAATAGTTTGGCCTATTCTTTACATATTCTCGTCTTTCCTCATACATCTGACAACAATGAGATACTTAACACATCTTCACCCAAGGGGTTAATTACTGTACTGCAATTTGTTCAGTGTACTTTCCTCTTGGTAAGGGTAGAAGAGACTCTTTAGCTGTGGTAAGCAGCTCTTCTAGGAGAAGGACACCTCCAAAATTAAACCACTGTTCTCTAGTCTTGGGTAGTGCCATAGCCTCTGTACCATGGTCTTCCACTGTCTTGGGTTGGAGTTCTCTTGCTTGAGGGTACACTCAGGCACACTATTCTATCTTATTTTTTTTTCTTCCTCTTGTTTTTTTGAAATGGTGTGTTGGGCAGGCTTAATAGAAGGGCCATGGATGCCTGGTGGTTTATCAAAAGGTTGTCTTTTCCTTTTTCTGATTCTTTTTCTTCTCAAAACCATCCTTACTGTCCTCCCTTCAGTTGAAGTGGCTATCCTGGAGGGTATTTAGCCTTGCATGGTGTATCGGCTCCTCCATGTTGACCAGTTTTTCCGACTTTTACTATAGTCTATGGGTATCATCAATCACTTTGTTTATAATTCTGTACGTATTGTTTTTGTTATAATTCTTGTTAATCTAGTTTTTAAGTATGCTGTCTCTTTTTATTTCTATTAATTCTTATGCTGTCTGGAGACATTGAGCGAAATCCGGGACCAGTACGTCCTAGATTTCGTCAATGTCGTCTTCTGTATTGCAATATTCGTGGTCTTCATGCAAATATCCAAGACCTTACAGTTGCGTCCAGACAGTATGATATTCTTTTGTGCTCAGAAACTTGGTTTCTAATATGAGGCACTCATCTGAGCTCCTTATAACTGGTTTTAAGAAGCCAATAATGTTGAAACGTGATGCCATCCCTAGGGCCAGGGGAATGGCGGTGTATATTAGGACCGAGTACCCTGCTTCTCATAAGTCCTGCTATCAATGTGGATGTCATGAGATTCAGGTAATAAAAGTTTGTGGCAGGCATAACAACTTTTATTTGTGTTCGATCTACCGGAATCCAGACATAGATGATTCTATCTTCGATTGTCTTCTTACCATTATGGCTAAGATACAAGAAGATGATAGAAAGGCTTCTTTTGTCTTTGTTGGTGATTTTAATGCTCACCATAGGAGTGGTTAAGTTCTATCTCTCCTACCGATCGCCATGGCTTAAGAGCTTTAGACTTTGCCTCTGAATCAGGCTGTGAGCAATCATAAATGAAGCTACTCACAGGTCTGGTAATTGCTTGGACCTCGTATACACTGACTCCCCTAGCGTTATAACTAGTAAGGTTGGTTCTCCAGTTGGGACATCTGATCATGCCTTGATTTCATTATTAGTGAAGACTGAGCAGCCTGTCCCTGATATATCATATTCTTGTAAAATTTATATGAAATCCCAAGCAGACTGGAATGGGATTTTACATGATCTTTTGTGCTTGAATTGGTCACAATTATATAATAGTGTAGATCCTGTTGTCCCTTTGAATGAGAATCTAGTCAACATAATTGATAGGCGTATCCCTTCTCGTGTGCTAAGGTATCGAGTGAAGGACAAACCGTGGTTCAATGATGATTGTAGACGTGCTTATTTGGAGAAACAGGAGGCCTATCATCTTTGGAAGGGGAACAGATCAGATTTGACCTGGAACAACTATACTCAGCTTCGAGCTTTTGCTCAGAGAGTTTATGCCTCAACTGAAAAGGAGAACAATTTAACCATAAAAGAAACACTTTCTGGTACAACTCAGGAACATAAATGGTGGTCTACCCTTAAATCTGCACTCTTTGGTGTAGATGCAACAGTTCCTCCTTTACTTAAACCAGATGGCTCAGTCACTCACTGTCCAAAGGAAAGGCAAACCCTTTTGGCTGATGTTTTTGACAGTAAACAGAGTAATGAAAAACTTGAACTTCCTCATTCCTGTTTTCCTGAGGCTAAACTAACTAGTTTAGCTTTTCGATCTCGTGAGATTAAAGCTCTGTTGATGGACCTTGATGCTTATGGAGGTGTAGACCCAAATGGTATTTTTCCTTTGTTTTTTATAAAGACAGCAGATTTCTTAGCTCCAAAGTTATCTGTTATTTTGCGCAAGTTAGCAAGAAGAGGAGCTTTTAGCACTTGTTGGAGAATTGGTAATGTTACTCCCTCTATGTAAATGTGTTTTGTGGTAGCTCAAGTCCCACTGATTACCGCCCAATTTCCATAACTCCCATATTATCTAAAGTTTTTGAACGTTCTTCTGGCAAAACGTCTTAATAGGTTTGCTGAAGGTAATCATCTACTCCCTAGTTTGCAATTTGGTTTTCGTAAAGGCCTTGGAGCATGTGATGCCCTTCTTACAATCTCCAATGCTGTACAGAAATCCCTTGATTGTGGTCAGGAAGTTCGTATGATTGGCCTTGATTTTAGTGCTGCCTTTGACCGTGTTAATCATGAGGCCCTTGTTTTCAAACTGAAACAGTTGGGAGTGGGTGGGTTGTTTCTTAGCATTATTATTGATTTTTTAAGTAATAGATCTCAAAGAGTTGTTGTTGATGGGCACCATAGTGATTATAGGAATGTGATATCCGGTGTTCCACAGGGTAGTGTTCTTGACCCATTACTTTTCATACTATATACACATGACATGTGGTTTGGCCTAGAAAACAAGCTTGTTGCATATGCAGATGATGCTACTCTCTTTGCATCAATTCCATCCCCTGAATGTAGATCTAGGGTTGGTGAATCCCTTAATAGAGATTTAGCTAGAATTAGTGCATGGTGCAAATTATGGGGTATGAAGTTGAATCCTAACAAACTCAAAGTATGATTGTAAGTAGGTCAAGGACGGTGGCTCCTCAACATCCGGATCTCAGTATTGATAATGTTTCTTTAAATATGTATGACTCTTTCAAAATTTTAGGTGTGATTCTCGACAGTAAATTTACTTTTGAGAAAACATATAAGGTCTCTGTCTTCTTCAATTGCACAAAAAATAGGCTTATTGAGAAAGTCTTTCAAGATTTTCGGTGATCAATCTATTCTGAAGAAGTGTTTTAATTCTTTCATTCTACCTTGTTTTGAGTATTGTTCTCCTGTTTGGTCTTCAGCTGCTGATTCTCATCTTAATTTGTTGGACAGAAACTTACGGTCTATTAAATTTCTTATTCCTGATCTATATATTAATCTCTGGCACCGTCGTTCAATTAGTTCATTATGCATGTTGCATAAGATTTTTCATAACTCTGACATCCTTTACATTCAGATCTCCCTGGACAATTCTATCCTGTTCGTATACTAGGCAGGCAGTTAATTCTAATAGCCAGGCCTTCTCCATCACGAGACTCAATACTACGCAGTACTCTAGAAGTTTTATTCCAGCTGTTACCAAGTTGTGGAATGATCTTCCTAATCGGGTGGTTGAATCAGTAGAACTTCAAAAGTTCAAAGTTGGAGCAAATGCTTTTTTGTTGAC
The DNA here is from genome assembly GCF_036898095.1 of Palaemon carinicauda. Taxonomy (NCBI): domain Eukaryota; kingdom Metazoa; phylum Arthropoda; class Malacostraca; order Decapoda; family Palaemonidae; genus Palaemon; species Palaemon carinicauda. The sequence continues at coordinate 172,232,880 of NC_090727.1, read as the reverse complement.
CAGGCGGACATGAGTCTTTTTATAGTTTATTTATGACATATTTGTTTTTGATGCTGTTAATAGTTTATATATGACATGTCTGTTTTGACGTTGTTACTGTTTTTAGAATGATTTATTGTTAATTTGTTCTCTTCATTTATTTATTTCCTTATTTCCTTTCCCTCACTGGGCTATTTTTCCCTGTTGGAGCCCCTGGGCTTATAGCATCTTGCTTTTCCAACTAGGGTTGTAGCTTGGATAGTAATAATAATAATAATAATAATAATTGAATTTGTAATTTTAAATGTAGCAAAACTTCTCTCTCTCTCTCTCTCTCTCTCTCTCTCTCTCTCTCTCTCTCTCTGCGTTAACATCGTAATATAAATTTGCATAAAGTATTTTTTAAAGAAAATACAGACTTATATATTAAACAAATATGGTAAAATTCAGTTTTCTCAGTAGGTTAGACATAAAAACTGCTACAAACCACACTAAAAAAAAAAAAAATCATTCATTGTAATATAAATACATTATTAATACATTAGAAACGAAGCCTGTATAAAAGTAATAAGTAATATTAAATTATCACGTGATAAAACTATTGAAAATAATCTTAAAAATAGTCCGAAAGCAGATGAATGATCTCACTTGAGAGACGCGTCCGATGTCTCCTTATATAAGATGACTTAAAAAATATTTTTTTATTAGTCTCTTTTTTTATAAACTCTAGAGAGGCTCAGAGCCCGGATGAGCAGTAAATGTCAATCACTTCAGCAGCGGAGCTCGCCCGTTAAGATAACATCATTCCCGCTCTCCATAGTACCGAGGCTTCTAAGATTTCATTTCGCCGGGTAGGCCTCGCCTTAGTTTCTAAGGGGCGTCAACTCCAGATGGTGCCGACCATCTCTTACGTTCGTTTCTTTGCCATGTTCTTCTCTTTTTTTTTTCTTTCTTTATTATGTGTTTTTTTTTTCTCTTCTCTTTCTTTGCTATTTTCTTCTCCTTTTTTTCTTCCTTTTTTGCTATGTTTTTTCTCCTTCTCTTTCTTTGCTATGTTCTTCTTCTCTTCCTTTCTTTCTTACCTATATTCTTTATCTTCGTTTCTTTCTTTGGTATGCTCTTCTCTTCATTTCTCTCTCTGTTATGTTCTTCTCTTCTTCTTTGCTATGTTCGTCTTCTCTCCTTTTCTTTTATTGATATGTTGTTGTTCTCTTTTTTTTTCGTAAGATCACAGAACCTACAGCTTAAGCATGATTAGTAAAATCGAAATATTATAAGATTTAGCAGTTGGAATGAAGAGGTGATGACTATATTGTTTAAAAAGATAAACTAAACATATTTTCGCATTATTGTTTAAAATCTTTTGTGATTGGTAGGTTTAGAAATGTTTTATACCCCAAAATTAATCAAAGGCAGAACTCATAATTTCAGTTAAGTCTTATTATGAAAATATTTAGCTAAATGTTGTGAAAAATTCACAGTTGTTATCGGAAAAAAAAAATTTATTTTACGATGTGGACAAGTAAGAACTAAGTTTGTCATTCTCAAGAGTTCCCGGAATCATCACAAATTTCAAGTTGAGCTTCTAAGTAAAAAAAATCTATCATTGGGTATATATATATATATATATATATATATATATTACTATATATATATATATATATATATATAAATACACATACACATACATATATATATACATATATTTACACACACACACACACAACACACACATATATATATATATATATATATATATTATATATAATAATCTCGGCTAATTTCCCTTTATATTGGCTGATCCCTTTCGCTACATCAAATAAAAAGGAAAATATTGTCAAGTTTGTGGAGAAAGTCTGGCTCAACAACGAAGATCCCCTCCACATAACCCCGGGGTTGGGGGGACCCCCACCCCAGCTGTTCGCCCGGTAACCTTTCATCTCCAAACAAAACTGACAATCTTCGACAGAACTCGCTATTACGAGTGATACGCGAATATCGACCTGCAACACTCAACCCAGTATCTATCTCAGTAATGGGCGCTTTGATAACAATCTCCCTTTTTTTTATTATTTGTCGAATTGGACGGTAAGAATCGGATGATCGTATGGCGGTTTGGTTAAACCTTGAATTGTTGGCTGGTGAGGGACGTGTCATTTTACGTCAAGTAGTGGGGCGAGGAAAGGTGGTTTACTAGTCTCGTTCTCTGCGTCGGTTCCAGTCTAGTTTGGGTTTCCTTTTCTCGTGTATTACATTCTGTCTGTCCAGACTTAAATCTGTCGCTTTATTTTTCTTCGGGGATTTAGTCTTTGATCCTAAAATAGATAAGAAACGCTGGATAGAAATTCTGTTGACAATTATATTAATGGAATTGAAAGATGTCTCAAGATATACTTTGAACTTTGAACATCCATGGACGAGCTAATTCCGATTATTTCGTAAAGTATCAAAACGACCGAGTTTCAAGACTAGGGTTTGCGAGAAATGACTAGCAATAATATTAACGTTAATTTCTTGAATAGGAAAAGCAGCTTTTAACTCGATCTCTTGTGGATGAGACAAAGATTTGACATAAATTTATGAATGAGTAAGAAACGTTTGACTTCGGTCTCATTGACATAATCTCACTTTGATCAAGTAAATGTGTATTTTTTTTTTTTTGTATGAGTAAAGAATTGTTCCTCTCTTCTCATATCCTCATGAATATGTAAATGTATTAATTGAATGTGTGATTGATAAGACAGATCTATCATAAAATTATTCCTGTTGTTAAGAAAAAAAAAAAAACTTAGCCCCCACATATAAGGAGATTTAAAGAGGTTTTTAGATTCTATTAAACTCAAGTGTCAATTTTAATGATAATGCAGTCTGCAGACTTGGAATGCTCTGTATAAAGATTTTAAAGTCTACACATTCCAT
>NC_090727.1:172209982-172212482 GCF_036898095.1 Palaemon carinicauda | reverse complement strand
GGCTCGAATATGCATCTTCCCTCTGTAGGGCTACAAATTAATTTTTCCCATTGTAGAGCTCAAAACTAATTTTCTCTGTAGAGTTCAAAATGCACCTCGTCTTGGTAGAGCTCAAAATCCACCTTCCCTCTGTAGAGCTCAAAATGCACCTCGTCTCGGTATAGCTAAAAATTCACCTTCCCTCTGTAGAGCTCAAAATTCACCTCCCTTTTGAAGAGCTCAAAATTCACCTTCCCTTTGTAGAGCTCAAAATTCACCTTCCCTCTGTAGAGCTCAAAATTCACCTTTCCTTGGTAGAGCTCAAAATGCACTTTCCCTCTGTAGAGCTCAAAATTCACCTCGTCTTGGTAGAGCTCAAAATGCACCTTCACTCTGTAGAGCTCAAAATTCACCTCGTCTTGGTAGAGCTCAAAATGCACCTTCCCTCTGTAGAGCTCAAAATGCACCTTCCATTAGTAGAGCTCAAAATGCACCTTCCATTAGTAGAGCTCAAAATGCACCTTCCCTCTGTAGAGCTCAAAATTCACCTTCTCTCTGTAGAGCTCAAAATTCACCTTCTCTCTGTAGAGCTCAAAATTCACCTTCTCTCTGTAGAGCTCAAAATTCACCTCGTCTTAGTAGAGCTCGAAATGCACCTTTCCTCTGTAGAGCTCAAAATTCACCTCGTCTTGGTAGAGCTCAAAATGCACCTTCCCTCTGGGAAGTTCAAAATGCACCTTCCCTTTGTAGAGCTCAAAATTCACCTTCCCTTTGTAGAGCTCAAAATTCACCTTCCCTCTGTAGAGCTCTAAATTCACCTTTCCTTGGTAGAGCTCAAAATGCACTTTCCCTCTGTAGAGCTCAAAATTTACCTCGTCTTGGTAGAGCTCAAAATGCATCTTCCCTCTGTAGAGCTCAAAATTCACCTCGTCTTGGTAGAGCTCAAAATGCACCTTCCCTCTGTAGAGCTCAAAATGCACCTTCCCTCTGTAGAGCTCAAAATTCACCTTCTCTCTGTAGAGCTCAAAATTCACCTTCTCTCTGTAGAGCTCAAAATTCACCTTCTCTCTGTAGAGCTCAAAATTCACATTCTCTCTGTAGAGCTCAAAATTCACCTCGTCTTGGTAGAGCTCTAAATGCACCTTCCCTCTGGGAAGTTCAAAATGCACCTTCCCTTTGTAGAGCTCAAAATTCACCTTCCCTTTGTAGAGCTCAAAATTCACCTTCCCTTTGTAGAGCTCAAAATTCACCTTCCCTCTGTAGAGCTCAAAATTCACCTTCCCTCTGTAGAGCTCAAAATTCACCTTTCCTTGGTGGAGCTCAAAATGCACTTTCCCTCTGTAGAGCTCAAAATTCACCTCGTCTTGGTAGAGCTCAAAATGCACCTTCCCTCTGTAGAGCTCAAAATTCACCTCGTCTTGGTAGAGCTCAAAATTCACCTCGTCTTGGTAGAGCTCAAAATGCACCTTCCCTCTGTAGAGCTTAAAATGCACCTTCCATCAGTAGAGCTCAAAATGCATCTTCCCTCAGGGAAGTTCAAAATGCACCTTCCCTCTGGAGAGCTCAAAATGCATCTTCCCTTTGTAGAGCTTAAAATGTATCTTCCCTTTGTAGAGCTTAAAATGTATCTTCCTTCAGTAGGGTTTAAGAATGTCCTACCAAGTTGGGTTCGAGATTGTCTTTCTTCCGTAATCTTCTCTTTGTAGGGCTCAAGAATGCATCTTCCCTCGGTAGAGCTCAAAATTCACCTTCCTTCGTTAGAGTTCAAAATGCACCTTCCTTCTGTAGAGCTCAAAATTCACCTTCTCTCTGTAGAGCTCAAAATGCACCTTCCCTCTGTAGAGCTCAAAATTCACCTCGTCTTGGAAGAGCTCAAAATGCACCTTCCCTCTGTAGAGCTCTAAATTCACCTCGTTTTGGTAGAGCTCAAAATGCACCTTCCTTCTGTAGAGCTCAAAATTCAACTCGTCTTGGTAGAGCTCAAAATGCACCTTCCCTCTGTAGAGCTCCTATTTCACCTCGTCTTTGTAGAGCTCAAAATGCACCTTCCCTCGGGAAGTTCAAAATGCACCTTCCCTTTTTAAGCTTAAAATGTACCTTCCTTCAGTAGGGTTTAAGAATGTCCTACCAAGTCGGGTTCGAGATTATCTTTCTTCCGTAATCTTCTCTTTGTAGGGCTTTAGAATGCATCTTCCCTCGGTAGAGCTCAAAATACACCTTCCTTCTGTAGAGCTCAAAATTCACCTTCCCTCAATAAAGCTCAAAATGCACCTTCCTTCTGTAAAGCTCAAAATGTGCCTTCCCTCTGTAGAGCTCAAAATGCATCTTCCCTCTGTAAAGCTAAAAATTCATCTTCCCTCTGTAGAGCTCAAAATTCCTCTTCCCTCTGTAGAGCTCAAAATTCATCTTTCCTCTGTAGAGCTCAAAATGCATCTTCCCTCTGTAGAGCTCAAAATGCCTCTTCCCTCTGTAGAGCTCAAAATGCATCTTCCCTCCATAGAGCTCAAAATGCATCTTCCCT
>NC_090727.1:172182482-172204982 GCF_036898095.1 Palaemon carinicauda | reverse complement strand
CTAGATGATGGGACCCCCAGTCTTCTCAAAATTCGGACATCTGGCACCGGAACGAGTGACACCCAACAACCAGACGTTCGCCGAAATGGAGGAAATGGGCCTTTGCCAAAAGGCCTCCAGCCCATGGTCGTCATCCTTACACATTGCTCTGAAGAAAGACGGCTCCCTCCGTCCGTGCGGGGATTACAGGCGCCTAAAAGCGCAAACAGAACCGGATCACTACCCCCTCCTAAACATCGCCGACGTGACCTCCTATCTGCACAAAGCGAAGGTTTTCTCCACGCTCGACCTCCTGAAGGGGTATTATCAGGTGCCTATGAACCCCGAAGACCTCCCCAAGACCGCCATCACCACTCAGTTTGGTACATACACCTTCAATTACTCCTGTTTTGGCCTTCGTAATGCTGGGGCCACTTTTCAACGTCTAATGGACAGCATCTTAGGGGATCTCCCCTTCTGTGTATGTTCTGTGGACAACATACATGCTTTCTCTTCCTCCAAAGAGGAACACCTCCATCACCTGCGCATCCTGCTCGACCGCCTACAACAAAACGGCCTTGTAGTGCGGTACGATAAGTGTACCTTTGGTGCCAACGTTCGTTCTTAGGGCACCGCATCACTCCTGAAGGAGTCCATCCCCTCCCTGAGAAGGTAGCAGCCGTTCAGAACTTCCCCACGCCCTCGACCGTCAAAGCTCTGCAAGAATTCTTGGGCATGATCAACTATTATCACGGTTTTCTACCAGCCATTGCCGCCACTCTTGCTCCCCTCTACGCTTCCCTCAAGGGCAAGCCAAAGGACCTGAAGCGGGGTTCCCTTCAAGAAGCGGCCTTCTGCAATGCAAAGAAAGCCCTATCAACCGCGGCAGCTCTCACTTTTCCTATCCCACATGCCCCTCTCCTTCTCTCCACCGATGCCAGCGACGTCGCTATTGGTGCAGTACTCGACCAGGTGGTCAATGGCTCCCCGGCCCATTGGCCTTCTTCAGCAGAAAACCGTCCAAGGCAGAATCGGGTTATTCTACCTTCGATCGCGAATTGCTGGCGGTGCTCTTGGCTGTCCGACACTTTCACCATTTCTTAGAAGGTACGCCCTTCATCATTCACACAGACCACATGCCTCTGGTGCATGCCTTCACTCAACAGTGTGACGCCTGGTCCGCCCATCAACACCGACATCTCTCCGCCGTGGCTGAATATAATTGCACCCTTCAATACGTCCCTGGGAAAATGAGTCCCATTGCCGATACCCTGTCAAGAAACACGTTGGCTGCCATTCAACTGGGATTGGATTAAAATGCCTTGGCTGAAGCCAAACGACAGGATCCAGAGTATCAAGCATGTAGGACATTCTGCACATCCGTCCGTTAGGAAAACATCCCCCTCGACGACTCCAACACCACCCTCCTCTGTGACGTCAGTACTGGTAGACCGCGACGTTGGATTCCTGCTTCCATACGCTGACAGGTGTTTGATTTCATTCACGGCCTTTCACATTCCTCATGCCGTACTACTGCACAGCTGCTGAAGACGAAGTTCATTTGGCTTGGCATTTCTAAGGATGATAAGGACTGGGTCCACGCCTGTACTTCTTGCCAAACTTCCAAAGTACATCGACACACATTCAGGAGTGGGCACCTTTCCTCAACCTCATCGTCGTTTCGCCAATATTCACGTCGACGTTGTAGGCCCCCTACCTACATCACAAGGACATTGTTATCTGTTTATCGTCATCGACTGTTCCACTCATTGGCCTGAAGCCATTCCCAAGGGAAACTGCAACATCCACCTCATGTACATCTGCCTTACTCTCAGGATGGATTGCAAGATTTGGTATCCTTGAGCATATTGCTTCTGACAGGGGTACCACTTTCACCTCTCAATTGTGGACATCGTTAGCGAATCTTCTGGGCATCACCCTACATCAGACAACTGCCTAAAACCCTGCTGCCAATGGAATGGTTGAACGTTTTCATCGCACCCACTAAGCAGCTTTGATGTCCCGCTGGAAGGATTCCAACTGGTTTACTCAGCTTCACTGGGTCCTCCTGGGATTAAGGACCACTCCTAAAGATGCCTTCGACGTCTCGGCAGCTGAAAGGGTGTATAGCAACCCGTTGGTCGTCCCTACCAAATTTTTTCCTTTTGCAATCTCCTCCGACGATCTCCAGCGCATACGTCACGTCGTGGAAAAATTTACTCCATGCCGCCACACTGACAAGCCCCCAGCGAAGCGTCACATACCGACAGACTTGCACTCAGCAACGCACGTCTTCCTACGCAATGACACTAGCAAGCCACTGCTAATGCCCCCTTACACGGGCACTTTCCTTGTGATCTGAAGCATCCCAAAAGCATTCCTACTAAACATTCGTGGCAAAGAAGACTGGGTCTCCATTGATCGTCTAAAACCTGCTTATCTCCTGCCAGATGACCCGCCTACAATTCACCTCTCTAGATCAGGGCAACCTATTTAACATGTTCAGTATGTCATTTTTAGGGGGGAGCCATGTACCAACCGTGTGTCACACAATCGTACGTAGTAACAACATTTCATTTTTTGTATGTATTATGCTTGTATCTTCGTACTCACCTCGCACTGATAAGAGCCTGAAATAACATGCCTTGTTTTTCTCACCGTTAACTGTTAACCGGTGAGCTTTTCGGTTGAACATGAAATTGCCTGTTATGTTTTGTATGCCCTTTTTGCCTGGGGTTCATGTACATATAAACAAGTGTTCTGTAATAAAGTTTACTTAGTTGCTTTCATCCTGCCTTTGAGTCACAACCTTCTCATGGCCCTTCACAAGGGCTCAAAATTCAACTTCCCTCGCTAGAGCTCAAAATGCACCTTCCCTCACTAGAGCTCAAAATGCACCTTCCCTCGCTAGAGCTCAAAATGCACCTTCCCTCGCTAGAGCTCAAAATGCACCTTCCCTCGCTAGAGCTCAAAATGCACCTTCCCTCTGTACAGCTCAAAATGCATCTTCCCTCTGTAAGCTCGAAATGCATCTTCCCTCTGTAGAGCTCGAAATGCATCTTCCCTCGGTAGAGCTCGTAATGCATCTTCCCTCTGTAGAGCTCAAAATGCACCTTCCCTCAGTAAAGCTCAAAATGCACCTTCCCTCAGTGAAGCTCAAAATGCACCTTCCCTCGGTAAAGCTCAAAATGCACCTTCCCTCGGTAGAGCTCAAAATGCACCTTCCCTCAGTAGAGCTCAAAATGCACCTTCCCTCTGTAGAGTTCAAAATGCATCTTCCCTTTGTTGAGCTTAAAATTTATCTTAGTTTTGTAGAGTTTAAGAATGTCCTACGAATTTGGGTTCAAGATTGTCTTTCTTCCGTAATCTTCTCTTTATAGAACTCAAGAATGCATCTTTCCTAACTAGAGCTCAAAATTAACCTTCCCTTGGTAGAGCTCAAAATGCGCATTTTCCTTTGTAGAGCTCAAAATGCATCTTACCACTGTAGAGCTAAAAATGCATCTTCCCTCTGTAGAACTGAAAATTCACCTTCCCTCGGTAGAGCACAACATGCACCTTTCCAATGTAGAGCTCAAAATACATCTTCCCTCTGTAAAGCTCAAAATGCATCTTCTCTCTGTCAAGCTAAAAATGCATCTTCCATTTGTAAAGCTCAAAATGCATCTTCCCTCTGTAAAGCTCAAAATGCATCTTCCTTCTGTAGATCTCAAAATGCACATTCCCTCTGTAGAGATCAAAATGCACATTCCCTCTGTAAAGCTCAAAATGCATCTTCCCTCTGTAGAGCTCAAAATGCATCTTCCCTCTGTAGAGCTCAAAATGCATCAGCCCTCTGTAGACCTCAAAATGCACCTTCCCTCTGGAGAGCTAAAAATGCACCTTCCCTCTGGAGCACTTAAAATGCCTCTTTCCTCAGTAGAGCTCAAAATACATCAGCCCTCTGTAGACCTCAAAATGCACCTTCCCTCTGGAGAGCTAAAAATGCACCTTCCCTCTGGAGAGCTTAAAATGCCTCTTTCCTCTGTAGAGCTCAAAATGCATCAGCCCTCAGTAGACCTCAAAATGCACCTTCCCTCTGGAGAGCTAAAAATGCACCTTCCTTCTGGAGAGCTTAAAATGCCTCTTTCCTCTGTAGAGCTCAAAATGCATCAGCCCTCTGTAGACCTCAAAATGCACCTTCCCTCTGGAGAGCTAAAAATGCACCTTCCCTCGCTAGAGCCCAAAATGTGCCTCCCCTCGTTAGATCTCAAAATGCACCTTCCCTCGGTAGAGCTCAAAATGCGCATTTTCCTTTGTAGAGCTCAAAATGCATCTTACCACTGTAGAGCTAAAAATGCATCTTCCCTCTCTAGAACTGAAAATTCACCTTCCCTCGGTAGAGCACAACCTGCACCTTTCCAATGTAGAGCTCAAAATACATCTTCCCTCTGTAAAGCTCAAATTGCATCTTCCCTCTGTCAAGCTAAAAATGCATCTTCTATTTGTAAAGCTCAAAATGCATCTTCCCTCTGTAAAGCTCAAAATGCATCTTCCTTCTGTAGATCTCAAAATGCACATTCCCTCTGTAGAGATCAAAATGCACATTCCCTCTGTAAAGCTCAAAATGCACATTCCCTCTGTAAAGCTCAAAATGCATCTTCCCTCTGTAGAGCTCAAAATGCATCTTCCCTCTGTAGAGCTCAAAATGCATCAGCCCTCTGTAGACCTCAAAATGCACCTTCCCTCTGGAGAGCTAAAAATGCACCTTCCCTCTGGAGCGCTTAAAATGCCTCTTTCCTCAGTAGAGCTCAAAATACATCAGCCCTCTGTAAACCTCAAAATGCACCTTCCCTCTGGAGAGCTAAAAATCCACCTTCCCTCTGGAGAGCTTAAAATGCCTCTTTCCTCTGTAGAGCTCAAAATGCATCAACCCTCAGTAGACCTCAAAATGCACCTTCCCTCGGTAGAGCTCAAAATGCACATTCCATCAGTAGAGCTCCAAATGTGCCTTCCCTCTGTAGAGCTCCAAATGCGCCTTCCCTCTGTAGAGCTCAAAATGCGCCTTCCCTCTGTAAAGCTCAAAATGCGCCTTCCCTCTGTAGAGCTCAAAATGCACCTCCCATCGGTAGAGCTCAAAATGCACCTTCCCTCTATAGAGCACAAAAAGCACTTTCCTTCTGTAGAGCTCAAAATGCACTTTCCCTCTGTAGAGCTCAAAAGGCACCTTCCCTCTGTAGAGCTCAAAATGCACCTTCCCTCTGTAGAGCTCAAAATGCACCTTCCCTCTGTAGAGCTCAAAATGCACCTTCCCTCGGTAGAGCTCATAATGCATCTTCCCTCGGTAGAGCTTATTATACACCTTCCATCGGTAGAGCTCAAAATACACCTTCCCTCTGTAGAGTTCAAAATACACCTTCCCTCTGTAGAGCTCAAAATGCACCTTCCCTGTGTATAGCTCAAAATGTACCTTCCCTCTGGAGAGCTCATAATGCACCTTCCCTCAGTAGAGCTCAAAATGCACCTTCCCTCTGTAGAGCTCAAAATGCACCTTCCCTCTGTAGAGCACAAAAAGCATCTTCCATCTGTAGAGCACAAAAAGCATCTTCCATCTGTAGAGCTCAAAATGCACTTTCCCTCTGTAGAGCTCAAAATGCACGTTCCCTCTGTAGAGCTCAAAATGCACTTTCCCTCTGTAGAGCTCATAATGCACCTTCCCTCTGTAGAGCTCAAATGCACCTTCTCTCGGTAGTGCTCATAATACACCTTCCATCGGTATAGCTCAAAATGCACCTTCCATCGGTAGAGCTCGAAATGCACCTTCCATCGGTAGAGCTCGAAATGCACCTTCCATCGGTAGAGCTCGAAATGCACCTTTCCTTTGTAGAGCTCAAAATGTACCTTCCCTCTGTAGAGCTTAAAATGCACCTTCCATCTGTAGAGTTCAAAATACACCTTCCCTCTGTAGACCTCAAAATACACTTTCCCTCTGTAGACCTCAAAATGCACCTTCCCTCAGTAGAGCTCAAAATCCACCTTCCCTCTGTAGAGCTCATAATGCACCTTCCCTCTTTAGAGCTCAAAATGCACCTTCCCTCGGTAGTGCTCATAATGCACCTTCCCTTTGTAGAGCTCAAAATTCACCTTCTCTCGGTAGAGCTCATAATACACCTTCCATCGGTAGAGCTCATAATACACCTTCCATCGGTAGAGCTCAAAATGCACCTTCCATCGGTAGAGCTCAAAATGCACCTTCCAGCGGTAGAGCTCAAAATGCACCTTCTATCGGTAGAGCTCGAAATGCACCTTCCCTCTGTAGTGCTTAAAATGTACCTTCCCTCTGTAGAGCTTAAAATGCACCTTCCCTCTGTAGAGCTTAAAATGCACCTTCCCTCTGTAGAGTTCAAAATACACCTTCCCTCTGTAGACCTCAAAATGCACCTTCCCTCAGTAAATCTCAAAATCCACCTTCCCTCTGTAGAGCTCATAATGCACCTTCCCTCTGTAGAGCTCAAAATGTACCTTCTCTCTGTAAAGCTCAAAATACATCTCCCCTTTCCTTTGTAGAGCTTAAAATTTATCTTCCTTCTCTAGGGTTTAAGAATGTCCTACCAAGTTGGGTTCAAGATTGTGTTTCTTCCAGAATCTTCTCTTTGTAGGGCTCGAGAATGCATCTTCCCTCGGTAGAGCTTAAAATTCACCTTCCCTCGGTAGAGCTCAAAACGGGCCTTTCCTCTCTAGAGCTCAAAATGCATCTTCCCATTGTAGAGCTAAAAATGCACTTTCTCTCTGTAGAGCTCGCAATGCTCTTTCCCTCTATAGAGCTCAAAATGCACCTTCCTTCTGTAGAGCTCAAAATGCACCATCCCTCGGTAGTGCTCATAATGCACCTTCTCTTTGTAGAACTCAAAATGTGCCTTCCCTCTCTAGAGCTCAAAATACACCTTCCCCCGGTAGAGCTCATAATGCACCTTCCATCGGTAGAACTCATAATGCACCTTATATCGGTAGAGTTCAAAATGCACCTTCCCCCTGGAGAGCTCAAAATGCACCTTCCCTCTGTAGAGCTCAAAATGCACCTTCTCTCGGTAGAGCTCATAATACACCTTCCATCGGTAGAGCTCATAATACACCTTCCTTCGGTAGAGCTCAAAATGCACCTTCCATCGGTAGAGCTTAAAATGCACTTTCCATCGGTAGAGCTCAAAATGCACCTTCCAGCGGTAGAGCTCAAAATGCACCTTCCATCGGTAGAGCTCGAAATGCACCTTCCCTCTGTAGTGCTCAAAATGTACCTTCCCTCTGTAGAGCTTAAAATGCACCTTCCCTCTGTAGAGTTCAAAATACACCTTCCCTCTGTAGACCTCAAAATGCACCTTCCCTCAGTAAAGCTCATAATGCACCTTCCCTCTGTAGAGCTCATAATGCACCTTCCCTCTGTAGAGCTCAAAATGTACCTTCTCTCTGTAAAGCTCAAAATACATCTTCCCTTTCCTTTGTAGAGCTTAAAATTTATCTTCCTTCTCTAGGGTTTAAGAATGTCCTACCAAGTTGGGTTCAAGATTGTGTTTCTTCCAGAATCTTCTCTTTGTAGGTATCGAGAATGCATCTTCCCTCGGTAGAGCTTAAAATTCACCTTCCCTCGGTAGAGCTCAAAACGGGCCTTTCCTCTCTAGAGCTCAAAATGCATCTTCCCATTGTAGAGCTAAAAATGCACTTTCTCTCTGTAGAGCTCACATTGCTCTTTCCCTCTGTAGAGCTCAAAATGCACCTTCCTTCTGTAGAGCTCAAAATGCACCATCCCTCGGTAGTGCTCATAATGCACCTTCCCTTTGTAGAACTCAAAATGTGCCTTTCCTCTCTAGAGCTCAAAATACACCTTCCCCGGTAGAGCTCATAATGCACCTTCCATCGGTAGAACTCATAATGCACCTTATATCGGTAGAGTTCAAAATGCACCTTCCCTCTGGAGAGCTCAAAATGCACCTTCCCTCTGGAGAGCTCAAAATGCACCTTCCCTCTGGAGAGCTCAAAATGCACATTCCCTCTGTAGAGCTCAAGATGCACCTTCCATCAGTAGAGCTCAAAATGCTCCTTCCATCAGTAGAGCTCAAAATGCCCCTTCCATCAATAGAGCTTAAAGTGCACCTTCCCTCTGTAGAGCTCAAAGTGCACCTTCCCTCTGTAGAGCTCAAAATCACCTTCCCTCTGTAGAGCTCAAAATCACCTTCCCTCTGTAGACCTCAAAATGCACTTTCCCTCTGTTGAGCTCAAAATGTACCTTCCCTCTGTAGAGCTTAAAAGGCACTTTCCCTCTGTAGAGCTCAAAATATACCTTCCCTCTGTAGAGCTTAAAATGCACTTTCCATCAGTAGAGCTCAAAATGTACCTTCCCTCTGTAAAGCTCAAAATGCACTTTCCCTCTGTAAAGCTCAAAATGAACTTTCCCTCTGTAAAGCTCAAAATGCACTCTCCCTCTGTAGAGCTCAAAATGCACTTCCCCTCTGTAGAGCTCAAAATGCACCTTCCCTCTGTAGAGTTCAAAATGCACCTTCCCTCTGTAGAGCTCAAAATGCACCTTCCCTCTGTAGAGCTCAAAATGCACCTTCCCTCTGTAGAGCTCAAAATGCACCTTCTCTCTGTAGAGCTTAATATGTACCTTCCCTATCTAGAGCTCAAAATGCAGTTTCCATCAGTAGAGCTCAAAATGCAATTTCCATCAGTAGAGCTCAAAATGCACCTTCCCTTTGTAGAGTTCATAATGCACCATCCCTCAGTAGAGCTTAAAATGCACCTTCCCTCTGGAGAGCTCAAAATGCATCTTCCCTTTGTAGAGCTTAAAATTTATCTTCCTTCTGTAGGGTTTAAGAATGTCCTACCAAGTTGGGTTCGAGATTGTCTTTCTTCCGTAATCTTCTCTTTGTAGGGCTCAAGAATGCATCTTTCCTAAGTAGAGCTCAAAATTCACCTTCCCTCGGAAGAGCTCAAAATGCGCCTTTCCTCTGTAAAGCTCAGAATGCATCTTCCCACTGTAGAGCTAAAAATGCATCTTCATTCTGTAGAGGTAAAAATTCACCTTCCCTCGGTAGAGCACAAAATGCACCTTTCCAATGTAGAGCTCAAAATGCATCTTCCCTCTGTAGAGCTCAAAATGCATCTTCCCTCTGTAGAGCTCAAAATGCATCTTCCCTCTGTAGAGCTCAAAATGCATCTTCCCTCTGTAGAGCTCAAAATGCATCTTCCCTCTGTAGAGCTCAAAATGCATCTTCCCTCTGTAGATCTCAAAATGCATCTTCCCTCTGTAGAGCTCAAAATGCATATTCCTTCTGTAGAGCTCAAAATGCACCTTCCCTCTGTAGAGCTCAAAATGCATCTTCCCTCTGTAGACCTCAAAATGCATCTTCCCTCTGTAGAGCTCAAAATGCATCTTCCCTCTGTAAATCTCAAAATGCATCTTCTCTCTGTAAATCTCAAAATGCATCTTCCCTCTGTAAAGCTCAAAATGCATCTTCCCTCTGTAAAGCTCAAAATGCATCTTCCCTCTGTAGACCTCAAAATGCACATTCCCTCTGTAGACCTCAAAATGCACATTCCCTCTGTAGACCTCAAAATGCACATTCCCTCTGTAGAGCTCAAAATGCATCTTCCCTCTGTAGAGCTCAAAATGCATATTCCATCAGTAGAGCTCAAAATGCACCTTCCCTCTGTAGATCTCAAAATCCACCTTCCCTCTGTAGAGCTCAAAATGCACCTTTCATCGGTAGAGCTTAAAATGTACCTTCCATTTGTAGAGCTCAAAATGTACCTTCCCTCTGTAGATCTCAAAATGTACCTTCCCTCGGTAGAGCTCAAGATGCACCCTCCCTTTTGGGGAGCTCAAAATGCATCTTCCCCTTGTAGAGCTTAGAATATATCTTCCTGCTGTAGGGTTTAAGAATATCCTACTATATTGGGTTTTCAATCGTCTTTTCTCCGTAATCTTCTCTTTGTAAGGCTCGAGAATCTGTCTTTCCCCAGTATGATTCGAGAATGTGTCTTCCCTCTGAAGTCTTCGTGAATGTCTTTCCTCTGAAGGTTTCGAGAATGTCTTTCCTATATAGGGCTCGAAATTGTCTTTCCTCTGAAAGGCTCGAGAATGTCTTTTCTATGTAAGTCTCGAGAATGTGTCTTTTCTTTATAGGAACTGATATTGTCTTCCGTCTGTAAGGCTTAAGGTAGTGTGTCTCTCCTCTGTAAAGCCTATATGTTCTTCTTTGTAAGGCTCGAGAATGTGCCTTCCCTGTCTAAGGATCGAAAATGTATCTTGCCCCTACAAGGCTCAAGAATGTTCCTTTTATTGGAAATTATATTCCCCTATTTTTCCGTAGGAGTGCTTTCAGTTGACCTTTTTTAGGTTTTCAGTACTCTGGTATTTTTCTTGAGCATTTGCTTGTTTATTTAAATAACATTGCATTCCATCTTTTTTCTATTTTATATGATCTGTCATGTTTTTCTTATTTAATTTACTTTTGGTTATCATGGATTTCTTTTCCTTGGTTTACTTAGCTAGAAAACTTTTTTTGTGGCAGAATTTGTCATCCATGAATCAGAAATTTCATGGAGGGTGGTAATTACACTTCCGCCATTACGACATTGTGTGTATAATCACCAGACCAGAAACAATAAAAGTCTTTGAAAATAAGAGATATATTGATAAAGGCAAACATAATGCTACCGATACAGTAATTCCGTGGAAAACACAGCTCTTAGACAATTCATAAATCAGTGAAAATAAAATGTCCGGTGTCTGTATCTTTATATTAATTTTTGTCAAAATCCTAAAAATTTAGTTACTGATCCTGCTTTTGGGGATACCAGAACTTTTCCCTAAATAGCCAATTTATTTCATAAACGGATACATAACAATTGTGTCCTTCGTTTGGTACCATGGTCTTTCACTGTCTTGGATTAGTGCTCTCTTGCTTGAGGGTACACTCGGGCACATTCTTTCTCTTATTTTGTTAAAGTTTTTTTAGTTTATATAGGAAATCTGTATTTCAATGTTGTTACTGATCTTAAAATATTTTATTTTTGCTTGTTTCCTTTCCTCACTGGGCTATTTTCCTTGTTGGACCCCCTTGGCTTATAGCATCCTTCTTTTCCAGCTAAGGTTGTAGCTTAGCAAGTAATAATAATAATAATAATAATAATAATAATAATAATAATAATAATAATAATAATAATAATAATAATATAGACGCAAATGCACAAGATGTTAAAGACTCCTAGAAATCATGAAATGTAGTACAGTTTCAAGATCACATGGCTATCACTAGATGGTAATGAATACTAGAAAGCACAAGTGCAAAGACTTCCAGAACTCACAAGATGCAAACAGATGCTAGTAGATGCCAGTTGCAGATACAGGCTAGATCCTAAAAGATTCGAGGAAGGGTAAAAGATAGCACATGATACGAAGCGATATTAGGAATCACAAGCTACCAAGAGATGCCAGAAATAGAAATGTCAGAATGATAGGAGATGCCAGAAATAGAAGTTCCAAAAAGTGCTCAGAGGTGCCAGAAATCGAAATTCTAAAAAGTGCTAAGAGATGCCAGACATAGAAATTCTAAAAAGTGCTAAGAGATGCCAGAAATAGAAATTCTAAAAAGTGCTAAGAGATGCCAGAAATGGAAATTCCAAAAAATGCAATGAGATGCCAGAAATAGAAATTCCAAAAAATGCTAAGAGATGCCAGAAATAGAAAACCCAAAATGCTAAGGGATGGCAGAGAGCGCCAATAAGAAAAACGATGCAAGAAATCCCTATACAGTATTTAAAAAGTTACCAGGAGTCTCAAGATGAAAAGAGATGCCAGAAGTCCTAAGATGGAGATGCCAGAATTCCTAAAATGCAAAACGATTCCAGTCAGCACAGACTACTGAGATGTGCCAGAAATCTTAAAATGCAAATGTAAGAATTCCTAAAATGCAAAACGATTCCAGTCAGCACAGACTACTGAGATGTGCCAGAAGTCTTAAAATGCAAATGCAAGAATTCCTAAAATGCAAAATTATACCAGTCAGCACCGACTACTAAGAGATGACAGAAGTCCAAAGATGCAAAACGATTCCAGTCAGCACAGATAATAACAGATGCCAGAATTCCAAAAATGCAAATGTCAGAACTCCTAACATGCAAAACGATTCCATTCAGAACATAATAATAAGGGATGCCAGAATTCCTAAAATATAAATGCCAGAATTCCTAAAATGCAAGTCGATTCCAGTCAGCACAGAATAAGGGATGCCAGAATTTCTAAAGTACTGTACCAACCGTGTGTCACACAATTGTACATAATTATTTTGTATATATTATGCTTGTATCTGCGCTCTTCCCTCGCACTAAAAAGAACCTGAATGATCATGTCTCCGTTTTGCTCAGTAACATTATCTGTCTCTCGAACAGGTCATGTCCTGTTGCCCCCGGAAGTCGACTCGCTCCCACTGCCTTCCACCCCCCCCCCCTCCCTCGCCCCTCCATCGTTGGTAATATGACGGAGGCGGACTCTACCCCAGCAGTTGGCACTGCGGCCGCTCCATTGAAACTTTCACCGTTCGCTAGCGGAGAAGCGTTCGCTTGGTTTCAACGCGCTGAAGTCCACTTTCGTATCAGGGGCGTGACTCGCTCAACCACCAAAGCGGATTATGTTCTCGCGGCGATACCCGAGGACACCTTCCCAGAAATATCCGACTGGCTTTGTGAACAAGGAGACACCCCAATAGCGTATGACGACCTCAAATCATACCTTCTGCAGCAGTACTCGCCGTCGCCAGCCGCCCGTATAGCAAAGCTTTTTCAGCTCTCGCAACAACCGTTGGGGGACCAAAGGGCTTCGCTTGCCCTCAGGGAAATGACCAGTATCGCTCGCCTTCAACCTGCCACAGACGGCTCTCCTTGTGAGGCGAACCTACTCCGTGCCCTTTGGATACGCCGTTTACCTGAACCTGTACGTGCTACCATACCCGATGTCGATAGTTTACCCATAAAGGACTTGATGACCAAAGCCGACGCCCTTATGGACAGCCACTTCAAGACCTCCATCAACGCCTCCACCCCTGACGACGAGGATGCCTATTCAACGTCAACCGAAGCTGACATGAATGCCGTAGGACATACACGCCTACCCCGTGACGTGCCAAAGCGGCGACAAAGCCGCCCCCCACCCACCAATCGCTCGCGCCCCAACGAACGACTTCTACAGCCACTTACTACCTCCCATCCGCTGCAGTTTTGCTACTACCACTTCAGATTCGGGGCAACCGCGAAGAAATGTGCCAAAGATTGTCAGTGGCCAAAAAACGTGTAAGTAGGCCATCGATTGTGGCGGTGGCCTCCCATGTTTCTAATCTTTTCTTTTTACAGGATGCAGGAACGGGCGTGCGATTTTTGGTAGACACGGGTGCTTGTCGTTCTCTTTTGCCAAGGAAACTCTTCAAGGCACAACGTAGTCTGTCTACATCTGCCGACGTCCGCTTGGTAGCTGCCAACGGATCTGCGATACCTACCTACGGTTACGAGAACTTCACATTATCGTTCGGAAACGGTAAATTCAATTGGAAGTTTCTCGTTGCTGACGTCACAATGCCAATCCTCGGTGCGGATTTCCTCTCTCATTTCCACCTTCTGGTCGATGTTGCCCACCGACGATTCTTCAACGCAGACTCGTACTTGTCGACACCTCTTCAACCCGCCCCCTCTAACCTCGCTCTCCACATCAGCGCACCCACGGATGCCTATGCCCACCTCCTCACGTCGTACCTGGAAGTTTTCCGTCCAGAACTTCGCCAAACGCCCACGGTTCCTGCCAAGCACGGTATTTATCACCATATCAAGACGACGGAACCCCCAGTCTTCGCAAAATTCAGACGTCTAGCACCGGAACGATTGGCAGCCGCCAAACAGACGTTCGCCGAAATGGAGAAAATGGGCCTTTGCCAAAAGGCCTCCAGCCCATGGTCGTCACCCTTACACATCGTTCTGAAGAAAGACGGCTCCCTCCGTCCGTGCGGGGATTACAGGCGCCTGAACATGCAAACAGAACCGGATTACTACCCCCACCCAAACATTGCCGATGTAACCTCCTACCTGCACAAAACGAAGGTTTTCTCTACGCTCGACCTCCTGAAGGGGTATTATCAGGTGCCTATGAACCCAGAAGACATCCCCAAGACCGTCATCACCACTCCGTTTGGCACATACACCTTCAATTACTCCTGTTTTGGCCTTCGTAATGCTGGGGCAACGTTTCAACGTCTCATGGATGGCATCTTAGGGGACCTCCCTTTCTGTGTATGTTATGTGGACGACATACTTGTGTTCTCCTCCTCAAAAGAGGAACACCTCCGTCACCTGCGCATCGTGCTCGACCGCCTGCAACAAAACGGCCTTGTAGTCCGGTACGACAAGTGTACCTTTGGCGCCAACGAAGTGTCGTTCTTAGGGCACCGTATCACTCCTGAAGGAGTCCATCCCCTCCCTGAGAAGGTATCAGCCGTTCAGAATTTCCCCACGCCCTCGACCGTCAAAGCTCTGCAGGAATTCTTGGGCATGATCAACTATTATCACCGTTTTCTGCCAGCCATTGCCGCCACTCTTGCTCCCCTCTACGCCTCCCTCAAGGGCAAGCCGAAGGACCTGAAGTGGGGTCCCCTTCAAGAAGCAGCCTTCTGCAATGCAAAGAAGGCCCTATCAACTGCTGCTGCTCTCACTTTTCCTATCCCACACGCCCCTCTCCTTCTCTCCACCGATGCCAGTGACGTCGCTATTGGTGCAGTACTCGAGCAGGTGGTCAAAGGCTCGCCCCGCCCATTGGCCTTCTTCAGCAGAAAACTGTCCAAGGCAGAATCGGGTTATTCTTCCTTTGATCGAGAATTGCTGGCGGTGCACTTGGCTGTCTGTCACTTTCGCCATTTCTTAGAAGGTACGCCCTTCGTCATTCGTACAGACCACATGCCTCTGGTGCACGCCTTCACTCGACAGTCTGACGCCTGGTCCGCCCGTCAACGCCGACATCTCTCCGCCGTGGCTGAATACAATTGCACCCTCCAATACGTCCCTGGGAAAATGAATCCCGTTGCCGATGCCCTGTCAAGAAACACGTTGGCTGCCGTTCAACTGGGATTGGATTACAACGCCCTGGCTGAAGCCCAACGACAGGATCCAGAGTATCAAGCTTGTAGGACATCCTGCACGTCCCTCCGTTGGGAGGATTTTCCCCTCGAAGACTCCAACACCACCCTCCTCTGTGACGTCAGTACTGGTAGACCGCGACCTTGGATTCCTGCTCCCATGCCCCGACAGGTGCTTGATTTCATCCACGGCCTTTCACATCCCTCGTGTCGTTCTACTGCACAGCTGCTGAAGGCAAAGTTCATTTGGCATGGCATTTCTAAGGATGCTAAGGATTGGGTCCGTGCGTGTACTTCTTGCCAAACTTCCAAAGTACATCGACACGGATTCAGGAGTGGGCACCTTTCCTCAACCTCAGCATCGTTTCGCACACATTCACGTCGACGTTGTAGGCCCCCTACCCACATCACAAGGACATCGTTACCTGTTTACCGTCATCGACTGCTCCACTCGTTGGCCTGAAGCCATTCCCATGGAAACTGCAACGTCCGCCTCATTTACATCTGCCTTACTCTCTGGATGGATTTCAAGATTCGGTATCCCTGAGCATATTACTTCTGACAGGGGAACAACTTTCACCTCTCAATTATGGACGTCATTAGCGAATCTCCTGGGCATCACCCTACATCAGACAACGGCCTACAACCCCGCTGCCAATGGAATGGTTGAACGTTTTCATCGCACCCTCAAAGCAGCTTTGATGTCCCGCTGCAAGGATTGCAACTGGTTTACTCAGCTTCCCTGGGTCCTCCTTGGACTAAGGACCACTCCTAAAGACGCCCTCGACGTCTCGGCAGCCGAAATGGTGTATGGCGACCCGTTGGTTGTCCCTGCCGAATTTTTTCCTTCTACGACCTCCTCCAACGATCTCCAGCGCATACGTCACGTCGTGGGAAAATTTACTCCGTGCCGCCAGACTTACAAGCCCCCAGCGAAGCATCATATACCAACGGACTTGCACTCTGCAACGCACGTCTTCCTGCGCAACGACACCAGCAAGCCACCACTAACGCCCCCTTACACGGGCCCTTTCCTTGTGATCCGACGCAGTCCGAAAGCATTCCTCCTAAACATTCGGGGCAAAGAAGACTGGGTCTCCATTGATCGTCTAAAACCTGCTTATCTTCTGCCAGATGACCCGCCTACAGTTCGCCTCTCTAGATCAGGGCGCCCTATTTAACATGTACAGTATGTCATTTTTAGGGGGGGAGCCATGTACCAACCGTGTGTCACACAATTGTACATAATTATTTTGTATATATTATGCTTGTATCTGCGCTCTTCCCTCGCACTAAAAAGAACCTGAATGATCATGTCTCCGTTTTGCTCAGTAACATTATCTGTCTCTCGAACAGGTCATGTCCTGTTGCCTTGAGGTTTTGTATATAAAGAAGAGTGTTCCTTAATAAATAACTCAGTCGTTTTCAATCTGCCTTTGAGTTCACAACTCCTCTCTCGGCCCGTCACAGTACAAATGCCAGAATTCCTAAAATGCAAGACGATTCCAGTCAGCACAGAATAATAAGGGATGCCAGAATTCCTAAAGTACAAATGCCAGAATTCCTAAAATGCAAAACTATTCCAGTCAGCACAGAATAATAGGGGATGCCAGAATTCCTGAAATGCAAAATGATTCCAGTCAGTAAAAACTACTAAGAGATCCCAGAATTTCTAAAATGCATAACTATTCAAGTCAGAACAGACTACTAAGAGATACCAGAATTCCTAAAATGCAAATGCCAGAATTCTTATAATGCATATGCCAGAATTCCTAAAAGGCAAATGCTAGAATTCTTAAAAGGCAAATGCCAGAATTCCTGAAATGCAAATGTCAGAATTCCTAAAAGGCAAATGCCAAAAATCCTGAAATACAAATGCCAGAATTCCTAAAAAGCAAATGCCATAAGTCTTGAAATGCAAATGCCAGAATTCCTAAAATACAATTGCCATAATTCCTAAAATGCAAATGCCAAAAGTCTTAAAATGCAAATACCAAAAGGTCTGAAATGCAAATGTCAAAAATCTTAAAATGCAAATGTCAGAAGTCCTAAAATTGCAAATGCCAGAAGTCCTAAAATACAAATGCCAGAAGACCTAAAATTGCAAATACCAGAAGTCCTAAAATACAAATACCAGAATTCCTAAAATACAAAACGATTCAAGTCATCACAGAATACCAAGAGATGCCAAAGGGAATGCTCGTGTGACACCGCCCCAAGAGAGAACACTTGCTCTCTCAAACCCCATCTAAAAAAAGAAAAAGAAAAAAAAGAACGAGATCTCGAACTAACCTGAAGAAGCACGTTATCTGTGGCCCTGATTTTCCCTTCCTCCAGCTTTCATTTGTAATGAACGGGTACAGAACTCGAAAGCCGCTCTCCGTCGCACATTATTTATGAAGGCATGTGCTTGGGTTATGCTTGGTTTGCTTTCATTATTAGAGAAACTAAAAGGATTTAAAACGGTAGTTGTTGTATATTTGCTTTTTTTATTTATTTGATTTGACTAACTTCATTTATATTTAATAGTAAACTTTGCGAATTAATGTTTTATGAGTGTATTAATCAGATATAGGTACGGTAGTTGTATATTCTTTCTTATTTACTTGATCTGACAAACAGTTCATTTAAATTCAAAAATAAACTTTGTAAATTTATCTTTTATGAGCGTATTAATCAGATCTTTTGAAACGCTTGTTTTTTTCGTGTACTTGGATCAATTAATTTTCCATTTATTCATATATTTTCAATACATTTATTTAATAGGCCTTTGGTAAAATATAGTTTTTTAGGGGAAGTGCTTTTTTTATGTACTTGGATCAATTCATTTTCCATTTATTCATATTTTCTTCTTTGCCTGTATCTTTTCCCACTTTTATGTGGGGTCGATGTTACTGACCAGCGTTCTCCATCTACCTCTGTCCCACATTTATTCATACATTTTTTAATAAATTTATTCAATATGCCCAGGGTAAACTATAGTTTTTTTTTCTTTCTTTTTTTTTTTCTTTTTTTTTGTATTACAACCTGTTAAACGTTTTGTAAACAGGTTACATTTATTTTCATCGACTTTATGTAGCAAGTATCGACAAGTGTTTGAGGTTATATTCAACAAAGAAAGGGAAATTAGAAAAGAAATCTGTATAATGACATTCAGTTAAGACAATTACTTTGGCTGAAATGTGGCAAAAGAGAGTAAGAGGAACCAATTGATCTACCGTTTATAGCATAATTAGAATTCATATCCGGAAAGCCAAGATTAGAATAAATTGCAATAGAACCTAATAAGTAATTAACAAAGATGAGAGAGAGAGAGAGAGAGAGAGAGAGAGAGAGAGAGAGAGAGAGAGAGAGAGAGAGAGAGAGAGAGTCGCGTTGTATATTCGAATTCAAATCTCTTATATATAATGCACCTTAATAAAACGTTATAACATTCTTTAGTTTTTTTTATAAATTTACGCTTTTAGATTTATTTTACTTCTATAAGGTGATGCATTTTGATAATTTCCATCTCGACAGTAACCTTATTCTAACAGGAAATAGATTCTTATAATTCCTTGATAGTTTCTTACCAAACATCATGAATGTGTTATCAGAAGCTGTATTTCTTAGCACCATATATTTCTTTATAAATTATGCTTTTATTTAAGATTATCCTTAATGACCGATATATCTTGATATCAACTACTGTATATTTCTATGCTGTAATTCTAAGCTATTGCATTAGATTTCTGTCGAGAACAGGATTTTTAAGCAATTATCCAAGGATTAATTATCCCAACTGAATTAAATCTCTATTAGATTACCTTACATTTCTATAAAAAAAACTTGAATATCTATAAAATTACCTTACCTTTCTATAAAAAGCCCTGAAATTTCTATAAAATTACACTATATTTATATAAAAAGCGTTGATATTTATAAAAATTACTTTATATTTCAATAAAAAGGTCCTTAAATTTCTATAAAATTAACTTACATTTCTATGAAAAGTCCTTGAATTTCTATAAGATTACCTTACATTTCAATAGAATTGACTTAAATTTCTTAGTGAGTACTTCATTTTCAAACAATCCCTTTAATGCTATTCAGCAGATGTTTCATTTCATATCTTCAAGAATTCCGATTATCTTATTTTATGAATACTGCAATTCTAAACAGTATTCTTATCATTAATTACAGATGCTGATTTTTGTAACATTTTCAAGAATTTTTATCATATTTCTTAATGAAATCTGCCTTCATAAACAGTCTATTTATATAATTTTCAAGAATGTCGATCATATTTCTTAATGAAAACTGCATTCATAAACAGCCTATTTATATCTTTTTATAGCAGATGCTGCATAACATCTTCAAGAATTCTAGCTTAAAGCAAACTTCTTTATATCTTCACCGAAACTGAAGATACAGAAAATAAGAGAAAGTAAAATAGATGTCATAATGTAGGTCATCTACCCACCACCTTTAGCGGCATCTAAAATGGGATGAACCAATATAAGACTTCACATTCCTTGACCGACTTTTTTTGTATCTCTCTCTCTCTCTCTCTCTCTCTCTCTCTCTCTCTCTCTCTCTCTCTCTCTCTCTCTCTCTCTCTCTCTCTCTCTCTCTGTTATACCTTAACTCGAGAAATTCATAACACTTTTCAGAAACGTAATTTAACCTTTTAAGCAAGGCGGATTTTGGATCATACAGAATTATTTGTTTATATTTTTCAAAAACTGATATTTAGGAAATAACTTTGTTTATAAACCCCTTAAGAAATATTATTATTATTATTATTATTATTATTATTATTATTATTATTATTATTATTATTATTATTATTATTGTTGTTGTTGTTGTTGTTGTTGTTGTTGTTGTTAGGTAAGCTACAATCCTAGTTGGAATAGCGGAATGCTTTAAGCCCAAGGGCTCCAACAGTGAAAATAACCCTGTGACGAAAGGAAATAAGGAAACGGATCGAATAGTGTGCCTGAATTTACCCTCAAGCAAGAGAGCTTTAACCCAAGACAGTAAAAGACCAAAGTACAGAGGCTATGGCACAACTCAAGACTATTCGTTTTCCTACCGAAGTCATGCACCTGAATGTCGACCCTTTTCTCTGTAAACTGCATAACTGAAGCACCGATTGTCTTTTGAATTTTGAAATAAAAACTCAAACGTGGGTGACTTCAGTACAGGTATTATAATCACTCTGAACGAACCAGAGTCCATGGCCAGCTGACGTCTTGAGAGGTTTAACTGCAAATGACATGACCTTGCTGTTCCCATTAGCTATGTATATGAGTATTTGGGGGTATTGTGGGTATTACTGTTGGATCTTCAGCAGCAGCAGAAGAACCCCTCCTCCCCGCCCCCCACCCCCAACATCCCTACAGCTTTCTTCCATATCTTGTTCGGTTTCCTAACCGGTCTCTTGCTTCTGCTACTCATGAATTACGTTTTAAACCAATAATTTTATGCTAATCTCTACTCAAATTTTAAATAAAATATAAGAAGATCTGTTAGGAAGATAATGTAATAGGGTAGTGAGTAGGAATATTTGGGGCTTGAGAGCATGACTTCAATTATGTCACCAATATTAGCCGTTTGACACAGTTTTTTGCAGTAAATGCATAAGTTACGAAAGGAAACTTAGCCTAGACATAATCTTCGTACGTTAATCGGTATATATAGGATCTATTAGTACGAAGATTTTCAACATTAAAACAGACCGTGTAGAAGTTGTAACAATATTCGGAACAATAAAAATAAACTAACTTAAGAGTATTAAGAATCTTGCTTTTGAGTCTACCTGCGTTACTAGTCCTTGTCTAAAGTTGCAGCATCCAAATATGTCAAAGATACTTAAGAGATAAGTGTATCACTTTAGATTAAACTTACGGAAAGATTGAAAGTTATACCAGTTTGAACTTCTTACACGTGAGCTCCCTCAGCTCCTAGCATACGGAAAGAAAAGAAGTTAAAGGTAAAGGTGTCTGGTTTCAGTTCCAGTTTCATCGGAATAGATACTCGCCCGAACGTCAGCCGGGCAAGATCAACCCCTCTCTGTGGTGCCTAACCACAGCAGTGGCCTTTCCAGTAAACAGCTTAAATTCATGGTCCCGGGTGAGGATCGATCTGCTGCCCTGCAAATGCTAGGCGAACACATTACCACTGTACTAGCCAGTTAGGTTATTTAGAATATCCTGCGCATCAGTGGCTTTCATTGAGTTATAGAAAGAAAAGTTATTTTAGTTAAAACTTCCTGCATCTTAGCGCCTTCAGCTTAGAGCTTATGGAAAGAATATAATTTAGTTTTATTTCAAACTTGCTGCATTTTAGTACCTTTGGCTTCAAGCATATGAAAAGAACATAATTTAGTTTTATTTCAAATTCCTAGCATTTTAGTACCTTTAGTTTCTAGCTTATGAAAAGAACATTATTGATTTAGTTTTATTTCACATTCTCTGCATTTTAGTACCTTTATTTCCCTACTTTATGAAAGAGTAATTGGATTTCGTTAGAAATTCATGTCTGGCAATACCTTCCGTTCCAATCTTATGAAAAGCATTGAAGGTAATCTTCTCAAACCTCCTGCATGTCACCAATTTGTTTCCAACTGATGAAAAAAAAGCGAATTTATTTCAGTTCGAAATGTCTGTACTTCAGTTTCGCAATCTATAATATTCAATCATATTCTATCGATGAATGAATTAAAAGTTATAGTAGCCTATTGGAAAAGTCCTTGCCGAGCAGTCTGTTGGATGGGAGTTCGTCCCACTCAAGCTCGATAATTTCTAGTAGTGTCTGCAACGCTACCATCCTTGTGAGTTGTGGGAGCCTATAGGTCTACCTGCTGAGTCATCAGCAGCCATTGCCTGTCCCTCCCTGGTACTAGATTGATAGAAAGAGGCTTAGATGCTGATCATATGGAGAATAGAAAATTTTACTTTCATTCATGAAACTATTCAGTGGATGATAACCAGCCGGGTTTTTTTTTTTTTTCAATTTTTAACTTTATATTTACAATGCCAGCTTTATTGTGCATACATTTGGTCTTAAAGATACCTAGATTATTTTATAATTGTTACCATACTTTCAGCTTCAGCTTTTTAAGATATAAGCGTTGTTTTACTGGTAATCTGATTCTCCTAAAAGGGCTCTGTGCCCACTTATTACCAGTAATTTAATTAATAGGTCATTAGCTTCATGGTCGTGCAATTTATCAAGTGACTTCATTTTCCCCATAGAAATAATTTTCCTTCCGGGAATTCAATACTGCAAATACATTGGGATAATTTCACGTTGAATTTGAATGATCATTATTTTGCATTCTTTTTTCTTATACTATGTTTCATAAATGAATCTTAATGACAGTTATTTA
>NC_090727.1:172149883-172164883 GCF_036898095.1 Palaemon carinicauda | reverse complement strand
CCTGTGAATATTACGATTGTTCAGTCTCTTGGCTTATGTTATGGATGTTCATTTCCTTAGAGATGATTATGGTCTCTTCCTTTCTCAGGGAACATTTAAAAGCCTCAACTTATGGTTCTGGTTACAGAGAAAGTTCCTCCCCGCTCGCATTATTTTTGCAACAATTTGCACCTCTCATTATGCAACTCAAGACGAGAAAAGAGACATACAACCGCAGCGGAAAGTGAAAGGAGAAACTCCAAGCAAGAATTATTTTCTATAAATACTGGACGTTGTTTAATACATTCTAAAAACTTCTTCGAAAATACCGCAAATGATTATCCGAGCGGGGATTTTTGGTCGCTTCTGCCAAGGAAAGCTCAGCTGGTTGCTCGTTGAGAGTGAATAGAAGGTAGATCTCCAGAGATAATTACGCTAGAGATGTTTTTCAGAGTCTCGTTGGGGAATATAAACAAAAATCGTGCTCTAATATCTTGTTACTTTCACTACCGCATTAAACAACTGACGCTATTTCTGATATTAAGGCAATTAACTCTAGAAAAATAAGACAAACAAAAAATATATATTTGTATAGTCCCTAAGTCTTTAGTTTTGCTTTTCAAAAACTAATCTTCGTATTTGGACTACTTAAAGGTAAAATGAATACGAAAATTCGTTGAATGTTTGTGTAAATGGTTCTTTCGAATCCAATGAAGAATATTTTACCTATTATATTTATTTTATATTTACTTATTTGCTTTAAATGTATAAATTGACCTAAACATTTGTATTTGTAATTGTAAAAGATTTTTATATGTTTCACCTATTGTTTAAATATTGGTATTTATATGTACTTTTTAATTTTAGAGATTAATTTTGTTTTGGTAAAAAATTTATTTATATTGTATCATCCTTTGACATAGGGACACTGAATGGCCTTCCAAACCCAGCGCCGTGCTATACAACCAGCATAAAATTATGTGGCAGCGTTATTGTTGTGATTTAGAATAAATAAATATTTAATGGTTATCATGATGAATATCGTAACATCATTAAGACAGGTGGCGTGATGTGGCGATATGAAACTGGCATCGATTTTTGTCCCTTTTTTTAATGTATCTTAATCCCATTCAATAAGAGCAACCCCTACACGGAATGTTATGAAAAAAAAATATATATAATGAACCAAAATGTATATTACTAGAAGAGTTATGACTTTTCTTCCAGCTGTAATGAGAAAGTGGATTGTAATTCTTCATGGTTAAAGTGTCATTTTATATTATATAATATGGATTTTTTTTCTATTTACATGAGTGATTAAGGATTTAAAAGTCACTTAGGAATGGCAGAGGCCAGGGACATAGTCCTGAAGTCTGACGACATACATATAATTTGCGCACTAGTCACATCTCCAGCAAGTTAGGACCAGGGACGGCCAGTCAATGGCTGCTGGTGACTCACAGGTAGACCTATAGGTTCCACCAATCCCTCCATCCGTAGCTCACAAGGCTAGTGAGGTTGCAGGAACTAATGAAAACTATCGAGCTTGAGCGGGGCTCGAACCCCAGTTCAACAGATTGTCAAGCGGTTACTTTTCCAATACATTACTACAACCTGCTATTACGTCTTGTAATTAGCTATTTCGAATTATAGGTAATTGTTCGGTACCTTCGTTTCTTATATTTTTATCCCATTTTACTGTTCAACTCTTAACTTCATTGTGGCACCCTTGCGTTAGAAAACCTTCCAGAGACCAGCGAGGGGCTAGGCTTTCATGCTCAAAATTCCGTGCACTTATATATTTATCAATCACTGGGATGGAGTCGTAGTTAAGGCCAATAAATTGCAAGAAAGACAAGACGTTTAAAAAAAATTGAATAACAGCTATAGAATATCTGAGAAATATATTCATTACTTCTCCCGTTTCCATTTTACAGTAGGAAACATATCTTGGGATGCATTTATTTCTTTAAAGTCTTACTGTTGCATTGACATAAAGCGTAGGATATTTTCTTCAATACGGAAAAATAAGAATGAGGAATCTGCATGGTTTATTATTTGTGTGTTTGATATTTAGGGAAAGGTGTCTATTTTACAAGGTATATTCAGCGGTAAATGGAGCCTTTTTTCATTGTATCTGATTTTTTTTTCTGGTTGCTTTAGCTCGCATATCTCATTTGGACCCTTTGCTGTCTCACAACAGTGCCTCATCAATTTTTGGGGGGTTTTGGATGGATCCATGGCACTATTTGTACATGTGATCTGTACCTTGGTAGCTGTCACTAGTCAAGGTACTTACATTTTGGGAGAAGAATTGATCACATTATAGGTCTGGAGTAAAACTGTCCACAAATAATTCTTGATCATTTATCTGCGAAGTTTCTTATTGATGAAAACCTCGAGTACCCATCCATTGTCATTCCATATTAATATCTTTTGTTGCCATATAGTTACCTGGTGATTTTTTTTTTTTTTTTTTTTTTTTTTTAGTCCCACTTCGAATACTCTCCCATGCCCGTTGCCCTGGGAATAGGCATAGAAGGGGGCCCTGAAGAACATAATACCATTGTGATCAGAAACACCTATCGATGGTTTTTCAGACAGTACTTATTTTTATTCCATTAAAAAGGCTACCATGACCTCTATTTTCTTTGATGCCTGGATATTAAAAAAAAAAAAAAAAATACATGACAAAGTTTAACTCTCCCATAATGATATTCCAGGTTGTAGAATTTCAAATTCAACCACTCTTAAATATATAAAATTCTATATTAATAGAGGCACGGGTTCTACTTCGTGTAGTATTTGTATACAGCATGCTGATTTTCATTCATTACACATCTCTGCGTCATCTTATCTCTGACTTTCTAATTCTCAGGTCAGAACGGCGAGAAGGAGATTGCGTACGAGATTCCTCAACCAAGAGAGAGAGAGAGAGAGAGAGAGAGAGAGAGAGAGAGGGCCACAAACGTGTCGCAAGAATTAGAATTTTTAGGACAAACAACGAAGATGAAACTTCCGTCTGAGTCACATTCTACCATCCAGAGATAAAGTGTATTTCATAGTGTTTTCTGTAGATAGATTTATTATTGGAAATTAAAAACAAGGGTAAGATGAAATTTATGATTTAAGGCAGCCATGAAAAGACTTAGTGGCCAAAAAACGATGATTACCCCCAAAATGGATTTATTTGATGTAACTACAATTCTTTTAAAAACTTATATTTATCATAATTTATGATTCATAAGTACCGTATCGAGTTTGCCAATAGCATAAATAGTAGACTTATTTTTCTGTAATGTTTCTCTCGTTGAATTATCTGGTTCTATTCCAAATTAGAATGGTTAGCAAGTCTTGAGATATTGCTCGTTATAGATTTTATTACCGTTTTTTAAATTGAATGTACGTCACACAGGCTACACAGATATACTTCAAATGTGAATAATGACTTTCATAAATTCACTTTACGACCACCGATACACGTAATGAACATTCATTGCGCAATTTTTGTTCCACTCACAGTTACTAAAATACATTAGAATCAACTAAGACAAAATCTAGTTGCAAGATGAAAACTATTCAGAGTCAAAGCTATTTATAAATATTGAAAGATTATTCATAACGTTTAAAGACATTTTGGGAAAAAAAAATTCATGATGACGTGTGCCTAGAAAGCAATCTTTAATATAGAAACTTGGAATGTAAATTTATTGTAAATATAGAAAACATACTTTAATAAGATTATTATTGATTTGAAATATGAATTTGGGCTATATGGAAGAAAGTTAAAATGTAGCTGCGGTTATCACTGTATTATTATTATTATTATTATTATTATTATTATTATTATTATTATTATTGTTGTTGTTGTTGTTGTTGTTGTTGTTATTGTTGTACAGTTAGAATCAAAAGAACGCCGACACTGGGGAAATCTTGCGTCAGATGTCTCTAGTGTTCCCGTGACAAAACAAAAAAATTGTTTGCTCTTCTTACTACTACTATGAAATGAGCGGAGCCCTCTCCAACCTTAGCGAATCAAAAACAGCAAAGGGGTGTTTTTGCTAGTGAAAGCATTAAAATTTTACAAATTGAGTTGCCATATTTCATTCTGTTTTATCATTTGACGTTTCGAATATCCACTGAAAATACTAAATACTTTCAGATATGGTTCGATGTAAAATAACAATAAAAAAAAACCATACATAAGTTATACCGGCCTAAATGACATTGAGAGAGAGAGAGAGAGAGAGAGAGAGAGAGAGAGAGAGAGAGATATTCCACCTGAATACAGTGTTTTTAATATATTTGAAGTACGTTCGTCAAAAATCGCCCGTAACTTTTTGAGTCAGATTGGTGACAAACAAATACACAGGTGAAAACATGACCTCCTTGTCGGAGGTAATGATGATGATAATAATTGGACCAAAACGTAAAATTTGAGAGAGTTCTATCGAGGTGAGTATTGGCCCGCGCACTGAGCCCTTTTATGATTTGGAATTGCAAGATATTTCTTTGGATTTATTAAAAGTAATTAGTTCTTCTTACCTTCTAGATTCCTGGAATTTATCCAAACCTACCGAAATCTTGTAACCCTTCCAGAAATCACATTATTACTTCCATTCTTGCCTGTTTGTCTTTCAACAATTCCAACTCTTAGTGAGATAAAGATTCACCTCACGAACATCATGTCTCAAGAGAATGGAACTTGTAATGTTTTTCAAGATGATATTTATTTTGAAATTGAGTTTTATGTAAGTGGGGGATACAACGACGCTATCTATTTATCATTTATTATGGAGAGAGAGAGAGAGAGAGAGAGAGAGAGAGAGAGAGAGAGTGTGTGTGTCTAAGGGTGGTGAGAGTGAGAAGGGGTGAGAGCGAGTGGGGGATATAAACGATGCCATCTTTTATTGTTTATTATGGAGAGAGAGAGAGAGAGAGAGGAGAGAGAGAGAGAGAGAGAGAGAGAGAGGGAGAGGAGGGGGGTTGGTGAGAAGGAGTGAGAGTGAGAAGGGGTGAGAGAGGGAGAGAATAGTGAGAGTCAGAGAAGATTTGGGGGCCAAGATGTTCATTCCATACCAGTTATGTTACAGATGAACTCTATGATTAGTTAGCCGCTTGACTCTGCGTTATCCATTTCCGTGTTAAAATTACAAACTTCATTTCTAACTAAGCTGATATTATCTAGTTACTGATGATCTGTTGCGCTACGTCATTATAGTGCGATTTGTGAAACGACAGGGGAAAAAAGAATAAAGTCACACTATTTTTAAGGAACAATACACCAAGGATTTCAATAAATAAAACATAATTATATTTGAATAAGAACTGATTTCGGGACAGAGTTCGTAAACATATGCACAAACGCTATCTAGAATATGGTGCCAATGGGGCAAAGCGTGGTTGCGCTTTAAATAACTTAATTTCAAGGTTGTAAGCAAAGTTTTTCTCCCTTTTTAGCTTATCATTTTCGGTTCGTATTGTATCGTTTCTTTTTTACGGTACATGTGTTTATTTTTCTAGTTTTATTACCCTGGTTTTTGGACAGCTTACTGGAAGATTTAAATGAGAATGTAGCAGCTGTACAATTTATACAGAGCTAGAGACAGAACCAGGTGGAGGCAATTGACAGCCCACGTCGAGGACATGGCACCTGGATAGGTTACCCTGGTTATTTCTGATCGCCTTTCTATCAATGTGATTTTTAAAATATCGGTTTCTCTGGAATTTACCTTTCTTTGGTTTGATATTAGGTGATATTAGCCTACTGATTTCTCTGATATACAGTATATGTCCAGAGGGAGACCAGAAGCAACGTGAAGTTATTTCATGTTGGCTATAGGATGAAACCAATATTTTAAAAATTTGAGAAACAGGCAGTCTCTCATCTAATATCGTTAAAAGAATTGAATTGTGAGTTTTTTTTTTTCTCCTACTTTTTGAGACCTGTTATTTTTAAGGAAGTTATTTTAAGCACTTCAGGTTGGTAGTCTTTTGAAAATTGTTCACATGCTTGTACTTCCGAATCTGACTTCTATCCTAAACTGGTGGAGAAAAACCCGACGCTTATCAAACTCCATATTCATAATCTTGATATAAGTATCTGACACCATTGTTCAATTGACTCAGTGTGCATAGTGTTTAGAATATTTAGGAATCCTTTTAGGCCGGGTGCCAGGACCACCCCAGGATATTTTTTGCTAACTTTTTAACTCGTTTCCTGATAACCTTTTTACTCACCTTTCCTGATAACCTATGTCTTGGACTATGTCAAGAACATAGCGACCACTCTCAACTCGGGGCCGTTCTCACATAGGGGACCAAAACCCCTGTTTCACGCTACGCTCAACTCTGCCTCACATAAATCTACATTAAGCCTTTATATTGGCGGTCAAACATATTCAGACTTTCAAAAAATTTTGCAGGGAATATTGCAATATATCAAGAAACATGTAAAAAGCAAATATTTCAATGGTATAATATGTATTTCTAAAGTAATACAAAATGTACAGACCAACATATTTCTCTTTGCAAACGAAGTCCTCTCAGGAAAAAATAACTAATCTGTAATCACAAATTGCATTATAAATACGACCATGTTACATATGCTTTTTTAGCCAAAGTTCACGTTATATCGAAATAGATACCAAAACTTTTCTATCCGTTTCAAACCGATAAATCCAAATAAGCAAGTGATGATTTTTTTCTCGACAAATTCCACACTCATTTTAGAAGATAAAGTGCCTTTAATTTTTTATAGAAAATTTAAAGGTATTTGTTCAAATGTAGTTCGAAGTTAAGATTAATTATTTTCTTACTTATTTGTTCATTTGTTTATTTACTAGTTTATCTATAAAGTTGCCGACGAGAGTGTTTTTGAATTGGTCGCCGCACATTGTTAAACATAAAAACAAATACTTGAATGTAAGTGAAGAAGTCGCCAAAAAAAAAAAAAGATGTTAAATAGTGATATTTGATAAATACTGTATATTTTGTAAAGGTGACAAGGTATAGGACTTTGTTAATATACATAGTTTGCAGAAGTTCCACTCAGATGCGTATAAAAACATTTAAGAAAAGAAAATTTAACTAAATGATGAAGATTAACTATGTAAAATAAGAGGACTAGATCTTTTCGCAAGGGAGACCTAATTCCATGAGTGCCAACCCAAGCAGTTTTTAGTAGGACGAATACCTCAGCAGTGTTACACCATCACAGAAACTGAGGAAACATCAGACAAGAAAAGGTGTATAGAGAAAGCATTTTCGCATCTACGATTTTATTCACAAAGTTCGGGTTCTAAAACTTTGTCATTTAGAAATGTGTATAATGAGAATCTATGCAACAACAGCAATAATGAACAAGCTTTTGAAATAACTAGTCAATCTCAGGTTGAAGAGTGAACACTGTTCTGATCTGAAAGACAGCATCGACTTCTGATCGTCCCCATATAAAGACACACTGCTATTTTGTTAATCTTTGGAATCACTGAAAATAGTTTTTCTTTCTGCTTGTGATTTGTGAGATGATGACTGGATCAAAGAAGTTAGTCTTGAGCTTTACACTAGATTACTCAATTCCTTCACAGAAACCAAGAGACTTCTATGGCCCACCGAATCTAGTGACGTTTCTTCTTCTTCTTCTTCTTCTTCTTCTTCTTCTTCTTCTTCTTCTTCTTCTTCTTCTTATTATCATCATTATCATTATCATTATCATTAGCTAAGCTACAGCCCTAGTTGGAAAAGCAGGATGCTATAATCGCAGAGGCTCCAGCAGGGAAAATAGCCCAGTGGGGAAAGGAAAAAAGGAAACTAGAATATTTTAAGAGGAGCAATAACACTAGAATAGATATCTCCTATATAAACTATAAAAACTTTAACAAAACAAGAGGAAGAGAAATAAGATGGAATAGTGTTCTCGAGTGTACCCTCAAGCAAGAAATTCCTGCTTATGTTCTACAATCTGTATTTACACTAATGTGTGGTAAGAGGGACCCATCAGATCGAGAATGAATATTAGTACTAACAGTTAGTCAAGATATGTGTAAAGCAGCAACAGGTGGACAGTGGAAGATTAAAACGCATATCCTACTATGTATGACACTCCACCATCTCTTCAAATCTATACAATCAACTACTTTCCTAACAAACTAGTTAATTATGAATCCTATGCTTTTTCTTTTGAATTGGAAACAGTCCTGGCATATACATGGTTGAAAGTGTTTCAGTAATCAGTAATAGTGATATGATTAAGGATCAACCTGAAGGAACGGTGTTTCATGGCGACCGAGACAACTTTGATCAGCTAGTGTCTGATGTTTGTGGAACTGGATCAGTTCAAAGCACAGTTGTAATCTACATGGAAGAATTTGGATTCTATAAAGTTGATGGCCTGATATTAGTCCCTCGTATGACTGAACCCATTCCTGAGAAGATTCAAAAAGTCCAGTTTAAAAGTTTCCACCATACTACCAGAGAAAACGACCTGAAGAACCAACCCTCATAGAGCCCTCAAACTGTGCTGAAAATTCCAGCATCAAGATTGTTTTTTTTTTCTCTTTTTAGATTATTGCTTGTCATATGCCCTCTGAGAGCCCCGCCCTGCCAGCGGGAAGGGGGGATCCCCCACGCTAGCAGCGGGAAGGGGGCAGCACTGCCCTGCCAGTGGGAAGGGGGGAGCCCCGCCCTGCCACCGGGAAGGGGGGGAGCCCCGCCTTGCCAGTGGGAACGGGGTAGCCCCGCCCTGCCAGCAGGAAAAGGGGAGCCCCGCCCTGCCAGCGGGAAGGGGAGAGCCCCGCTCTGCCAGCGGGAGGGGGGGGAGGCCCAACCAGCCAGCAGAAGGGGGGGGAGGCCCGCCCTGCCAGCGGGAGGGGAGGAGGGCCCGCCCAGACAGCGGGAGGGGGGGGGAGGCCCGCCCAGACAGCGGGAGGGGGGGGAGGCCCGCCCAGCCAGCGGGAGCGGGGGAGGGCCGCCCATCCAGCGGGAGGGGGGGATTACCGCCCAGCCAGCGGGAGGGGTGGAGGCCCGCCCAGCCAGCGGGAGGGGGGGGAGGCCCGCCCAGCCAGCGGGAGGGGGGGAGGCCCACCCTGCCAGTGGGAGGGGGGAGCCCCGCCCTGCCAGCGGGAAGGGGGAAGCCTCGCCCTGCCAGCGGGAAGGGGGGAAGCCCCGCCCTGCCAGCGGGAAGAGGGGAGCCCCGCCCTGCCAGCGGGAAGGGGAGAGCCCCACCCAGCCAGTGGAAGGGGGAGGAGGCCTGCCCTGCCAGTGGGAGGGGGGGGAGACCGCCCAGCCAGCGGGAGCGGGGGAGGCCCGCCCAGCCAGCGGGAGGGGGGGAGGCCCCGCCCAGCCAGCGGGAGGGGGGGAGGCCCGCCCAGCCAGCGGGAGGGGGGGGAGGCCCCGCCCAGCCAGCGGTAGTGGGGGAGGCTCATCCAGCCAGCGGGAGGAGGTAGGGCCGCCCAGCCAGTGGTAGGAGGGGAGGCCCCGCCCAGCCAGCAGGAGGAGGTAGGGCCGCCCAGCCAGTGGGAGGCGGGGAGACCCGTCCAGCCAGCGGAAGGCCCACCCAGTTAGCGGGAGGCCCGCCCAGCCAGCGGGAGGGGGGGGAGGCCCGCCCAGCCAGCAGGAGGGGGGGAGGCCCGCCCAGCCAGCGGGAGGGGGGGGAGGCCCGCCCAGCCAGCGGGAGGGGGGGAGGCCCCGCCCAGCCAAAGGGAGGGGGGGAAGCCCGCCCAGCCAAAGGGAGGGGGGGAAGCCCGCACAGCCAGCGAGAGTGGGGGGAGGCCCGCCCAGGCAACGGGAGGGGGGGAGGCCCGCCCAGCCAACGGGAGTGAGGGAGGCCCGCCCAGCCAACGGGAGGGGGGGAGGCCCGCCCAGCCAGCGATAGTTGGGGAGGCCTGCCCAGCCAGCGGGAGGTGGGTAGGCCCGCCCAGCGAGCGGGAGGAGTTAGGGCCGCCTAGCCAGTGGGAGGCGGGGAGGCCCGCCCAGCTAGTGGGAGGCCCGCCCAGCCAGCAGGAGGGGGAGAGGCCCGACCAGCCTGCGGGAGGGGGAAGTTCCGCCCAGCCAGCGGGAGGGGGCAGTCCCGCCCAGCCAGCGGGAAGGGGGGAGCCCCGCCCAGCCAGCGGGAAGGGGGAGCCCTGCCCTGCCAGCGGGAAGGGGGGAGCACCGCCCTGCCAGCGGGAAGGGGGGAGCCCCGCCCTGCCACCGGGAAGGGGGGAGCCCCGCCCTGCCACCGGGAAGGGGGGAGCCCCGGCCTGCCACCGGGAAGAGGAGAGCCCTGCCCTGCCAGCGGGAAGGGGAAGCCCCGCCCTGCCAGCGGGAAGGGGGGAGCCCCGCCCTGCCAGCGGGAAGGGGGGAGCCCCGCCCTGCCACCGGGAAGGGGGAGCCCCACCCTGCCACCGGGAAGGGGGAGCCCCGCCCTGCCAGCAGGAAGGGGGGTGCCCCGCCCAGCCAGCTGGAATTGGGAGCCCCGCCCTGCCAGCGGGAAGGGGGGAGCCCCGCCCTGCCACCGGGAAGGGGGGAGCCCCACCCTGCCAGCGGGAAGGCGGGAGCCCCGCCCTGTCATCGGGAAGGCGGGAGCCCCGCCCTTCCAGCGGGAAGGGGGAGCCCCGCCCTGCCAGCGGGAAGGGGGGAGCCCCGCCCTGCCAGCGGGAAGGGGGGAGCCCCGCCCTGCCATCGGGAGGGGGGGAGCTCCGCCCAGCCAGCGGTAGGGGGGAGGCCCGCCCAGGCAGCGGGAGGGGGGGGGGAGGCACGCCCAGCCAGCGGGAGGCGGGCAGCCCCCGCGGAGCCAACAATATAGAGTTCCTGTATCGAGTTTTTTTTTTAGAATCCGAAAATCTTCAAAGCTCCTCCCATTCCTTGTTTGTCTCCAAATTGTCTCCAATTTGTCTTCGTCATCAATAGTAAAGTTGAATGCTTTCCTGTCAGAGCTCCAAAAAGAGAAATATGGAATACCGGTGCAATCCCAAATTGGTTTCAAATTGTCATTCATCTCAAGCATAAATGTTAGAAAAGGTAATAAGGTCGTTTTGATTCTTTTATTGACCAACCAAAATTTGCAAGCTTTTATCACCGACTCACCATGAGCCTATTTAAAAGGAAACAAGATTTGGGTTTTGCAGAAAATGCTTTGGTGAATATTAAGAGAATTGTTGAGTGACTTTGAAAGAAAACCAAAATACTTCGTCATAAAGGGATCAACGACAAGTGGAATCATGAAAGCAGTCATGAAAAGCAAAACAAGAATCTTGAAGACTAATAACAGATTTATTTGAAAGGATTCGGACAGAAAATACACGAAGAAGAGTGAAACAGGAAGGAGAACGGGAGAGAAGAAATAAAGAATCCGAAAAGAAGAACTAGTTATTATTTGTTGATCATTTTACGGTAGGTTGGATTTGAAAGGAGAAAGTCCCAAATGTTGAATATCCAAAAATAAAGATTGTGCAGAATAAGGCGAAAACTACACAGAAGTAGAGAATATTGAAGGACCAGAGAAAGATCTAAAATTCTTCAATCTGAAATATATTTTTTTTCTCTCTAAAAAAAGCAGTACTTCTAAGGAGAGGCACTCCAATTGGACGTCTTCCTTTTGGAAATTCCTAACAGGCTCCATATCCGAAATAGTCTTCAAAATTTTCCCAACTCTTTGTTCGACTTCAATTTGTCTTCCGTCATCAATAAGAAAGTTGAATGTTTTTCTGTCAGAGCTCCAAAAGATTCCTAGTCTCTCTGTTAGGAGCAATATGGATATCCGGTGCATTCTGAAATTGGCTTTAAATTGTCATTCGTCTTGAGCAGGAATATTAGAAAAGGTAAAAAGATTGTTTTAATTAATCATTTTATTGATCAGCCCAAATTTGCAAGATTTTATCACCGACTTGCCTCTGAGACCATTAAAAAGGAAAAAAGATTTGGGTGATGCATAAAATGCTTTGGTGAAAGTTAAGAGAATTATTGAGTCTGCGACTTTGGAAGAAAACCAAAACACAAAAAGGAATCAACGACAAATGGAATCAGGAAGGCAGGTATAAAAAGCTAAACAAAAATCTTCACGACTAATAATGGATTTATTTGAAAGGATTCGGGATTCGGGCAGAAAATACAGGAAGAAGAGGGAAACAGGAAGGAGAACGGGAGAAAAGAAATAAAGAATCCAAAAAGGAGAACTAGTCATTATTTGTTGATCACTTTACGATTGTGCGAATTTGAAATGAGAAAGTAAAGTCTATAATGTTGAAGATCCAAAAATAAAGATTGTGCAGAATAGGGTGGAAACTGATCAGAAGTAGATATTACTGAAGGATCATAGAAAGCAAAAATTCTTCAATTGGAAGTAAATTTTTTCCCCCTTTAAAAGGAAGAACTTCTAAAGAGACCCACACCAATTGAATGTCTTCCTGTTAGCACGCTCTTATAAGAAAAATAATTACCTAGGACCGACGAAGGAACGAGTTTGAGATCGGCAATTTTTGGTTTACGGCACCCCGGAATTGAATTTCGGGCTCCTGCTTCGGTCGTCATTTTGTGTCGGCCTCATCATCATCTGTCTGTCGTCAGTGTTCGTGTGATCCAACAACTTTTAAAAGATACAACCAACACTCCGTTCCCCTTATAGTCCAGGAGCCAAGGGGTGTTTGCATCCATTTTATGTCCACAAAATTACCCACCTGATTTTGATAGTGGACCACCTTGGACACATTTTTAGCGAGGGTGTTTGTTCTGAAACCCAGCAGTAATGGAGATATTCACTAGTTTGTTAGAAATGCTCTGATGCAAAATCGCTCCAAAAGTTAGGGGTACGGGAAATTAAAATTAACACAACATTGCACACAATTAACCTATAGTTTTGTGTTGGTGCTTAAATTGAAGCTAGTTTAGTTATCTACAACATGAAAACAAGTTCAAGGTCATCAGATGAAAGTGAAGGTCACCAGAGGTCAAAGTGTGACGTAATTTTACTTATGCTTGAAATTAAGACTTTCTTTCATTTGAAGGCCAACAAAAAAACTCATGATGATATAAACTGTTTATTTGAATGCACATCTGAATACCATACAATATTAGGTAATTTTAGAAAAAGAATTGAAGTCTCTAACACAAATGCTAGTCCTTTGAGGTTGAGTTGAAAATAGTGAAAATTGGCAAAATTTCTCAATTGCATCCCTTACCCACCTGGTTTTGATAGTGGACCTCATTGGACACAATTTTACTTGGGGTGTTTGTTCTGAAACCCGTTAGTAATGGAGATATTTACTAGTTTGTTAGAATTTGATTACTTTAATTTTGTAACAATTTGTAATTTTAATATTTAATTTATCAAAAAAGCATTTTTAGCAAAAATATCTTAGCTAGTATCGTTGAATTATAATACCAAGGCAAAAAAGTAAACCATACACTTTTCCTATATGTGATCGATTAAGGGTTAATGCTCTTTTTTTTCTTTTCAGGACTGACGAGTACATAGGGACATCATCAAGTATGGCGGATATCCCAAGAAAACGGAGACGGACAGCTTCACCGATACCTAGCCAATCCACTGATCCTGAGAGGTGCATCATATGCCAAAGAGATGAACCCAACCTTAATACATCAGGGACAGAGAATGGCAGATTAGCAGTAATCCAAGCTGCTGGTATTAGAGGGGACTGTGTGTTAGAGAGACTGAATCATGTTGATCAGGCGAAGTTTGTCTACCATGTTAATAATGATTGCTACAAACGGTACACACACAAAAGGAATCTTGAGAGATTGCAGCTGGCAGCAACATATGACGCAGGTGCACAGCAGAGTACCTCATCTGGTGGTCAGATGAGGAGACGTTCCTCAACTGCAGCACGGGATCCAGCATCACGTGCAGAAAATGTAGACATCTTCTCCAAGCCGTGCTTCATATGTGGCCATGTAAAACACAACAATGTATACAAGAAGTGGTGAATCTCGGAGGAAGGAAGTGCAAAGTCCTTCCTTAGAGCTGCACTGTCTCTTCAGGATGAAGTATACACGCGAACCAGTGACTTGCAAGATGCAGATGCTGTGTTTGGGGCAGATTTGTACTGTCACAATGACTGCATCCGCAAATATATCTTGAAAGGAGAAAGGCAGTCCTCCAAGTCTGCGTTGCCGTCCATTGTTCAAAAGAAGCTGGATATATTTGCAGATGTAATGAAGAACATTGAACCAGGTTTGAACTCTGGGAGGTGCTACAACTTGTCATATGTATCTGATAGTTGCAACAAAGTGGTACAGAGTGGTGATCAAGATGTCACTGCCTTCAGAAACAGGGATGTGAAACTGTATTTGCTAAATATGTGTGGTAATGATGTGTCATTCTTCACCCCTCAAAGTGCAAAGGCCCCTACAATCTTCTTCAAGAATAGTGCTGTAGAGAGCATGCCACAACACTCTGATAGGGAAATGACTTCAGATATACTAAAACAGTGTGGTTTATTGTTAAGGAATTGTTTCTTGAAAGAGGACTTTGAGCTCAATGACAAATTTTGTGACGCCAATGAACTTGAGAAAGCGTACAGAGACATAGCAATTCCAGATGAAGTTGCCGAAGTGTTCTCAACACTGTTTGACTTTGATGTGAAGTGCAATTACAATGACCCTGACAACTCACAGCATAAAAACCTGGATGACTGACATTTCTGATGGAAAAATGAGAAAAATACTCTCTGTTTATCAGGTCATGTTTTACATAGTGAACAATGGTAGAAAGCGCACTCCTCTGCACATGCTGAACTCAGAAGCAATATACAATGCTTGCAGGTCAAAAACTCTCATCTCAAGTTTCAATCGGTTTGGACTTAAAACCAGTTATGGTGAGGTTCTTCGCTATCATTGTGATATGGCTTCATATATCACTGAATCAAATCGGGGTCAGGTCCCTCTTCCCAGTCAGTTTGATCGAAGTAGATTTACTATTGGCGCATTTGACAACTTTGATCATGAGGAAAACACTTTGTCTGGAATTGGTGGAAGTCATGACACTGTGTCTATCCTAATGCAGGACAAACCAGCTGGTACATT
>NC_090727.1:172054656-172134383 GCF_036898095.1 Palaemon carinicauda | reverse complement strand
GGTGAGATTGTTTAATATGTGTTTTGTGTTGTCAATGGTACCAGTAGATTGGTTTTGTGCATGTATTGTACCACTATATAAGGGTAAGGGAGATGTGCATGAGTGTTGTAATTCAAGAGGTATTAGTTTGTTGAGTGTAGTTGGAAAAGTGTATGGTAGAGTATTGATTAATAGGATTAAGGATAAAACAGAGAATGCAGTTTTGGAAGTACAGGGTGGTTTTAGAAGAGGTAGGGGTTTTATGAATCAGATTTTTACAGTTAGGCAGATATGCGAGAAATATTTAGCAAAAGGTTAGGAGGTGTATGTTGCATTTATGGATCTGGAGAAAGCATATGATAGAGTTGATAGGGAAGCAATGTGGAATGTGATGAGGTTATATGGAGTTGGTGGAAGGTTGTTGCAAGCAGTGAAAAGTTTATACAAGGGTAGTAAAGCATGTGTTAGAATAGGAAATAAAGTGAGTGATTGGTTTCCGGTGAGAGTGGGGCTGAGACAGGGATGTGTGATGTCGCCGTGGTTGTTTAACTTGTATGTTGATGGAGTGGTGAGAGAGGTGAATGCTCGAGTGCTTGGACGAGGATTAAAACTGGTAGGCGAGAATGACCATGAATGGGAGGTAAATCAGTTGTTGTTTGCGGATGATACTGTACTGGTAGCAGACACAGAAGAGAAGCTTGACCGACTAGTGACAGAATTTGGAAGGGTGTGTGAGAGAAGGAAGTTGAGAGTAAATGTGGGTAAGAGTAAGGTTATGAGATGTACGAGAAGGGAAGGTGGTGCAAGGTTGAATGTCATGTTGAATGGAGAGTTACTTGAGGAGGTGGATCAGTTTAAGTACTTGGGGTCTATTGTTGCAGCAAATGGTGGAGTGGAAGCAGATGTACGTCAGAGAGTGAATGAAGGTTGCAAAGTGTTGGGGGCAGTTAAGGGAGTAGTAAAAAATAGAGGGTTGGGCATGATTGTAAAGAGAGTTCTATATGAGAAAGTGATTGTACCAACTGTGATGTATGGA
This sequence comes from Palaemon carinicauda, assembly GCF_036898095.1. NCBI lineage: Eukaryota > Metazoa > Arthropoda > Malacostraca > Decapoda > Palaemonidae > Palaemon > Palaemon carinicauda. The sequence continues at coordinate 172,133,368 of NC_090727.1, read as the reverse complement.
TCGGAGTCGTGGGGAATGAAAGTGATGGAGAGACAGAAATTGAATGTGTTTGAGATGAAGTGTCTAAGGAGTATGGCTGGTGTATCTCGAGTAGATAGGGTTAGGAACGAAGTGGTGAGGGAGAGAACGGGTGTAAGAAATGAGTTAGCGGCTAGAGTGGATATGAATGTGTTGAGGTGGTTTGGCCATGTTGAGAGAATGGAAAAATGGTTGTCTGCTAAAGAAGGTGATGAATGCAAGAGTTGATGGGAGAAGTACAAGAGGAAGGCCAAGGTTTGGGTGGATGGATGGTGTGAAGAAAGCTCTGGGTGATAGGAGGATAGATGTGAGAGAGGCAAGAGAGCGTGCTAGAAATAGGAATGAATGGCGAGCGATTGTGACGCAGTTCCAGTAGGCCCTGCTGCTTCCTCCAGTGCCTTAGATGACCGCGGAGGTAGCAGCAGTAGGGGAGTCAGCATTATGAAGCTTCATCTGTGGTGGAAATGTGGGAGGTTGGGCTGTGGCACCCTAGCAGTACCAGCTGAACTCGGTTGAGTCCCTGATTAGGCTGAAGGAATATAGAGAGTAGAGGTCCCCTTTTTGTTTTGTTTCATTGTTGGTGTCGGCTACCCCCCAAAATTGGGGGAAGTGCCTCGGTATATGGATGTATATATATATATATATATATATATATATATATATATATATATATATATATATATATATATATATATATATATATATATATATATATATTATATACATATGTATATGTATATATATATATATATATATATATATATATATATATATATATATATATATATATGTATGTATATTTATACATATATATATATATATATATATATATATATATATATATATGTATATTTATACATATATATATGTATATATATATATATATGTATATATATATGTATGTATATAATATATATATATATATATATATATATATATATATATATATATATATGTATGTGTGTATGTATATAATATATATATATATATGTATGTATGTATATAATATATATATATATATATATATATATATATATATGTATGTATATAATATATATATATATATATATATATATATATATATATATATATATATATACATACATATATATATATATATATATATATATATATATATATATATATATATATATATATACATATATACATACACCATATACATATATACATGCTAATTTACTGCTGGACAAAGGCCTCAGACAGGTCTTTCCCTTCTTGCCTGCTTATGGTCAATGCCAGTCTATACCGCAAATTTTCTTAGCTCTTCTGGTCGAAAATGACAGAATTGAGCTCTTTACTGTGAATATATTACTTTGGCAAAGCTCAAACTAGCCATAAAGTTTTTAGTTAGGTATGACAACCTGCGGCTAGTTAACAGGGTTAGACCAGTTACCCCGCTCACACATACACACACACCATTTGTATTACCTGAATTTTGATTGCTGGCAGGACTATCAGAGGGACAGGAATGGCGGGTCATGTATGAGTAAAGAGCTCAAGGTTTGCACAGTAGCGAAAAATACAAATTACTTCCAAATTTGTCATTTGTTCCAACACACAATACAAACCTTTTCGCTCTTTACTGTGGAGACTCTCCCTTAGGTGGATGGAAGTCCTAACCCAACTGATTTGACCCTGGGTGCGACTCTAAACTTTTTGCGAGCATGATATAGGCACCCTGAAATCTCACAAACTAAATACGTGTGAGAGTAGATGACCTGGGCAATCAGTGTGAATGTGAGAGCTAAGTACTGTGACTTGGCCATATAAGGATTCTTGGAGTGGTCACTCCATGTACTTAATCTAGACATTGCCTGACTCCCCCTCGTTGGGAGTACGGGGATGTAAGAAATATGTTTCATATTTCAGGCTACACAAGGGATAAGATTTTTGCCTGCAGATGGATGAAGCATGCTTGCAGAGCTCCACAGGTGCTGTGTCCCAAGAGAGGGAGAAGATTAAGAGAGAAGAGGCCAGTCACTTAACCATTCATCACAAGCTAATCCCAGGTAACGTCTGCCCTCAACTGACTTCTACTTGCCCTTGCCCTACAAGGGAGCTGAGATATCTTAAACATGTTGAGCAGCCACCACAGGTCCTATGGAGAAGGTATCCAGGCTCCTGTAAGTTACACCTTGTAGGTAGTGGGCTGTGAAGGTCGTCTGACTCTTCTAAACACCTGGTTGAAGTACCTGCACCACACAGAAGTTCTCTGTAAATGCTAGAGACATACAACCCTAACATCATGAGCTCTGGGTATACGACCTTGCGGAGGAGATTCTGGATTCAAGGTTGATCTATGACCTGGTGAATCCAAGAAGAGATCTAATTCATGGTGATTAACCTTGACCTTGCTTGTGCTCACAAAAAGCTTGTTTACGTGTGGGTACGCTCCTGCAGTTCGTTTAAGATAACACCTAGGCGCTCTTACAGTACATAGCAACAATTGACCTGAACCATTGGTTACAGTATGAAGACTTTCAATCCAGAGGGACTTGAATCTAGGGTCTGCTACAGCTGTATTCTAAATCTTGACAACAAACTCAAGGACGAAGTAGTGTTACCTGACCTCCATCCTCTTAATCCGGTTGGACTATGTCATAGAAGAGACAATGTCCTTTGCTAGCTCTCATAGTGCAAAAAACGTCTTAAGAGTTGTCATAATCTGAGGACTGACCAGTGGTATGAAGTGTTCTTTTCCAAGAACGTAATACAAGAACTACACTCCAATGAGGTGATCTAACTTCTGATTGGGGCCTTGTAAGCTCGATAATTATGAGAGACAATTCAGTCAAGGAGGAATGTTAATTCTGATCAATTTAAAGACAGGGCTCAAAAATGAGTGGTAGCCTTTGATGGTCAAGACTTAGAAAGGTCTTTCCTCCCCTAGGTACAGCAAGAGCTTTGCTGCCCCTAGGAAAGTGATATTGATTGGTGTACAGCCTCTTTCCACATCAACCTTAGCAGATAGACCACTTTGCCTGATAAGCGAAAAGAGATTATTTTTATCTGGATATCCAGCCATCCTTTTGCTACTGCTTGCAAAAAGCTTCTCGAGAGAGATGTTGGATAACCTCTGGATGAGAAGTCGTAAGGGCACAACTGATTGTGGTGAATCTCTGTGAGAGGTGGTATGAACAGTTCAGGAAAGGAGTGAGCAGTTCTCTCAATATCTCTGCAGGCAGGAATACAAGGTCTGGAAGCTATTCTACTTGCTGCCACTGTGGAGTTATTAGGGTCATCGAGCGATCCCTCAATGCCCTCCTTAATAAGGAGTTTTCTCATCAGACAGAGGGGGGAAAATACATAAACGACAGGGTAATCTCCCAGATGTTGGGGGGCCTCAAGTACAGGTGCCTGGTTACCCCTTACTGGTTAACAGCACTCCAAAAACTTCCGGACATGAGACGTCTTAGACTGACCTCTCATCTGTGACTCTCACTAGGGTTAGGACTTTGATGACTAACTGAGGGAGAGAAAGGGCCTTCAAAGCCTATTAAATGAGTTTGCCCACTCAGTTGACCACTAGGAAGTTTTTCTTACATACACTGAATTTGGGTTGCAAGGGCAATCAAGTTGTCTCACAACTAACTCCATATTCTTACGGCTAGATGGTAAAGTAGCCGAGCAAAGAATATCTTTGTCTGGGTATTCTAGGCTAAGTAAAGAATATCCATGTCTGGGTATTTCATCACCATCGTGCTTTGATAAGAACACTACAGCGTGTCAAGAAAAGAGTTATTAGAAGTGATTAAGAGCTAGGAACACTGCTCAAATCCAGGAAAAATTTCTTTGCACTGCTCGGTGTAGGAACACAGACCACCCGCCATGTGTCACAACTGGTGTGCCACTCCCCCCTTTCTTTCGATGCATCCCCCAAGAACATTAAATGTGGGGAGGAACAGAAAAGGTCTACTCCCCTGAGGAGGTTGTTATCACTACCTCCCAACTCAGGACTCTCTTTCACTCTGATCCTACTGGACTCTGAAGCCCACTGAATCCCTACTAACACCGAAAGGTTTTTGGTTACCACTAGAGGGGACCAAATCTACGATGTTCACCACGGACCGTTAAAAGTCGAGAGTTCAGGTACCCCAGCAAGCGCAGACATTGGTTCACCCGAAAGAAGTCTTGCTTGAGGAAGGGACATGCCACTTCTACAGTATTTCCTGATTGGACGGAGCAACTTTGTCTCTTTAAGAGGATATTTCCCTTTCTAAATATGACAAATCTCATGAAGGTTGCAGAGATGAATCCTAGCAGTTTTACAACCAACCCATGAATGATGCAAAATCGTAAAGGTTGACTTGGTGTCAGAGAATCCTCTCCCCCAAGTCTGCTAGAATCAGCCACTTGTCCAAAAGACGAGGAGGGTGGATGCATTGTCATTGACCCTGGCTACAGCTAAAGTGAACATTATTGTGAATATTTGAGGGTTGAGCGTAAGCCAGAGTCTCACAGCCCATACTGACAAGTCATCTCTCCAAGGATGACTCTAGGTACATACTTGGCGAATAACTTCGTGATAACCAGCAGTCAATATTACGCGTCACCCTGCACGAAGGACTGAGACTGTCCAAGGATCAGACCCAAAGTTCTCTTCCACGGCATCCTCCCCCAACCCCCTGACAAGATAGGTGAGAGGGATGTCCTTCCTTAGTAGGAGTGATCCCATCTTCGACTGTGCTCTTAATGCAGGTGATGCCATTGACTTCACTCCCTGGAACGTGGTCCTGGCATGCTAGAGCTCGTATCATGATTCGAGGAATTGGGAGACAGTTTATACAAGCAACCCTTTCAAGTGTTAACTAGTCTTTTCCTCCATCTCCATTGAAAACTGGGACAGATTACAGGTTACTCGCCTAAACTCCGTAGAGTTTTCGGGCTACCCTGTTAGCCAACTACTCGGAAGGCCAGCCAGTACTGTCCGGGGACTGTCTGTTAAAACCTCTGAAGGGTTGATGGTTCAATTAAGAGGAACAATTATCACTTGACTCTCCACAGAAAGACTAACTCACATCTGCGTGGCTGAGGGTATGAGAGGTTGTTTAACAAGCGAACATTTTAAGTTAATTGCCGTCAAATCAAGCAATAGGTTACAAGTAACTGTTTCTGGAAAGTGAGGATGAAACTTTGTCCTCCAGCAACCCTCACTAGTATGGGAGTTGTTCGCTTACTATGTCCACTCACGGACTGGTAAAAACCAAAGTAACCAGCTACCTCTAGTGGATATTAGTATTACAGCAAACCTCACAAGCTAATTGCTGTCAAGCAGATGATCAGTCGCAAGCAATATCTTCCAAAAGACAAGATTGAAACAAATCTTCAATCACATTAGTCAGGAAGGCAGCTGTGTGCATAAGTCTGGCCACACACCAAAAACCACTCTGAAAAATCTACCTCTGCAGAAGGTATATGTCCCCCTAGATCTTATTGAAGAATTCCCCTGTGATGGGTCCTCTGGGGCACACTGAAGATCCAGGAGTAACATGAATGGCTCAGTGCGTCTACACTTAATTTGTAACATCGATAAATGTTCATGAATAAAACCTCCTCCTCCCTGGGTACAGGTATCCTTTAGAAAAAAGGTGAATCCCATCTCTGATCTCTCCGTTCCTTAGAGAGCAAAACCATGTGAAGTGTTCTGAAGAGCTCTCTATCTTGTAGGGAGTAGAGGTCCGAGACAATAACCCCTAAGGATTATGTCTCACGAGAGTCGTTGTGCCCAGGGAGCACAATGATGAGAGGTGGCGACCCAAAGCGGTCAGTAGGCATCACTATGAGAGAGCTCCAAATAATAACTCTGAAAGGTTAAGTCTCATGAGACTTGTTGTGTCCCAAAAACGATGGTGAGAGGTGCCAGCCAAGCAGTTAGCAGGCACAAACATCTGCGGCAATAACCCAAAGGGTCATGTCTCATGAGACTCATTATTCCAAGGGGCCTCAATGGTGAGACCTGGTGGTTGTAAAGGCGAGCTCACATGAGCAGTTGAAGTATTGTGTGTCCAAACCTCATTATGCTGGTGTGAGCAGGTGACTGAAATCACTTGCAGACCGTCAGTGAGAGGAGTTCCCACCTACTTCGCTAACACTCAGTGGCTGGGTGCGCAACATTGTGAAAGACTCTCACAAGGCTAGGGTCTATGCACTCACGCATCAAATCTGCGTAAAACGAAGCAAAAACACTCGTCAGCACTCCAACAGCAGGTTGGTGAGTAGCCTTGCATGCTCCTACATGAGGAAGTATGTGCTCGGATGGTGGCGAGTAAGGCTGAGAATGCTTTCCTGCGCGCTAACGCATAGCAGGAAAAGCAGGCTCTTCCCCGTAAGGGGAGAGGCCCGTGGCAGAGGTCTCGAAGGGCCTGGCCTTACAAAGAGGCTTTGATAGGGTGTGATGGTATGGTGCTGGGACTACGAACAGTCGGTGAACACCATCGTCATCTTGCTCCAAAAAATTAAAACTGAAGAGCTGGAGAGAGGCATCGATGAATCCAGCACTCGTTCCCGAAACTAGTGGGAGTGACCACTCAGGGGAGGAGGACCTAACTAGCCAACAAAAAAGGTGCTCAACACAGAAGGGCAGAGCAAACTCAGGTTGTGGGTGCATAGCATAATGAGCAAGATCAGAAGTGAGATTGTAATCAGCTTCCAGGTTCACTTCGTGAGGATCACCTGACTAGTTGAAATTCCGAAGAGCTTCAGCTTGCAACTGCTCAAGAGCAGATGCTTAGGATGCTGCAGCTAAGGGCACAAGAAGATCTGGAGGGTCAACCACCCTAAAGTCTCGGAGGGGAGAACAGTGCTCAACCCTTGGGGAGGCAGCTATGCATTCCGGCTGTGCCCCTAGCTGTAACACCTCCTAGAGCCATTCCTAATGAGGAGACCAGAGAGCCCCAACAAAGGCAAGAGAGAGAGACCCCTGTTATCGGGGTGCCACCACTTCACTAAGGGAAGCGATGGTGTCCTCCATACCTAAGGGTTGTGCAGGGGTCAGTCGGTCAACATACTTACTCGTTCATCCTATGAAGGAGACCAAATGAGCAGAGACAATGGGTAGGGAACAAGATGCCAGAGTAAGAAGTTGTGACTTCTTCAACTTTGAGGAAGATGCCGAAGGAGAAGAATACCTTTTAAACTTCTTACATTGTCTACCGAACTACTCCCACTGGGAAGATGAACACTCCCTGAAAAAGTGATGACAAATTTAGAAATAATTTGTATTTCTCCGAACTATACAAGTACAAATCTTGAGCTCTTCACATTGGAGATATATTTTGGGGACAACTGAAACTAGCCATAAGACTTTTAGTGATGTGTAAGTATTTAACGCTAATTTGCAGGGGTTAAACCAGCCACTACGCTCACACCTGCACTAGTAACATTGTCACTTTGAAATTGCAGGCAAGACTTCTTGCGAAATATGTGATGGCGGGACCTGTATGTGTAAAAAGATCAACGTTTGTATAGTTAGGAAAAATACAAATAATTTCCAAATTTGTTATTTCTTCAGGCATTATATACAAAACATTTTGCTCTTCATAGTGGAGACATGCCATGAGATGGATAGAGTCTTAAACCAACTTGCTGGTAACTGTCCCAGGGTGTGACTTTGTGTTTCACATGAGCTGTTTAGAGACAACCTATCACTTCGCTAACTCTCAACATCCGTGAGAGCTAACGGCCTAAGCAATTCATACAATGGTGCGAGAGCTAAGCATTGTGACTTGACCAGGTAAGTGTAAACTTGGAGCTAAGCTCCACACTTAACCTAGGCATTGCCCAATCCACCTTGCTAGGAGATCAGGGACATAACAAATATATACAGTATTCATATATACAGTGATACCTCTGGATACGAAAATTTCTGCTTACGAAAAATTCAGGATACGAAAAGCGATGCAAAGATTTTTATGCCCCAGTATACGAAAAAAATTTAAGAATACGAAAATCTTACGAGATCCCAACTCGTCGCCGAGAGTACAGTACCTTTTTTTTCAGGGTATCAACCCTTAATTTAGGTGTACAGGTAACTATACACCTTCACTGATCCAAATGCTTTACATACAGTACCGTATCTTTTATACAGTAGTAATGAAAACGGACCGTTTTCTTAGGGCTTGGAGGGGATAACTAGGCTATAACTACATTATTGAATAATCTCATGGTGGTTTCAGGAATGAATTAGGCTGTTTTTAACGGTTGGGTTGATTATTGAATGATAGAAATGGCTGCATTGCATGTTTATTACTACAGTTTAGTGTGTTTATGAAAGAAAAGGTGTCTTTTCATAAGGCTTGGAACGGATTAGGCTATTTACATGTAAAACGAGACTCAGGATACAAAAAAATCAGCATACGAAACCGTATCCTGAACGGATTATTTTCCTATGCTGAGGCATCACTGTATATATATACAGTGAACCCTCGTTTATCGCGGTAGATAGGTTCCAGACGTGGGCGCGATAGGTGAAAATCCGCGAAGTAGTGACATCATATTTACCTATTTATTTAACATGTATATTCGGACTTTTAAAACCTTCCCTTGTACGTAGTACTGTTAACAAACCACCCTTTAATGTACAGAACACTTAATGCATGTACTACAGCACCCTAAACTAAAACAGGCACAAATATTAAAGGCGATTTTATATCATGCGTTTCCTAAACACCTAAAAAGCACGATAAAAAATGGCAACCAATGTTTTGTTTACGTTCATCTCTGTCCATAATGAAGAAACAAACTCATTTAGTGTACACATAAATGTATAGGTTAGTTTTTGCATCAATTATATTGATTATACAGTACTGTATGTTGATTTTTTTATTACCAATGTTTTAGTTTACGTATTTTTCTTAGGACTTCCAAATGAAATGTTTTTCTTTATGACGCCGCCTGAAACGACGGCGTCATAAAGTACTGTACGCTCAGTAAACAACCACGCTCAGAACAAACAAGGCATTTAACGCGCATGATGATAGTGATAAATAATGATACAGTACATACAGTAATTACAGTAAAAGCATTTACAAAATATGTTACCTTACAAATATAATTTACTGTATCTATATAAAATCATACAGTACTGTACAGCACATACAGTATTGTACGTAGCAAAGCAGGAAAACAATTTACGAGAGAGAGAGAGAGAGAGAGAGAGAGAGAGAGAGAGAGAGAGAGAGAGAGAGAGATTGTTTTACGTACGTAAATGTAAATTTTAAACAAAAAAAAAATATGATAGGTTACAACATGTAGACTTTTAAAACCTTCCCTTTAACTTAATGCATACAGTACGTACAGTACTAAACTATAAAACAGGCACAAATACAGTTTTAGAATGTACAGTAAGAATATTAAAGTAAAAAATAAAGATTGTTACTGTACTCACCACGAAAGAAGTTGAAGAAAAACTTGAATGATGATGGCGATGAATTTGCTGCACAGTAAAAAATGATGATGATGAAGCTGATGATGTGTTCTACTGTGCAGCCAGGTAGTATTTTACGTCTCTTCAGACGGAGGTGTCTTTTCCTGGGACACCTCTTCAACTTCTTCCTGGGAAACTTCTTCAATTTCTTCCGAAGGCGTACTAGCAGGAGGAACTGGCTCTTTTTTGCGAGGCTGGAAGAACATTGTGATCGGAAGTTGTTGCCGCTGCTTCTTTTTTCGATCCAAGAGCATTTTGTAGGGAGTCATGTCTTCATCGATCTTGTTGCAGAATTGCATCGAGCGAACCATATCCTCGTCCCACTCTTGCAACATTTCTTTCAACTCCTTCGCATGGTTGCAGGCCTTGGCAAGCCGTTCTAATGTTAAGCCCGTTTCTTCGACATTTTCTTGGGTCTCTTCCTGGGTATCACTCTCTTCTTCACTTGCCGATTTCGTCAGGTCTTCGAGGTCTGCGTCAGTTAGGGGCTGGGAATGGCAGTCCAACAACTCGTCGACGTCTTCAGTCGTCATGTCGCCAAACCCGTCACCTCCAATTATGGCAGCCAACTGCACAGATTTGCGTATTGCAGAGTGTTGGATTTCCGACGGAGTAAATCCCTTGTCGTCGTAAACAATATCGGGCCACAACTTCCAGCTCACATTCACGGTTGCAGGTTTCATCTCTTGAAGTGCCTTCTGAATATTCTGCAGGCACTTGGCTATGGTGTACTGCTGCCAGTACGCCTTCAAGTTAAAATCTTCATCCTCATCATCTTGGGCAGCATCCACACACGCAACGAGGTCCGCCAAGGTGTTCTTCGTGTAGAGGGCCTTGAACGCCCTGATAACCCCCTGGTCCATCGGTTGAATTAATGACGTGGTGTTGGGTGGCAGGAACTCAACCTGAATGCCCTCATGCGACAGGTCAGTTGCGTGTCCACCAGCGTTATCCATAAGGAGAAGGATCTTGAATGGCAAGCCCTTCTCTAAGAGATATTTGCTGACTTGCGGGATAAAACACTGATGGAACCAGTTGGAGGTCAGCATCTTCGTAATCCATGCTTTTTGATTATGCATCCAGTACACGGGAAGGAGATTCTTATTTTTATTTTTCAAAGCGCGAGGATTTTTCGACTTATAAATAAGCCCCGGCTTTAGCAAAAATCCAGCAGCATTGCCACACATCACGAGGGTAACGCGATCCTTGAATGCTTTAAAGCCAGAGGCTTTAGCTTCCTCTTTGAACAGGAAAGTTCGCGACGGCATTCTCTTCCAAAACAAGCCGGTCTCATCCATATTAAAGACTTGTTCCGGCTTGTATCCACCTTCGGCGATAATATTCTTGAACGTCTGGTTCACGTAAGTTTCAGCAGCGGCAGTGTCAGCGGAAGCAGACTCCCCATGCAGGGAAACGCTTTTCAGGGCGAAGCGTTTCTGAAACTTCGCGAACCACCCTTTGCTGGCGGAAAAACGTTTCTGAGGCTGGGAATCAGTGGATGTTCCTGGTTGAGGATCATCTGCATCATCATCATCTTCAGCATGGTTGCCGTCGTCGTCTTTAGGTTCCTTTGCATCAAAATTCTCATATAAGCTCAAAGCCTTTGTTTGGATGGTGTTCGTATCCAACGCTATGTTCTTCTTCCGGCAGTCGGCAATCCACACAGCTAAAGCACCTTCCATGCGTACAATCGTTTTATTACGCGTTGTAACGAGCCGTCTTTCTAATGTTCGCCTCGTCCTTCTTGATATAGCGAACAGTAGATTCGTTGATGCCAAAATGGCGGCCGGCGGCCGCGTAACTTCTACCATCTTTTAACATGTCGAGAAGCGTAACCTTCTCAGCTATCGTCATCATCCTTCGGTGACATTTAGGCTCACTACCAGCCTTAAGAGAAGCAGAACGCTTGGGAGCCATTACAGTAGGATTTACAGTAACAAAAGGTTCAACTTAAAAAAGTCGCACACAGCACAGATTCCCAAACTTAAGAACGTCTACTCAGCGATACGCGGTAACAGAGAGTGGACGATCCAGCCCCGCGAGAACTTAGATGCTGCGGGTAGGAGATGATGGCAAAACACCAATCACAGGCTAGATAACAAAACTTGAGTTCTGATTCGTCATCTATCAGCGCTTGAACCAATCACAACCCGTCTTACAGTACTATGATGCGTAGGTTACCAACTCATAGAAGATGCCCCGCGCATACCGAACGTACGTAGATTAAGTAAATACCGTAATAATAATAAATAATGATAATAATACAGTAAAGTACTGTAATAATAATAATAATGATAATAATAATAACAATAATAATTTTATTAACAACAACAACAATAATAATAATAATAACAATAATAATAATACAGCTTTACGTACGCTATTTTACGCCTCTCTCTCTCTCTCTCTCTCTCTCTCTCTCTCTCTCTCTCTCTCTCTCTCTCTCTCTCTCGTACGCTTATTCGAAATGTGATTTTTGCAACAAAGAATATTATTGGATGCAGTACTACGTACGTATACATACAAAAGATTCATGGAAAAGAAGCACATCCATTACATTTGTAGTACAGTAGTAGCCAACAGCAGCCTTACACCATTCTAATATGGTATGACTGCATCTGATTTGCGTTTCATGTTCGATTTAATTTTACTACGTACTGTATACAGTACTGAATTATCGTATGATCACATTCTCTTTTCGTGTTTTATTTCTTTCTGTACTGAATTATATATCATATGTAATGCAATGAACAATCAGTAAGAACAGATATTACTAATTACAGTATTAATGGAATTACAGGTAACAAAATATCGTATTTGGTTGTCTTCAGATTTCGCGGTATTTTCGAATTTTCCGGAAAATCCGCGACATGTATATATATATGGGTTATGGGAAAACCCCGCGAAGTGGTGAATCCGTGATTGTCGAACCGCGAAGTAGCGAGGGTTCACTGTATATCAGATTACACAAGAGACATTGATACCCCCCTGTAGTCAGAGCAGGTCAGCTTGCAAAATTCATTGGATGCTGAAACCTCAAGAAACGGGAGAATGAAGAACAAAGAGGGTAATCACTCGCACGTTCATTCTAGACTTGCTACCAGGTAACGTCTGCCCTTGACTGACTGCTACGTGTCCTGCAATGCACCCAAGTTGTTTCCGACCACATTTTGTGCAGCCATCATAGAACCTATCAAGAAGATATCTAAGTTCCTGTGGGTTACATCTTTCAAGTAATGGCCTGTGAAGGTTGTTTGCCATTTTCACAATCCCACCTGTGAAGCCTGCATCACAGAATACTGTAGTGCTAATGCCCCTGACAATATGAGCTCTTCATCTATGGGCGAGAGGAGTGGAGTCGATTGTAGGTCTCATTATTACCTGCTTGATCCAACGGAAATTGTGTTTCTGTTGATCCTCCTTTTGATTCAACCAGTACTGACGAAGAGTCTGTTCACCTATGGACGAGCGCTTGCAGTTCATTTGAAATGCTTCCTCAGTGCCCTCACAGGTCTTAGTAACAGCTGAACTGGGTTTTCAGTTACAGAATGGAGACTCTCAATCCGGAAGAGCCCAAATCTAGGATCCCCTACAGCCGGACTTAAGTCTTGGCAACAAACTCATGGATGAAGCCAAGTGACGCCTGCCCCCATCCCCTTGAATGGGTGATATTGTAAGACAGACTACAGTATGTAGCTCATTGACTATCTTTGCAGAGGCGAGGGGTAACAGGAAAACTGTCTTCAGGATTAATTCATGGTTCTGATGACTGACGAATTGGTTTGTAAGGTGCTCCTTTCAGGGCTCGTAGTACGTGAACTACGTTCCAAGAAGGAGGTCTGACTTCCGATCGGAGGCAAGTGCGCTCAAAACTTTGTATGAGGAGAGACAATTCTGTCGAGGAGGAAATGTTAACCCTACTCAATCTAAAGGCTAGGCTCAAAGCCGAGCGGTACCCTTTAACCGCTGAAACTGACCAGAGTTTTTCCTCCCTTTGATACAAGAAAAACTCCGCCATCACTGGGAGAGTAGCACTGACAGGAGTAATAGTCCTTCCACGATACCAACTTCAAAAGATGGACCACTTTGCCTGACAGACAGCAAAAGACTACTCCTGGAGGTATCCTGACATCCTCCTCACAACTAGTTGCGAACAGCCTCTCACTACGAGGAGTTGCTGGATAACCTCCAGATGTGTAGTCATAGCGAAGCAACTGCTTTGTGGAAGATCTTTACGTGTGGTTGTTTGAGTAGATTGAGAAATGGAGGGAGCTCTCTTGGTGCCTCTGAGAGTAGACGAAGGTTTGAGAATGTCCAGACCTTGTTCAAAAGCTTCTTTACTGGTCAAAAGGGTGTAACGCTTAGATGTCCATGTTGTCCCACTGGTATTGAAAGGTGTCCTGCCAGACTACCTGGGGATCCGGTACTGCAGAGCATTACATCAGAAGCTTCCGGTTGAGGGATGTCGTTAATAGATTGATCATCAATGAACCCCACAAAGTCAAGACTTTGTGGGCTATCTGACGTTTCAAAGACCACTCTGAACCAATTATTTGAGTTTTCTTGCTCATTGTCCACCAGAATATTTCTTTTGCCCAGGATGACTGATAGGGCTACCGAGTTGACTTGCTGTCCATCTTATTATTTCCTTAGCTAGATGGCAGAGGGCTGTAAAAAAAAGTACGTACCTCCTGTTTGTTTATGCAAGCCAATACCATGGTGTTGTCACTCACCAAAACCCTGATGTGTCCTGAAAGGAGCTGATGGAATTGCTTGAAGGCCAGAAAGTCTACCCTCATTTCCAGGAGGTTTATGTGGCCCTGTCACTCAAGACTGCCATGTAGTGCAACAGGTGAGCCCCACTCTTCTTTTGACGCATCTGTGAAGACCATCTATTCCAGGGGAGGAGAGAAGTTTACTGTAGGCTACTCCCCTGAGCAGATTGATGTCTTGACACCCACCTGCTCAGGCCTCTCTTTGCTCTGACCCTATCAGAACCAACAGGTTCACAGGATCTTTGTGTTGAGACGAAAATGTCCTCAAATGCCACTGGAGAGGAAGAGTTCACAAACAGACTTTGGGTACAAGTCACTCTAAAGAGGAAAGGTGATCCAGAAACCTTGGCCACCGATGTACTGGCAGCATGTCTTGAGACAGAAACCAGCGAGCTGCCTATTTCAGTCTCTATTCTTTCTCTGGATGGAAAGACTTTGCCAAATTTGGTGTCTCTCTTCATCCCTAGATATACCAGATCTTCAGAAGTATATAGTGAAGATTTATCATAAATTACTACGATCCCCAGATGTCGGCAATACTTGAGAAGTTTGTCTCATTGAAGAGAAGTATCTCCAAGTCTGCAAGAATCAGCCAGTCATCTAGATAACAAAAGAGATGAATGCTGTTCTTGTGTGCTGTGGATAGACTGGAAAAAAAAAAGTATCTTAAATTGGTGTATCTTGTCGTTTAATGATAATCTTAGGTACTTCCTTGACGATGGATGAACGGGGATCTGGAAGTACACATCCTTGAGATTCAGCGTTATCATTAAGTTTTTCAGTCTCACTGTCTAGGCTGTCTCCATCTTGAAATGGGTTTGTTGGACAAAGTTTTTCAAGGCTGAGAG
The DNA here is from genome assembly GCF_036898095.1 of Palaemon carinicauda. NCBI lineage: Eukaryota > Metazoa > Arthropoda > Malacostraca > Decapoda > Palaemonidae > Palaemon > Palaemon carinicauda. The sequence goes on along the minus strand of NC_090727.1, from coordinate 172,118,282 downwards.
GTCTACAACTGGTCTCCATCTTCCAGACACCTTCTTTACAAGAAGGAGTCGACTATAGAACCTGGGGACTCGTCTCGGAACTCTTGGAGAAAGACCTCCTCCAACATTATCTGGATTTTAACCTGAAAGGCCTGTTCTATCGCGAATTCCTTGCATAGGAACTCAACGTCTCCTAATGTAGGGAGAGAGAAGGGAAATAAAGAGTGAACGGGACGTAGTATGCTGCAAAGACAGAGACCAATGTTTGGCTCGTGGAACATCCACCTCTACCACTTGCTCTGTAGATAGCCTCCCACCAGTGGAATGATAGGCAGAATGCCCCCTAGAGGAAACGGGCATGCCTTCTTCCTCTACACTTGGAGCTTTTTACAAGGGCTGCTAGATCCCCGTTTCTTCAAAGCTGCCTGTTTAGGTGGTTGCGACCCTTTCTCATGTCCCTGGCGCTTTGCCGGAGACGATCGTTGCAGTGGGGGAGCTGAGGAATAAGGGGGAGAAGTCATTGCCTGCTGAAGGAGGGAGTTAAGGCTTGCCTTCCTCCATCTCTCAGCAACTGCCATTCATTGAGGGGTTGCCAAACTTCATAGCTTCTCTCCTAGACACCTGATTCTGGAATTTTGAGACTACAGCATCCTGTCATCTCAAAATCCAGTTGATCCACTGGTTGAGAAAGTTGTGTGTGAGCAATTCCACAGTCCTGGCACCTAAAAGAAGGAAAGCAGACATTGCCTCCTTCCTTTGGTCTGTAGAAAAGTCTTCATTCTTAATCAGGTACCCCACCGACTACAACCAGTAATCCAAACATGAAGCAGCCTACAAAATTCACTTCAAACCCCACTACATGTTTGCGGCATCTGCTACAGAGAAAGCTACCGATAAGGAATTGAACTTACCCAGAGACATATTGTGGGTTAAAGTCAGGATAGCTGGATTTAGTGATGAGGTGACGGATTGTCGTCAACAATCTTGTAGTACTTCCTGTCATATGTACGCAGAGGAAGCAAACGAGATGCTCTTGATCGTAAGCCCTCTTCTTGGCACTTTTGACCCCTCTAGGCCACGGCAAGGCTACCTTAGTATTGTTGGGTCTGGGGTGGCATAGAAAAGTTCCAGGACAGTGTTCTTTCCTTCAACTGGAACTTGATCTAGTTCTCCCAAGGAGATGATCTTCCGGATGCACGAAAGCACCTTCAGAAAGACACGATCAGAGTCTTTCTGCTCCAAGGGGAAGATCTTTGAGATGGCAGACGCAGGCAGCATTCCATTAGTGTGTTCTGAGCCATCATTGAATAAATCTTCCTCCGAGCTCACATTCATAGGAGATCAGGGTGGGTCAAGGCCGTCGACTGTTCTCTGAACAGAGGCCTGAGAACTCGGAGGGAGGCCACTGTGCTCCGGTCATACAAAGGCGGAGCTAGAATTCGGAAGACCCTTCCTCAGTTCTGGTTGCTCGGAAATCGAGTACTACCAGTTCTTTGGAATGGTCTTGGCATTCTTCTACTTCCACAGGTGGATGTTGAATTCTGCAAGGAGAGAATAATTATTCCACGTCGGTTCCTTGGATCTTACTTCCTTGGAGGGCACAGAAGGGGCCAGAACCTCCACAGCTGGGGCAACCGCTTCCTGTTGATCTCAGTCTTATCAGTGAGAGCCGATAGTTGTCTGTGGGAGTAGCCATCTGGTGACTTTGTTTCATCTTCTGCAGTTTGATGAGTATGGTACCCAATCTTCCCCACTCAGGGTTGCAGCCACTGTTAGAGACCTTGGTACTAAGGTACTGCTGGCACCTAGATGGCCGCTGAGGAGAAGGAAGATGGGGCATCGTGGGGAGGAGGAATCTGCTTAGCATCAGTACTACTGCTACTAGGGTCAACTGGAGACAAGCCCAGAGGGGTGCAAAACCTCCAAAGGGATGGTTCGAGTACCCTGGCAGGGTATCACTGGAGGATTGTGGGTCTGTCCTGAGACTGCCTGCACCAGGTCAGCAAACCATGGTGCGTCCTTTGAAAAGGTGACGACATCTGAAGAAGTGCCACAAGTGTTTCCTAGGCCTAGATGGAGTACGTAAGAAAGGAAGAGCACAACCGAATACAGTCATGCTCCTCTCCATAGTCCATTTCCCTAAGTAAGCGAGAACAGTCAGCCTGTTGACTGTGTTCTGGCCACCTACCATAGTAAAGCGCAAAGATGGAGTGGCCATTGCTACCGAAGTAATACAGTATTACCCAACGAATGCGATCGCTGTACCACTTGATGGCAGGGTGAGCGCTGGCAAGGAGAACACTGACGCGGCGAACCAAAGTGAACATCTGTGTCAGCGCGAGTAGGTAAGGTGGAATCCCCCTGTACTTTCTCTCTCTCTCTACCTGCGGGTAGCACACAGGCAAATGAACTACCTAAGTAATGCTCAACCGTGGTAAACGTGCTGTCAAAGCATGATACACTGGCAGGTAGGGTCTAAGGAACTCGGTATAGTGAGCCTGGCGTATAGTTAGAAGAGAGCGCAGACCTTCATTAGTCAGAAAAGCTTGCCCACCCACCTCGCTCAGTGGTTGGGTGCGCGACACCAAGCAAGACTCGTCATCAAGGCTGGGTCTGTGTGTCTCTGAACTAATGCCCTCTAAAGGAAAGTACTCTAGCTCATCATTCCTCCCACAGGAGATTGGCAAGCATCCTTCCCCTCTCCCATGTGAGGAAATGTTCACTCACAAAGAGGAAAAGAAAGTTGAGCGCCTTTCCCATGAACGGGATGGCAGCCCAGCACCTGGAGGGGGACCTCCAAACTTCCCGTTAACGTACTTAGCAAGCCCAGTTGAAGGTCGGTATCGTGTGCTGTTAGCGGAACATAACCGAAGCTAGTTCCTAGGGGTTCACCCCAGAGGGATCCCCGAGGGTTACTCTACTATATTGGCTCACATTCATCCGGCGAAGCAGGCCGAACGTAGGGTGGTCGAGCAGACACTGAGGTCACTACGGGAAAACACACGAAAGACTCTTTCGGTATGTGACCTCCAGAGACTTCGAGGGGGAAAACCAAAATCAACCCTTGGGGAGGTAGCTATGCATTCCAGCTATGTCCCCAACCAAAGGACCTCGAGCAGTTTTTCTTGCACGGGGAACCCGAAAGCTTCAAGGAAGGCCAGAGCTGACGCACAGCATCAGCAGGGAGAAACTCTACCACAGCTTCTTTAAGGGAAGCAACCGAAGCTTCAGATCCGTAAAGTTGTCCAGAGGTCAAAGGGCCACCACTCTTACACAACCAATAACCAGAGGAGACCGATCGAGTAGTCATAGTGACAGGAACGAGCCGAAGAAGAGGTTTCTTTGCCTTTGGGGATGAACTTGAAGAGGAAGAATCCCTCTGCATTCTTCTTCCTCAGCTTACCATATCGCAGCCACTGAAAGGGAGGCCACTCTTTACACGGAGATGCCTGCAAATAGGTGTGTTCTCTGCACTCCAGACAAAGGCTGTGAGGGTCTGTCTCCACAGCTGACATAAAGGTGCTACAGCAGTGTCCTTCTATGCCAGGACAAACCCACATGTTAGATCTTTATGTACACACTGAAAGAGAAAAGGAATGTTTTTAATCTTAGGCCAGTTTGTATTCATTCCGAATGAATACACTGAATATCAAAAATTTTAAGTAATTTTTATTTTTCCTAACATACTTACCGAGAACTACTTTCTTTAGGAGTTACTGGTAATCTCCTCTCTACCGACCAGAGTTTTGCGTAGGTTACCCCCCACCCCGCTTTCTAAGGAGGCCTACCCCCGGCATTAAGGAATGTGCCCGAGGGTAGGATCAAGGTAGGTCGCTGTCCGGCTGGGTCAGACTCATCATTAAGTTCTATTGAATTAGCACAATGCTAGCAAGGGAAGAGAGGCACTCGGGGAAGGAAGGGAGGGCCATTACCCGAAAGTAGTTCTCGGAAAGTATGTTAGGAAAAATAAAAATTACTTAAAATTTTTGATTTGTTCCAACATGAATACTTACCTCGAACTACTTTCTTTAGGAGACTTACACTTTAGGAGGCGGGAGTGCTATTCTGACCCCCTGACCCGGGACGTGGAGGCCAAGAGGCCTAGGGATAACGGGACCTACTAGAAAGCGGATGCGAGGGTAACTACACAAAAATTCACGTTAGTGTCTAAGTACTCACCCTTTGAAAAACTTCTTTTGACGTTCCTTCCAGGAGCGTAGTCGTGAAGAATGTGTTATCCTATGGTAACAGTCGGTATTCCCCGAAGAGGCAAGTAAGCAACTGGGTAGGAGGTAGGAAACCGCACTTGTGCCTACCGGTCGCTAGTCTTGATCGCGCCTGGGGTTTTTACCGTTACACCGCTTGGAGGGCGAAGATGACTGTTCCAATGGAGAACCCGTCCAAGGATTTTCTTGAGTAGTCCTTGAGGTAATGGGCAGTAAAGGTTGACTGGTTCGACCAAGTACCTGCTCGCAGGATCTGCCCCACTGCCATGTTTTCCTCAAAGGCTAAGGAGGTGCTCAAGCCCCTGATGTCATGAGGCCGGAGAGTGCCTGGCACTGCTATGCCATCTTCCTTGTAGGTTCTGGCGATAACTTGTCTCAACCAGAAGGAAATGGTGTTTTTGGAAACTTGTTTCTTATTAATACCTGTGGAAACGAAGAGGCTCTTGATGCCTGGTCGGAGATGCGCTGTTCTTTCCAGGTATTTCCTAATTGTTCGCACCGGGCATAATTTCAAGTCTTCTGCATTGCCTGTCTTAGGGATGGCAGGAATTGAGAAACCCTCAAACTTCAGGTCCCAGACTGCTGGGTTCTGAGTCTTGGCCACAAAAGAAGGCACGAACTTGAAGGATACAGTGAACCCTCACTACTTCGCGGTTCGACAATCGCGGATTCACCACTTCGCGGGGTTTTCCCATAACCCATATATATACATATCGCGGATTTTCCGGAAAATTCGAAAATACCGCGAAATCTGAAGACAACCAAATACGATATTTTGTTACCTGTAATTCCATTAATACTGTAATTAGTAATATCTGTTCTTACTGATTGTTCATTGCATTACATATGATATATAATTCAGCACAGAAAGAAATAAAACACGAAAAGAGAATGTGATCATACGATAATTCAGTACTGTATACAGTACGTAGTAAAATTAAATCGAACATGAAACGCAAATCAGATACAGTCATACCATATTAGAATGGTGTAAGGCTGCTGTTGGCTACTACTGTACTACAAATGTAATGGATGTGCTTCTTTTCCATGAATCTTTTGTATGTATACGTACGTAGTACTGCATCCAATAACATTCTTTGTTGCAAAAATCACATTTCGAATAAGCGTACGAGAGAGAGAGAGAGAGAGAGAGAGAGAGAGAGAGAGAGAGAGAGAGAGAGAGAGAGAGAGAGAGAGAGAGAGAGGCGTAAAATAGCGTACGTAAAGCTGTATTATTATTATTGTTATTATTATTATTATTGTTGTTGTTGTTAATAAAATTATTATTGTTATTATTATTATCATTATTATTATTATTACAGTACTGTACTGTATTATTATCATTATTTATTATTATTACGGTATTTACTTAATCTACGTACGTTCGGTATGCGCGGGGCATCTTCTATGAGTTGGTAACCTACGCATCATAGTACTGTAAGACGGGTTGTGATTGGTTCAAGCGCTGATAGATGACGAATCAGAACTCAAGTTTTGTTATCTAGCCTGTGATTGGTGTTTTGCCATCATCTCCTACCCGCAGCATCTAAGTTCTCGCGGGGCTGGATCGTCCACTCTCTGTTACCGCGTATCGCTGAGTAGACGTTCTTAAGTTTGTGAATCTGTGCTGTGTGCGACTTTTTTAAGTTGAACCTTTTGTTACTGTAAATCCTACTGTAATGGCTCCCAAGCGTTCTGCTTCTCTTAAGGCTGGTAGTGAGCCTAAATGCCACCGAAGGATGATGACGATAGCTGAGAAGGTTACGCTTCTCGACATGTTAAAAGATGGTAGAAGTTACGCGGCCGCCGGCCGCCATTTTGGCATCAACGAATCTACTGTTCGCTATATCAAGAAGGACGAGGCGAACATTAGAAAGACGGCTGCAATCACCTTTAGCAGATCAGCGAAGCGAGTCGTTACAACGCGTAATAAAACGATCGTACGCATGGAAGGTGCTTTAGCAGTGTGGATTGCCGACTGCCGGAAGAAGAACATAGCGTTGGATACGAACACCATCCAAACAAAGGCTTTGAGCTTATATGAGAATTTTGATGCAAAGGAACCTAAAGACGACGACGGCAACCATGCTGAAGATGATGATGATGCAGATGATCCTCAACCAGGAACATCCACTGATTCCCAGCCTCAGAAACGTTTTTCCGCCAGCAAAGGATGGTTCGCGAAGTTTCAGAAACGCTTCGCCCTGAAAAGCGTTTCCCTGCATGGGGAGTCTGCTTCCGCTGACACTGCCGCTGCTGAAACTTACGTGAACCAGACGTTCAAGAATATTATCGCCGAAGGTGGATACAAGCCGGAACAAGTCTTTAATATGGATGAGACCGGCTTGTTTTGGAAGAGAATGCCGTCGCGAACTTTCCTGTTCAAAGAGGAAGCTAAAGCCTCTGGCTTTAAAGCATTCAAGGATCGCGTTACCCTCGTGATGTGTGGCAATGCTGCTGGATTTTTGCTAAAGCCGGGGCTTATTTATAAGTCGAAAAATCCTCGCGCTTTGAAAAATAAAAATAAGAATCTCCTTCCCGTGTACTGGATGCATAATCAAAAAGCATGGATTACGAAGATGCTGACCTCCAACTGGTTCCATCAGTGTTTTATCCCGCAAGTCAGCAAATATCTCTTAGAGAAGGGCTTGCCATTCAAGATCCTTCTCCTTATGGATAACGCTGGTGGACACGCAACTGACCTGTCGCATGAGGGCATTCAGGTTGAGTTCCTGCCACCCAACACCACGTCATTAATTCAACCGATGGACCAGGGGGTTATCAGGGCGTTCAAGGCCCTCTACACGAAGAACACCTTGGCGGACCTCGTTGCGTGTGTGGATGCTGCCCAAGATGATGAGGATGAAGATTTTAACTTGAAGGCGTACTGGCGGCAGTACACCATAGCCACGTGCCTGCAGAATATTCAGAAGGCACTTCAAGAGATGAAACCTGCAACCGTGAATGCGAGCTGGAAATTGTGGCCCGATATTGTTTACGACGACAAGGGATTTACTCTGTCGGAAATCCAACACTCTGCAATACGCAAATCTGTGCAGTTGGCTGCCATAATTGGAGGTGACGGGTTTGGCGACATGACGACTGAAGACGTCGACGAGTTGTTGGACTGCCATTCCCAGCCCCTAACTGACGCAGACCTCGAAGACCTGACGAAATCGGCAAGTGAAGAAGAGAGTGATACCCAGGAAGAGACCCAAGAAAATGTCGAAGAAACGGGCTTAACATTAGAACGGCTTGCCAAGGCCTGCAACCATGCGAAGGAGTTGAAAGAAATGTTGCAAGAGTGGGACGAGGATATGGTTCGCTCGATGCAATTCTGCAACAAGATCGATGAAGACATGACTCCCTACAAAATGCTCTTGGATCGAAAAAAGAAGCAGCGGCAACAACTTCCGATCACAATGTTCTTCCAGCCTCGCAAAAAAGAGCCAGTTCCTCCTGCTAGTACGCCTTCGGAAGAAATTGAAGAAGTTTCCCAGGAAGAAGTTGAAGAGGTGTCCCAGGAAAAGACACCTCCGTCTGAAGAGACGTAAAATACTACCTGGCTGCACAGTAGAACACATCAGCATTTCTACTGTGCAGCAAATTCATCGCCATCATCATTCAAGTTTTTCTTCAACTTCTTTCGTGGTGAGTACAGTAACAATCTTTATTTTTTACTTTAATATTCTTACTGTACATTCTAAAACTGTATTTGTGCCTGTTTTATAGTTTAGTACTGTACGTACTGTATGCATTAAGTTAAAGGGAAGGTTTTAAAAGTCTACATGTTGTAACCTATCATATTTTTTTTGTTTAAAATTTACATTTACGTACGTAAAACAATCTCTCTCTCTCTCTCTCTCTCTCTCTCTCTCTCTCTCTCTCTCTCTCTCTCTCTCTCTCGTAAATTGTTTTCCTGCTTTGCTACGTACAATACTGTATGTGCTGTACAGTACTGTATGATTTTATATAGATACGGTAAATTATATTTGTAAGGTAACATATTTTGTAAATGCTTTTACTGTAAATACTGTATGTACTGTATCATTATTTATCACTATCATCATGCGCGTTAAATGCCTTGTTTGTTCTGAGCGTGGTTGTTTACTGAGCGTACAGTACTTTATGACGCCGTCGTTTCAGGCGGCGTCATAAAGAAAAACATTTCATTTGGAAGTCCTAAGAAAAATACGTAAACTAAAACATTGGTAATAAAAAAATCAACATACAGTACTGTATAATCAATATAATCGATGCAAAAACTAACCTATACATTTATGTGTACACTAAATGAGTTTGTTTCTTCATTATGATCAGAGATGAACGTAAACAAAACATTGGTTGCCATTTTTTATCGTGCTTTTTAGGTGTTTAGGAAACGCATGATATAAAATCGCCTTTAATATTTGTGCCTGTTTTAGTTTAGGGTGCTGTAGTACATGCATTAAGTGTTCTGTACATTAAAGGGTGGTTTGTTAACAGTATTACGTACAAGGGAAGGTTTTAAAAGTCCAAATATACATGTTAAATAAATAGGTAAATATGATGTCACTACTTCGCGGATTTTCACCTATCGCGCCCGCGTCTGGAACCTATCTACCGCGATAAACGAGGGTTCACTGTACTTCTTTCCACCCCTTTGAATGAGAAACGTCGTATGATAGACCATGGATCTCTCCCACTCTCTTAGCGGACGCCAAGGCCAGCAAGAAGACGGCCTTGAGGGTGAGATCTCTGTCTACGATATCCTTCAAGGGTTCAAAGGGGGGACGACACAGCATCTTTAGGACCTTGGCTAAGTCCCATTGGGGCACCCTACTCGCCTGTGGGGGGCAAGACTGCTCAAAACTCTTGACAAGCATCGCTATGTGTCTCGAGGCCCCCAGGTCGATGCCCTTCAGGAGGAAGACTTGGCCTAAGGCGGCTCGAACTCCTTTTATGGCTGGAATTGACATTCCTACCTTGTCCCTAAGAAACACCAGAAAATCTGCTATGTCTGGGACAGAGGCCTTAAGAGGTCTAATGTGCCTCTCAGAGCACCACTTCGTGAAGGAGGCCCATTTTGCCTGGTATACCGCGGCTGACGACTTTCTCAGGTATAGAGACATTCTCTTAGCCGTGGAGGAAGAATATCCTTCTTACTTCAGGAGCCCCTCGATAGTCTCCAGGCGTGAAGACGTAGGGAGAGTGGGTTGTCATGGAGCCTGAGAAAGTGAGGCTGGTGCAGAAGGTCTGACCTGGCGGGCAGAGGCCACGGCGGTTGACTCGATAGGTCTTTTAGGTCCGCGAACCACTCTCTCTCCGGCCACCAGGGCGCTACCAAAGTCATCTTTAGGTTTCGGGCGGTCCTTACTCTGTTGAGCACTTGTCTTATCAACGTGAAAGGGGGAAAAGCGTACACATCCAGATTGTCCCACTTGTGCTGAAAGGCGTCTTCTAAGGCTGCTTTCGGGTCTGGTACAGGGGAGCAATAGGCTGGGAGTTGGGCGTTGAGTTTTGTTGCAAAGAGGTCCATCACCGGGGAACCCCAGCGCTGAATGATGAGCTTGGCTACTTCCGGGAGAAGGGACCATTCTGTCCCTACTATCTGGCCCATTCTGCTGAGGCCGTCGGCCAGAACGTTTTTCTTCCAGGGAATGAACCTTGCTAACATCACCACTTGATTTTCTTCTGCCCAATCTAGAATCTGTTTCTTTATGTATGCTACTACCGTGGCGTTGTCGCACATCAACGCCACGGTGTTTCCCTTTAGCAGACTTGCGAAGTGTAGGCACGCCTTCTGGACTGCTTTCAACTCCAGGACATTGATGTGGAGTTGCCTCTCCCCTTCCAACCAGGTACCTCGTGCCGTTTCGTCGAGGAGATGGGCTCCCCATCCCTGGTTGGAGGCGTCTGTGAACAGTAGTAACTCGGGAGGGCCAGTCCCGAAGGGCATCCCCTTGAGTGAGTTCGACTGGCAATGCCACCATTCCAGGGAGGGTCTCGTGTTTGGAAGGACTGGAATTAGCACCTGTTGTGAGTCCGTCTGGCACCAGAGGTTCTTGAGATTCCATTGGATGGATCTGAGCCTTTGAGATTCCATTGGATGGATCTGAGCCTTACCCTCCCCTGGGGAACTAGTTTCTCCAATGAGACCAGGTGACCTATCAGCCTCTGCCAGTCTTTCGCTCTCCTGGGGTGTTCTGACAGGAACGGCTGAATGATGTGCCTGAGGTTTCTCATCCTGTCCTCCGAAGGGAAAACTTTTCCCCGAATGGTGTCTAATGTCATCCCCAAGTAGTTCATTCAGTTGGACGGGGATAGATTTGATTTCTTCGGGTTGATTACGATCCCCAGATCTGCTAAACTGGAGGAGACTTCTCCCTTGTTCCTCCAAGAGGACCTTTGAGGCGGAAAGAAGCAACCAGTCGTCCAGGTATCTGATAAGGCGGATGCCTCGTTCGTGAGCCCACACTGAGACAGTCGTGAAGACTCTCGTGAACACCTGGGGCGCTGTTGACAGACCGAAGCAAAGGGTCCTGAATTGCAGGATCTGGGAACCCCATTTCACCCAGAGGAACTTCCGACTCGAGGGGTGGACTGGAATTTGGAAGTATGCGTCCTTGAGGTCGATGGTCATCATATAATCTTTCTCCCTCAAGGACAGCAGGACTGACTTCGGAGTGTCCATTTTGAAGTCCGTCTTCTTGACGAACTTGTTGAGAGCTGACAGATCTATAACCGGTCTCCACCCCCCGGTCGCTTTCTCCACCAGGAACAGGCGACTGTAGAAACCTGGCCCTGGGAGAAGAACTTATGGCGCCCTTCTCTAACATGGAGGATACCTCCTCTTGAAGGGCGGTCCTCTTTAACGGGTCTTTGGGAGCTAGCCATTCTGTCCGGTTGGCCGGAATAAGAGGGGGTGGTTCCGTTAGGAACGGAAGTCTGTAGCCCTCCTTTAGTACGGACACTGTCCAAGGCTCTGCCCCTTGAGCCTTCCATGCTTGCCAATGTCGTCTGAGGCATCCCCCAACCCGAGGCTTGGGCGGAGATAGGGGGCCTCCCACCCTATCTTCTTCTAGAGGGGCGGCCTGATCTGCCTCTCCTAGAGGCGGAGTAACCCGACCTGAAGGAGCTTGAGGGCGCTGGAGCTCCCCTGCGGGGGGGCTGAGGCGTTGCGGACCAGGAGGAAGAGGGGGCCTCTCTCCTCGTAGTGCTGGTAGAGGCTTGGGGCGTCGCGGCGCTATCCGAGACGGACCTCTTGTAGGGCGGTCTCCTAGAAGTCGTCGGTCTGGGAACGTTAGCCTCCTTCTTTTTCGAGACCTTCTCCATTATGGCTTCTAGTTCCTTCAGAGGAAACCAAGACTCTCCCCACAGGGGTAGGCTGCGAATGGCTCGCGCCTCCCTGTCTGGTACCTTCCGAGACACCTTCGCTAGAACAGTGTCTCGCTTACGGAGAACCCGGTTAGCTGTTAGAGCGAGAGACTGATATGTCAGAAACTTGAGGGTTTTACCCCCGGAGGTAATGAGGTCCCTCAGTAGGCCTTGCTGGTCAGGGTCCTCGGGGTCGAAGGAGGCTTGTAACCCACCAAAGTGGAAGCCCACCAGTCCAGCCAAGAGGAGACGTTTGCTAAGTCCCGCGACATTTCCTCCATCATGGAGGCTTCTGCTGGCGAGAAACAGACTGGGGCCGAAGAGGCTCTATCGTCTGAGACGCCTTGACTAAGGATGTCTACGGCTGACTCCACCTTACAGGGACCTGGGCGTCGTCCCGCTGGCACATAGACTTTGCCTTGGGTTCTGAGGCCCTGGAGCAATTTTGAGGCACTCTGGGTTTTGGGGGCCTCGGCATTGCTGGCCACTACCTTGTCGACATACTCCTGCCCTAGAACTAGATCTCGGGCTAGAGGGAGTGCTAGGGACGTCTTAGGTTGGGAGGGAGTCTGCATGATCCTCAGAAGGCTTGACCTCCAGGAATCTTCATCCGTAGCCGCAGGTTCTGCTATTTTGTGGTGCCTTCTGATAAGGCTAACCACTCTCCTATAGGCGGAGTCCTCCGTCGGGGAACCCTCATCTCCGTCAGCCGAGGTCTCGGCTTGGGGCCGGGGAGCTGGGTTACCGGGCACGCCAACTGGACGCCTAGCTCTTGGGGCCAGGGGCGCCGTCCTGCCGAGGTACTGGACCTCATCTGCGGGTATGTCCGCCCCAGGGGCTCGGGATAATGCAGGCATCGCTGGTTCAGCGGGAACTCTCGTACGCCCTAGGGCTCTGGGTGCCGAGGACGCGGTTCCCGTGGGCTGACCCGACAGCGGGAACCGTTCCTTCCGACCCGAAGGCCGCACCAGCTGGGCTGGTTCGGCCAGACTGCCTGACAAGAAGCGCGTTTCCCCCCGCTGGGCGGGGTGAGCCGGAGGCTTCGAGGACTTATGCCTTCTAGAGAGGTCTTTCCTGCGGGCTAGGTCGCGAGGGTCAAGGCTGTGCTTAGAGGACGGCAGCCTTGGCGAACGCTCACTGGACCGGCGGTCTGGGGAACAAAGCACCTTTGAGTCCCGAGATACGTAGATCCAGGCGCCACCGGGAGATCTACTTCTCCTATACTTACGGCCTGGAGAGCGGGAGCGCTTCCTGCTATACCGAGAACGCGACCTCGAACGTGAACGTTCGCTCCTGGACCGCTCCCTCCGACGGCGGTGTTTTACCCTGACCTCTTCCTCTGACGAGGAATAGACGTCCGATGAACCCGACGACACTGTGTTCACCGCGTGTCGGCTGGTAGCGGGGACTGCGGGGGACTTCTTCGGGCGTTGAACGCCAGAGGTCGAGGGCTGGAGGAAGTCATCGGGGACTTCCGTGGGGAGGGTCGGGAACGACTCAAAACGTTCCATGCCAGGGAGCCAGGGATCCAGGGTCACATCCATCCTTAGGGGTGACCTACCCGGCGTCTTCGGGAGCCTTCAACCGAAGGCATCGTTACCCGAAGGTCGAACTTTCCTCTGGTTGTCTCCCCCTAATGACGATCCAGAAGCACAGGCCCACGAGGGCGGCGGAGATACCGACACAGCGTTACTACCCCACAAGGGGTCATCGGAGGAAGCGTGCCCCCCAGCACAAGGGCCGACTCTCCGGACGCACTACTGGGTCCTTCACTAGCGCTAGAGGGGCCCGCAATTGGCACTGCACTTACACTGGGCTCCTGGGAAAGGACGCCTTGTTCATTAACAACACTAGACTTACCTCGTCCCCTACTCTGTGTAGGGGACGGTGAAACCGAGGCCCCGTCGGACCACTCACTGGGTGATGGTAGCGGCGAAGAAACACTAGTTTTCCTGGGGGAACGTTTCGCCGATTTTCTCTTTTTGGTACCGTAACGTACCCACTGGATATCGCTCCAGTCTACACACTCGGGGCACGTATCTTCTGACGAGCAAACCTTTCCCCTACAGGAGAAACAAAGGGAGTGAGGATCCACTTCTGGCTTGGAGAGGAACGCTCCACACAATTTCCCGGCTCTAGGCCCCGGACAACGGCGGATTTGCTCCATAATGCACACAACGCACGACACAAGCATGAAGGGAATCAATGAAAACACTGGGTAAGCACACGGGTGGAAGGTGAACGCACAGGAACACCCGGGAAAAGTACACTGGAAAACGCAAGTTACCACGCTGGGAACACGTGAGGCACTAGAACGCACACAAAGGATCGATAGAGAACGAGAGCGAGGTGTTTACACCGCGCGACCAGAGAACTTAATGATGAGTCTGACCCAGCCGGACAGCGACCTACCTTGATCCTACCCTCGGGCACATTCCTTAATGCCGGGGGTAGGCCTCCTTAGAAAGCGGGGTGGGGGGTAACCTACGCAAAACTCTGGTCGGTAGAGAGGAGATTACCAGTAACTCCTAAAGAAAGTAGTTCGAGGTAAGTATTCGTGTTGGAACAAATGTTTACGGGAGAGAATGATAGCACATCTGTTCTCTATTGAGGCAAAATGAAGGTGATGTAATGTTACCAGTGAGGATGTGGGGGGGGTCGCTGGTCTACCTCCTGCTAACTAGCAGTAGGTAGTTACACCTCGCTAAAAGTCTGAGAAATAGTTTGCCAACAGGTAAAACTAGCCATAAGACTTTTAGTGAGGTGTAACTACCTACTGCTAGTTAGCAGGAGGTAGACCAGCGGCCCCCCTCACACCCTTACTGGTAACATTACGTTACCTTCATTTTGCCTCAATAGAGAACAGATGTGCTATCATTCTCTCCCGTAAACATATTCAGTGTACTCATTCGGAATATAGTGCCATAAAAAAAAGTTATTAAAGTAAATATCCTGTTTAATATATAAGATTAACGGGAGAGAGAAACAGTGTCTACATTCTCCAGAGCCATGAGCAAAAGTGATGTAATACAACCTGTGTGTGTACGTGGGATGGCTGGTCTAACCCTCGACTAAATAGCAGCGAGTTGTTATAACTTGCTAAAGTGTTTATGGCTAGTTTCAGCTTCCCTGAAGTTCAGTAATATATCCACAGTAAAGAGCGAAAGGGTTTGTATTGTGTGTTGGAACAAATGTTAGAACCCCAATCAAAGTCTAATTGAACTCTTCTCTGGCTCGCCATAAATATTTTACAGAATATAGTAAAAAAAAATAAATGGCATATTTGAGAACAAGCTTTATAAATAAAAACATTTGGTAAGAGGTACAACCTCAGAAATAAAAATTACCACCTAAAATTCAACACATACTTTATTTCATATCTATACAGTATCTCAAAAAATGAGCGAGATTTTCCTTAAGTATAAGAACACTACATTTCACAAGTTAAACGATAATTATCAAATAAATCACAGATATAAAAATATGCATCACATGCTTCCAATCAGCATATCAGCAGCAATCAGCAGTATCAGTAATACAGTACAGTAAAACGGTTGGAAACCGAGCTAATAAGCATCTTGGGCAACAAACAGGCTCATAATACAACTGTAGCAACTGTGAACATTCAGGTAGTACAGTATTTATACACCAGTACCAATAAAGTCACGGCAATTTCACGGTCAAAAACATTTCCCCTGATGCCCGTTAATTTTAGTTTATCCTCGTGTTATCTGGCTGTAAACATAGCCAAAACTGTAGATTTAATGCCCTACAAAATAGGTATCTGGAAAATACAAATACTCATATATATTCCTAGCATCTACACTCTTTCTCTAGCCATTTTAAACACCATGGTTTCAGCGATAGATCAATTGTAACAGAAAACTTTTCATAATAACCAGAAAAATTACATACAGTAAACTTCAAAACCTACTATAAAAGGTCCTGTACATACTGTACTTACAATTTTGGTTCAGTTACCTTGAATTTCTCTAAGACGTGCACTATTGAATGGCAAATCTGCAGAACCTAATAATTTTAAAATATCAACATTGAAACTCATTCAATTAGAATTTGTTTCCTTTACCTTAAAAGCATACTAGTGCACAAGTGCGCAGGAATGTATTGCTGGAATATCGTTTATCTTAACTAAAGAATTTAAGAGCATTGCACAGAGGAAGAAAAAATACCTCAACTTTACTTATGGACTGTCACTGTTAATATGAGCCAAATAATGATTACTTAGCTACACCCTTCTACAGCATGCAGCAAATACAACTCTCGTGAGAAAAATTACGTCCTAAGAAGCTCCCGTAGAAGAGAAAATCCTTTTAAAACCTGGAAAAGCATTGAATCAGTAAACTACAAGATTAGTACAGCACAAGGATTATAAATTTAGTACAGCACAAGGAACATAAATTAATACAATATGATTGCATTGGATATAAATTTGGAACATATGGCCGGGAGGGACATTCAGTGCTGAAGGACAACTGGTGGAAAATACTACAAATGCACTAAGAAGTAAAGTTAGAAGGATTTTGACTGCAAGATGGAAGCAACTAGGGCCCACAACAAGACTGCAAAGATGCTTAAAGTATTGACTACAGTGCCACTCCGTGAGATGCAATGACAGACATTCCCCATTAGGCTTTGAGAGATTCAGTAACAATGTAAATAATAATAGTCAACAGAATGATACTTTTCCAAAATATTATGGAAGCAAGTAAAATAGGATGCGACATTATGCTGTAATGTAAGATCTGAAAAATTTTCATTGAACTACACCTTTCTATTACAATACTGTCTATGAAGTAAGATGGATGTACAGAACTGTATACATTTCAGGCCAAAAGACCTAGAGCTATGGCTGGGGAAGCCATCATGATGGAGGAAAGTAAGCAGGAGTAGGGTAGAGTAACCTAAAAAAAAAAAAAAAATGTTACGTACAGCTAAGTTGGATTTAGGAAATTTAGGGAGTGTGGACCAATGCTGTGACACGGAAAGCCCTTTAAAAAAAGCAACCTTGGGCTGGCATGAAGGGAATCGGTTATAAATGAAGTTAGAAACAGGTCTCATAAGAATAACTAAAATCCACAAAGCTGTACTGGAGGTGAAAATTCTTCAGAAGAAATGGAAACTGCACTGTTTCAGTAAACTACAAGCTTTAGTATGGCAAAAAATTTATGTGGTACATTATGGTTTAAAAGATTGAACAATGAAAATATTTTTTATCAAAGCAAAGATAATTTTTGCAAAACATTTTGAAATTGACTGTGCAATAGGATGAGTCGTTTCGCAACCCTTGTGGGAATGTGAGTTGCAATCACGTACTGTATATACCATAGTTCAGACTAGATCAAAGAAGAGAGCTTATATTATTATCAACAATGGAAAACTGGTAGAAAATACCAGAACATTTTCAGTCTAGGTCTATTAAAGCTTAATTCCTAGTCAATAAGAAATTATAGCCCTCAAGCTACTTATGAATTTAAAGCTGGTGTAATACCAACTACAGTCAAAAGGGTACTTCTTAAAAGAAAAAAAATAATTCAACAACAATAATAATAATCATATTTTTTTTGACTACTGTTTAAGTTAATATTTCCCTTGTTTGAAAAAAAAAATCAATCAATATCTAGAAATGCTGGGGCAAATATGGGACATCAAAGGTATGGTGAACCATGGAAAACTTTATCATTCCTATTACTGTACAGTATAGCATAATACTTAAGTTATAAACTTGATTTTGCTGTCAAAAATTATGCATTTTTGGGTAAATATTCTTGAGATGATACGAATATCTCTTCTCAAACATATTACATACTTCACCATTACACAAAACAATCAAATATGGTGAATTTATTCCATACACTTCTCTGGGTAAACACAGTTTTGCTCTCGGGGAGAAAGAAAAAAAATAAGCTTTTTTTACTGTGTAGCAGTTTTTCATGAAATAAATGACAGTAATTAAGCATCAAATAATATAAAGTGTATATCTAAAGAACATAATTCTTTTTTTTCCTCAGGCAAAAATAATACTGTAGATATGAGAACCAAGTGGAAAACCATCTAAAGCATTTCTATACAACACGACATGTGGAATTATAAAATATTAATATGCAAATTTACAAATATAAGGAATGATTTCACAGTACAGACAATACAGTACTGTACCTATTTGGTATTTAAGACAATTATTTTAAGAAGTACTTAATATGTCTATAGCCTACTCGTAGGGTAGCATTCATTTTCATATCAGACCAAAATAGAATTTGAATCTTTGATATTGGATTGATATAATCTGGTTGTTACAATACTCTATGGCAACTGGCCATGAAAGGAAACTCTTCAACGTTCTGCATACTGCAAGAAAAATTGGACATTTCACTACCATTTTCCTTGTGATCCTTTACTGAGGCTGCTTTTATTCTAGAAAAAAAAAATAGCAAAGAAGTACTTTTGAATATAATCATGTCCAAGGGAATTTATCATGTCAGATGATCAGGCATTTAAGAAAATGGAATTAATTATATCATTCAAAAGAAAAGCTTGTCTGTCTTGATATTCTCAAAACATAAAAAGAAACTTTATTAGAATACCACTTTCATCAAAATTAGGAATGAAACAATAAAGAGATCCCACCAAAATTTTGGCCCTTAGGTTTTTATAAAGGACTCCAAATTTTTAGTTATATAGTTAATCTTTACTCTTCCAAAGAAATCCAAAATAAAGAAATGTCTTTTGCCATACTTGTAGGATGGAAGGGTGGATATATGTGCGATCAAAGTAGCTATACTTTAGAACACCAAGAGGGGAAACATTTGAACTCATGAAATACTACAGTACTTAAAACTGAATACAATCATGAGATTTGCTTTCTCTAGAGCTAACCAAAAACTTCTACTTAATAGAATTACTAAAACAAACATTCAATATTCAAAGAAATTAGAAAAAAAAAAGAAAACCTCTCTTATTATGGTGAAAATTTCATTTGTTACCAATCAAAATAACCTAGAAAGTCATCATAATTCACAAAAAATACGTCTAAAATTTCAGAAAACATAAACTTTGTTACCAACTCTTAAATCCCATGCAACAAATAAGCTATGGCAAGTAAAGCCAGCTACTCCAGTTTCTAAAACCATTTAGTTATACGCATTCCCTATGATCTCCTTAGTCCTGCTTCTTTTGTTTAGCCATCCACTACCATCAGAATTTATCTACAATAACCATAGATGGACTTACTAAGAGGACCAGTCATAACTATTGACATGTATCACAGAACAAAAAAAATTTTTAAAATTTTCTCCTATTCTATTTGTGTACATGAGCATAAAATAAAAACAAAGTCCAAATAATATTCTTACGAAGATGGTAAAGTCGGATAAAAAAATTTCTTAAAACATTGGTTTTTTAAATTCATCAAAACTGAAAGTTACTCTCATTATCATCTAACCAAATGATAGTTTCAACCTGAAATTCAGATATACACTAACTTGCAAATACTAACATATGGAATACAAAATGCCTAATTTCATGTACTACTGTACAGCTAAGGTAGCCATCAAAAGCACTAAAAGGGGATACAAAAATTCCTTTAAACTTGCAAACCTTTCATAATAGAAATCTCTTTATGTAAACTAAATTATAAAGTGGGTAACTAAAATAGGAGTTTTTAACAAGCCAGTAACCTCCAATATCATAAACTGTACTGCATTCATAGTTTCTGATTTCATACCGACATCCAACCGTAAATAACCGAGGTTCTTGCCTACACATCAAAGCAACAGTTAAAGCAATGAACTTGACATTCAAAAGGGAGATCATTTCTTTCAATCACGAATCCTCAATGACACCCTCGCGCATCATAACATCTAGCTGAAAGACGAGTGATAAACTGGTCATCCCACAATTATTGATAAGTTTCGCACTGGTAAAAATATGACTACTGTGCACTCTCTAAATATATGTATATATTTTCTGAATGAGTACACATACCTCTTCAGCTATTTACAATGTTCTATAAAAGTGTAAGGGCCACAACTAAACCTTGTTCACATCTCAATCACTTGGAAAAGTCAAATCACGGATAAATTTTTTTCCCTATTTTCAGGCCCAGCTTGATTTGCTAACCCTTTACCAAAAATTATATCAAAACCTTTGTAATGAAGCCCTATAAGCTATGAAGAGAATATCTGAATATAATTTGTAACTGGGTTTTAATACATTGAACAGGGGGGGTTCCAAAAACCATGCCCTACATGACTATAATTAGCTGAATAAATAGGAGCAGCTTTTAAGTCCTTTTATGTTTTTGTTTATATAACCTTGGCAGGTCTCACCTTTCTTTAATAATGACAGACCTGTTCCAAGTTTTAGAAGCAATTCTCTGCATTAAATAGTTCTGTATAGTTGGATTTACTATGAATTATTGATCATAGGCAGAATTCTAGCGAATTAGGTGTCAGTTTCAATTGGAAATATCTTTCTTTTGGCATCAAGAATATTTGAGGTCACTTACATGATTAGGAATACAGTAATGTTTAAGAACATGTTTTTTTTTCTCTCACAATACTGAAAGTGTTTGGTTATGCTGGATGCAATCAGTCTCTCTGGTAACACTTCAGTTATCTAATACAGTACAGTATATCAATACAAATAACACTTACAATCTTTGATATACAACACTAAACATTACTATACCCAACTGATTTATATTCCACTATTTCCTGTGCCTAATTTTCCACTGACAGTTACCCCAAGCCAGAATTCTAGCCCTTCGTTTAATCACCAAAGATGAGCCTCGTTATGTGGAAGTTTGACTACACCAACCCCTCCGCCTAATCGACGGTAATTCATGGAACCACAGAGTCGCCAATGATTCTGATCGGGGTCATACACTTCAATGGTCTTCAAATAAGTTGTTCCATCAAAGCCTCCAACAGCGTATAACATTCCATTTACAACAGCTAGCCCCACCTGTGAGAGAAAGGAAAATAGCATTCGGAAATTAACAGGAAAAAAATTATGAAATTTACATTTCTTTACAATATCAGTTCTCAATTAAAGGATGGAGTTTTACTAGGCCAACAGGTCCAACTTGACTTACAGACTTGAGCCTGAATAAATTATTTTGATGAAATATATAAGTTGATGGAATAAAAAAAATTAGATATTAAAATCTGTTATGTAGATATTCCAATTTTATCTATTCAACTTGTTTTTCTTAAAAATATTCCCATCTTTAAAATAGAAAATACTCAGAATTGGATAAAATGTCAGATAAAGTTTTCTGACCATTACACAAATCGCTGCCTTAAAAACACTAATTCACAAAATATAAGTTCTATGGTTAAAATAGTGCCACACTCCCTCCACTTGAACTGTTTCGTGAGGTGAGCACATTAAAAATCAAATTGACACCAGATTTCAAAGATACACATCACCCCTTTAAATCAGACCTTTCATTTCAGTCCAGGTAAATCCAATTACAAAATTCAAGCCACCTAATTTGAAGTGGTCTAGAAGCCATACTTTCAAGCCGCTTCGAAGTGGTGTGTTGATAGATTGATTTAATTTTGTTTATGTCTGATTGCTACTGCAGAATTAGATGTACAACAGTTGATCAGTGTACAATTTTTACAAAATACTCTGGCCTTTGTACTTGGTATAAACAACCAATAGAGAGAAAAATGGCATATGATAGTCACCTAAGGCTTTTACTATATGCAACATAGCTTATAAACCATATTTTTTTTACAATTTGTGGCTATAAAATATTAAGCTTCATGGCATGAATATTGTGGAAATATTGTATTATGAATGAAGTGGCCACAGATAGGAAATAAATTGAGATCTAAATAAAATCTGATGGTTTTGAAGATGTAATGAGAGGGAAGGAAGAACAGCTATTTAGAAAATACTCATAATGTGGACATGTGAGGAATGTCCAGGAAAACCTGGTTGAATGAAGAACTACCCTTGACAGGATTTCAGGAAGAAAAAATTCCCTCTCAGGTGCTCAGACAGTAAGGAAGGTATAAAATAGAGAAACATTTTGAGGACCAAAAAGGAATGAGTTTGGATGACTGAACTGTGGTTGCCAGCACCCCGGGAGTTTTGGCTTCGGACTCCCTCCCATCCAGCCACTGCTCGATGTAGCTGGTTTTTCATTTTGTCATCATCTTCCCCATCCTTCTGTTAGTCAATGTTGACCACCAAGCAAGGGCTTTCATGCTGACCTAGCATGATTTTCCTCCTCCTTTCAAACTCCATCTCACTGGAATCAGCTGCAGAAAGTAGGTTTCAACTCGACTCTAAATACAGATTGCGAACACAAGCACCCATGTCCCACCCACACAAGAGTTGGGCGATTCAGAACGAACAAACAAATCATATAAGCTTGGAGTGAAGAGAACACACTCCATGTTAGCCCCACAAAGCCTTAAAGTGACAATCTTTATTTTGATGATGATATTCATCAAGTGGAAACTATTGCTTATAAACTATGAAATGCTATATAAAGGAGAGCCAATTACACACTAGTAATGGCTTCACCTTGGTCTTCTAACAAGACTAAATAAAATTTTCTAAGACTGGATTCATGAAATTTTAGCAATATAATGCAACACCAGGGCCTCTGAGGCCACTCAGTGCAAAAGAAAGAAAAACTTGCAGTTACACTATGAAGTTGTATAAAAGTCCCGAGGTTGGGCAGCAATATAGAGGAGAGGAAGAGGGAACAGAGGTGAAGATAAAGAATTAATCATTTAGGAGGCAAAAGATAACTGCAATAAGTAATGTCTTCAGTGCACTGCATTAGTTGCACAGACAACCCTACCCTCCAAATGGGTAAAATGCTTTAAGATTTTTAATAAACTCCTTATTGGAGAATTGGTAATGTTACTCCACTATGTAAATGTGTTTGTGGTAGCTAAGTCCAACTGATTACCGCCCAATTTCCATAACTCCCATATTATATAAAGTTTTTGAACGTCTTTTGGCAAAACGTCTTATTAGTTTGCAATTTGGTTTTCGTAAGGGCCTTGGAGCATGTGATGCCCTTCTTACAATCTCCAATACTGTAAAGAAAGCCCTTGATTGTGGTCAGGAAGTTTGTATGATTGGCCTTGATTTTAGTGCTGCCTTTGACTTTGTTAATCATGAGGCCCTTGTTTTCAAACTCAAATAGTTGGGAGTGGGCGTGTCGTTTCTTAGAATTATTCTTGAATTTTTAAGGAATAGCTCTCAGAGAGTTGTTGTTGATGGGCACCATAGGGAGTATAGGAATGTGATATCAGGTGTTCCACAGGGTAGTGTTCTTGGCCCATTACTTTTCATACTATATACACATGACATGTGATTGGCCTAGAAAATATTGCATATGCAGATGATGTTACTCTCTTTGCATCAACTCCATCTCCTGAATGTAGATCTGGGGTTGCTGAATCTCTTAATAGAGATATAGCTAAAATTAGTGCATAGTGCAAATTATGAGGTCTGATGATGAATCCTAACAAAACTCAAAGTTTGATTGTAAGTAGGTCAAGGACACTGGCTCCTCAACATTTGGATCTCAGCATTGATAATGTTTCTTTAACTTTGTATGACTCTTAAATTTTTAGGTGTGATTCTCGACAGTAAATTTACTTTTGAGAAACAAATTAGGTCTATATCTTCTTCAATTGCACAAAAAATTGTCTTACTGAGGAAGTCTTTTAAGATTTTCGCTGATCAATCTATTCTGGAGAAATGTTTTAATTCTTTCATTCGACCTTATTTTGAGTATTGTTCACCTGTCTGGTCTTCAGCTGTTGATTCTCATCTTAATTTGTTGGACAGGAACTTACAATCTGTTAAATTTCTTATTCCTGATCTATATATTAATCTTTGGCACCATCGTTTAATTAGTTCATTACACATGTTGCATAAGATTTTTCATAATTCTGACCATCCTTTACATTCAGATCTTCCTGGACAGTTCCATACTGTTCGTAATACTAGGCATGCAGTTAATTCTAATACTCAGGCCTTCTCCATCATGAGGCTCAATCCTATAAAGTATCCTAGAATTTTTATTCCAACTGTGACCAAGTTGTGGAATGATCTTCCTAATTGGGTAGTTAAATTAGTAGAAATTCAAAAGATGAATCTTGCAGTAAATGTTTTTATGTTGAACCGGTTGACATAAGCCTTTTTATAGTCTATATATGAATTATCTATTCTAATGTTGATAATGTTTTTTATTTTAATTTTTCATTATTTCTCATATCATTAATTTATTTCCTTGTTTCCTTTCCTCACTGGGCTATTTTTCCAAGTTGGAGCCCTTGGGCTTATAGCATCTTACTTGCCCAGCTTGGGTTAGCTTGGCTAGTAATAATAATAGTAATAATTATATGTGAACAGATCCATAGTGTCTTTAAATGTCATTGGTATTTTCAGTTGTTTGCATGAACTGAACAACTCGGGTCTGAAAACCACACAACTCCTAGTGGACACAACTCAAACCACTTACCATTTTTACATTAACACACAAGACAACAAACGGTCCACAAGGCTACTGTAATACCAAATTGGCTGCTACTTCCCTAACCAACAATGTATTTAGGTATTTGTGATCATGACTTATGAAAGTTTGGAGTGACAACCTAGCATAAACAGCTAGATTATCAATTACCATACCAAAATGGCCAAGAGAGGGGTTTCGGATAGGTTGGACAGCAAAATAAGACATTCAAAGAGTAAATGAGATTAATTACAATATCAATAGTGAAAACCAGAGTAAAAGCTCAAAATTACATAATAGGAGAAACAGTCAGAGATGCTGGTTAACAAGATAAATGAAAAGAAGCAGGAACAGAAGTAGAGTAAAAGTCTTAAGAAATGGGTGTCAGAGGGATGTGGCAAAGCTCATTTGGTAATGCATAGGGTGCCCTGCATGAGGTTCACTTAGGGCACTACACTTCTATGAGATAGATACTTCTAAATGATGTCTGAAATATAATGTAAAGTACATTTTTATTTCCAGGTATCATATCCAACCACTTGCCACCGCAGCCAAAACATACTTCAATAAATAGATAAAACACTCCATTTTGTTGTAAATATATAAAAGACTTTCATTTATATTATAAATAGATAAAACATAGACCCCTTCATTTACCATATTGTAAATACTGTATAGTTACAGTACTTATGCATGTATAAAATTGCATAAAATTAAAAAAGAAAAAAAAAACTTTAGTGAATGCAGCAGCTTACCCCACTCCTCCTCGAAGTCATGGCTACAATAGGACTCCATTGATTGGTATGTGGATTATAACGCTCTGCACTGGAGAGCTCTGTACAGTCATCTCTTCCACCAACTGCATATATCATGTTGTTATATACAGCGCAACCTAGGTGTTTACGCCGTGTACTCATGGCTGGCATCATTGTCCATTTGCTCAGCTTTGGATCAAATCGTTCCACTGAAAACCACAGAAACTTAATGTTTATATTACATTATTTGTTTGCTGTACCCATCACATAGACAGGATATCTACTTACTTTATATCATTTCAATTATGATATGCACATTGAAGAAACACTTTTTAACCATTTACATTCCCAATTTCCAAGTACAAAATAATCAGAAAGACTAATCAAAGTTTGTTCTACCAATAACTTCAAGTCTATCTTGATTCATAATCTTAAAACTGACCTGAGAAAATTCCCAGAAATTTCTACTAATTAATTTCAGCCCTATTAAAAACACTCACTAGGTTTCCTGTACAAGTATTACTTTAAAACTTGATGATCTGTTAAACTAAGTCTATCCAGGTAAAATTGAAGATAAATGTTTACCAATGCGATAAAAAATATCGAAACCTTACGTTCTTTCCAAATACAACCTAGGAATCCATGGTCTTATTCATCATACTTCAAAGTATCTCTGAACAAGACAAGTGTAAAGATATACAGAATGAATTATATAGACAGTGAACTTTGAATTATCACCTGTGTTAAGCGGGCTCTGTCCATCTGAACCACCAACTGCATACAAAAAGCCACCAAGAACAGCAACAGCCACACCCAATCGCCTGGTGTTCATAGAGGCTACTTTGGTCCATCTGTTGCTTTGTGGGTCATACCTGTGAATATAGGAAAGGGAAATAACAAATTTCTCATAAGAAATCAAATACAAAAAAGGTAACTCAATACTGTAGATTCAATAAAAAATATTTTCCCATAATCTTTTGAAGTGGATAATACTACTTATAGTTAATTCCCTGTAACACAATGTAATTTTTAGGTAAACTCTCATGAGTAGATTTTTATTTCCATCATACTATCTGTAAAATAAAATAGGTAAATTCTTAGAAATCTGGACAATAGAATTACAAGTAACATTAATGAAAGATTGAAAGACGTGCA
Organism: Palaemon carinicauda; assembly: GCF_036898095.1. NCBI lineage: Eukaryota > Metazoa > Arthropoda > Malacostraca > Decapoda > Palaemonidae > Palaemon > Palaemon carinicauda. Next base: position 172,092,300 of record NC_090727.1, on the reverse strand, counting down.
CGTGTTTAGGGGTATGGCTAACAGTATGTCTGATCATTTTTTGGTGGAAGGAAAATTAGTTGTAGCAAAAGAGTGGGGGAATAGAGTAGGTGGATGTAAAAGGGAGCTAGTGAGGGTTGAAGAGCTAATAAAACCGGGGGTAAAAAGTAAATATCAGGAAAGGTTGAAAATGGCATATGACAAGGTGAGAGTAAGAGAAACTGGTAATTTAGAGGAGGAGTGGAAGTTAGCAAAAGAAAATTTGTTGGGATTGCAAGTGATGTATGTGGCAAGAAGGTTGTTGGAGGCAGCATGAGGAAGGGCAGTGAATGGTGGAATGAAGGAGTGAAGGTAAAAGTGGAAGAGAAAAAGAGGGCTTTTGAAGAATGGCTGCAGAGTAATAGTATAGAGAAGTATGAAAAATATAGAGAGAAAAAGGTGGAAGTAAAGCGCAAGGTACGTGAGGCAAAGAGGGCAGCTGACCTGAGGTGGGGTCAGGGACTGGGTCAGTCGTATGAAGAGAATAAGAAGAAATTTTGGAAAGAAGTGAAGAGAGTAAGGAAGGCCGGCGCAAGAATTGAAGAGACAGTGAAAGATGGAAATGGAAGGTTGTTAAAAGGAGAGGAGGCAAGGAAAAGGTGGGCGGAATATTTTGAAAGTTTGCTGAATGTTGAGGATGATAGGGAGGCAGATATAATTGCTGTTCCAGGTGTTGAGGTGCCAGTGATGGGAGATGAGAATGAGAGAGAGATTACAACAGAGGAAGTGAGGAGAGCACTAGATGAAACGAGAGTAGGAAAAGCATCTGGTATGGATGGTGTGAAAGCTGAGATGTTGAAGGAAGGGGGTTTGACTGTACTTGAATGGTTGGTGAGATTGTTTAATGTGTGTTTTGTGTTGTCAATGGTACCAGTAGATTGGGTCTGTGCATGTATTGTACCACTATATAAGGGTAAGAGAGATGTACATGAGTGTTGTAATTCAAGAGGTATTAGTTTGTTGAGTGTAGTTGGAAAAGTGTATGGTAGAGTACTGATTAATAGGATTAAGGATAAAACAGAGAATGCAATCTTGGAAGTACAGGGTGGTTTTAGAAGAGGTAGGGGTTGTATGAATCAGATTTTTACAGTTAGGCAGATATGCGAGAAATATTTAGCAAAAGGTAAGGAGGTGTATGTTGCGTTTATGGATCTGGAGAAAGCATATGATAGAGTTGATAGGGAAGCAATGTGGAATGTGATGAGGTTATATGGAGTTGGTGGAAGGTTGTTGCAAGCAGTGAAAAGTTTCTACAAAGGTAGTAAAGCATGTGTTAGAATAGGAAATGAAGTGAGCGATTGGTTTCCGGTGAGAGTGGGGCTGAGACAGGGATGTGTGATGTCGCCGTGGTTGTTTAACTTGTATGTTGATGGAGTGGTGAGAGAGGTGAATGCTCGAGTGCTTGGACGAGGATTAAAACTGGTAGGCGAGAATGATCATGAATGGGAGGTAAATCAGTTGTTGTTTGCGGATGTTACTGTACTGGTAGCAGACACAGAAGAGAAGCTTGACCGACTAGTGACAGAATTTGGAAGGGTGTGTGAGAGAAGGAAGTTGAGAGTTAATGTGGGTAAGAGTAAGGTTATGAGATGTACGAGAAGGGAAGGTGGTGCAAGGTTGAATGTCATGTTGAATGGAGAGTTACTTGAGGAGGTGGATCAGTTTAAGTACTTGGGGTCTGTTGTTGCAGCAAATGGTGGAGTGGGAGCAGATGTACGTCAGAGAGTGAATGAAGGTTGCAAAGTGTTGGGGGCAGTTAAGGGAGTAGTAAAAAATAGAGGGTTGGGCATGAATGTAAAGAGAGTTCTATATGAGAAAGTGATTGTACCAACTGTGATGTATGGATCGGAGTTGTGGAGAATGAAAGTGATGGAGAAACAGAAATTGAATGTGTTTGAGATGAAGTGTCTGAGGAGTATGGCTGGTGTATCTCGAGTTGATAGGGTTAGGAACGAAGTGGTGAGTGTGAGAACGGGTGTAAGAAATGAGTTAGCGGCTAGAGTGGATATGAATATGTTGAGGTGGTTTGGCCATGTTGAGAGAATGGAAAATGGCTGTCTGCTAAAGAAGGTGATGAATGCAAGAGTTGATGGGAGAAGTACAAGAGGAAGGCCAAGGTTTGGGTGGATGGATGGTGTGAAGAAAGCTCTGAGTGATAGGAGGATAGATGTGAGAGAGGCAAGAGAGTGTGCTAGAAATAGGAATGAATGGCGAGCGATTGTGACGCAGTTCCGGTAGGCCCTGCTGCTTCCTCCGGTGCCTTAGATGACCGCGGAGGTAGCAGCAGTAGGGGACTCAGCAGTATGAAGCTTCATCTGTGGTGGAAATGTGGGAGGTTGGGCTGTGGCACCCTAGCAGTACCAGCTGAACTCGGCTGAGTCCCTGGTTAGGCTGGAGGAACGTAGAGAGTAGAGGTCCCCTTTTTTGTTTTGTTTCTTGTTAATGTCGGCTACCCCCCAAAATTGGGGGAAGTGCCTTTGGTATATGTATGTATGTATGTATAAATGAAAGTAGTTCCAGTATGTACTTTTCATTACCTACATATTGTATTGAACTCAAGAGTACGATACCGAAAATAAGTAAAAAATAATATTACACAATTCTCCTCGTTTCCCTAAAACTCAGGAGATAACTTCATCCTTGAGACATGAAAATTTGAACAAAATTTATGAAGTCACCAACCTTTCAACAACATTAAGGCAAGATACTCCGTCTTGACCCCCTACAGCATACAGATAACCATCCAGAACTGCCACTCCAACACTTGTTCGGCAAGTACTGGTCGGAGCCACCTCGCACAACCACTGGTTTGTCTGAGGATCGTATCTGGAATATTCATAAATAAATCAAAACTTTGCTAAAAGCATAATACAAAATTGAATATGAATGTACAGTAGTCTTACCACAGAGAGAGAGAGAGAGAGAGAGAGAGAGAGAGAGAGAGAGAGAGAGAGAGAGAGAGAGAGAGAGAGAGAGAGAGGGGGAGGGGGGGAAAGGGGGGGAAGAAAGAGGAGGAGGTGGGAGAGAGAGGAAGGGGGAGAGAAGGGAGGAGGGGGGGGAGAGAGGTGGAGGGAGAAGGAGAGAGGGAAAGAGATTTATTTTACCCATAGGGCTTTTATGAGTTGATATTGTTACTATAGAGAGTTTATAACTGGCCTTATATTTACCCATTTAGTAATGTGTGCATCGTATGGTATCATATAGGTAGAGTACTGCATATGGTTGGTAAGAGATTGCTAGATAATGCAGCACTTTTTGAGGAATAGTGTATATTTCACAAGCAGTTTCTGAACACACTTTTCTTTAACCATCAAAAATATACCGATTCCTATTATGAAGAGGAAATGAGAGGTCTCAGAACTGAATGCAAAAGGTACTATAATCTTATGACTTGGTTATCTTTTTTTTTAAAATAAGATTTATGCATGAAAGAAATTAAAAGTAAAAGTCTCGAAGCAATTAGCTCTAATTTATCTTAGTAAAATCAGAAATATGATAAACAATGAAACTATTTTTAAAACTATCTTATTGCCTCTTTTATCTGACTGAACTTCGGTGCAGTAAAATCACCAACAATGAGTAAAGATTAGTGCTTCCTCGACATATAAAATCAATTCGAATAGAATTCACAAGTACAGTAAATCACTTTCTATTCCATACAATTCAATAAAGCAAAAAAAAATAATAATAAATTTTTCCATTTGTTGATTTTACCACCTTCACAGTAAAATATTACTCCACCTACGAAAGTCTACCATACAAAACAAAACAATGAAAGGGAATGACAATGGTCGTCTTAAGACCAATTTCTATTTTCTAAAGTTTTCTCTTCTTCTTGGCAACTTGAGTACTTGAAGTCTATTACAATAATGTATTGTCACTATTATGTCATATCGACTGTGTTATATATAGCAAACAGTTGACAAGATACACAAAAACATCTTTCATAATTTAAATAAATGTGTATAACATATTCTCCTGGGATTCACTAATATTTCATTCCTACATGCCAATGACAAAAGGTTGCCCTTTAAAAATCAGCTTGTATGAAAAACCTCACTTATTAGTGGTAACACAACAATACATTACTTCTACGTACCTTTCAACACTATTCAAGTAGGATTGTCCATCATGACCCCCAACAGCATATAACAAATCCGAAAGTACGGCAACACCCACCCCACATCGTCTCTTGCTCATGGGAGCAACCATTCGCCATTCGCACGTGGTAGGTTCGAACCTTTCGACAGATGCTATGGCATCACCGCTACACCACCCACCGACTGAAAATAAATTTTGATGTCATACAGGATCTGCAATTCATGTACAATAACTAAAAATCTGTAATACAGCGCATACACTGATGTTGTAACTCCTTTTTTTCAATGGTAAGCAAATCCCATAAAAAAAGTACAGTATACACACACAAATAATCCCAATCAATGTCATCTGTAATTGCTAAATACAGGCATAAAAAATTTTTATATTCATTTAATTTCTTTTTAACAATTTTGGCAAGTAGCAGTTTCATGTTCTTTCAAGTCTCTCAACCACATGCCCTGAACATATAAATCTTAAAACAAAATGTTTTGTTTCATATACATATATGAATATATATACAGCCAAACAGCATAAATGGTCGAAACAAATTTTTGACTAAATCCCTTTTTATCCTTATTTCTTATACATACATTCTTAAAAATGTTCTCAGTTTAACGTACTCAACCCCCGTCATCACAAATTAAATTGTTCCTTTGCTTAGCTGATATATGAATTGAAAGCAGCAAAAAATGAGACATGTAACTTTCCTTTAAATTCTAATCATTACTGCTTATTTACAAAATGTGCATAGAAAAAGTACTTAAGTACATTAACACATAAAAATACAGCACTTGATGCATAATCATGAAACTATAAGTGCTGGTATCATATTGATAAATGTCATGCTTAAGTAAGTTTGGCTTTTAAATATATACAGGTCCTGATTTTCTCCTCTTTTCACAATTTACACATTCATTCTCTCATTTGTATTTGTTCATCCCAACAATTAACAGTTTTGCCCAACAATTCTAGTTTTATATTTTCTTTTGTACAATGTACAACCTCAGCACTTGACTTCATTTGTTTCATTATACTTGAACTACTTTTACTTGTTTATCTTTATCATAACATGGAAATTTTACTCAGGATACTGAAAGATTAAATTCTAAACTATATCTTTAAATTCATAGTTTTACTGTATATTGTTTATGATGTAAATTGATGGATTATGTAAATGAAATGACTGACAATAACTAGCAAAGAAACTAACCTGCAAAAAGAACTTCCCCCGTTTTGACTGGCTTCCGAGGTCTGGTTCGTGGACCCTGCATTAACGGACGTTCTTGCGGTAATAAGAGGTAGTTCTTCGCTTCATCTACTAAATCACGGCAGGCCTGTCAAAAGCAAACACAACGGAATTAGTCAAATGAAAATGTGCCTACAATGACTTCACATAGCCAATTCAAAACCATCTATGAAAGGAAATAATGTAAATCGCTTTATACCCATTCTGAAGTCCACATTGATGTTATGCAGGAAACAAGAACTGGTTTATTTGGAACCTATAACCAAACTCTAAAAATACTCAACTGGTTTTGCATACAACATTTAGAATTGCTTGGAGGGAGAATCTCCCTTAATGAGAACCTTATCAGGAGTTCTCTCACTTGAAAAATTTTCACTATCACTAACTGAATCACTTAATTTATGCTTTCTGGACATTTGGTAGTCAGTTCTGACAAAAACTATCAAGAGACAAGTGCTTTTTCCATTTCTTTAATATAGTATAAAAATGAGGCACTGCTATGTGCGTACAGTAAATATATTTGCTGCTCACCCTGATAAAGCTTTATCTGGGTGGTGTGTTTCTACCAAATTTTACAGGGTTTTCCCACATTCTTAACACCTCTCCAATTTCTTTTGAAGCTTGAGGTTTGTCACAGTACTTCCTCTTCTTCGGTTGACATTTCCGCACCATTCACTTGATGCTCCACTATGAAGTTCCCATAAAATTTCTTTTTCTTAAATATATAGTGATTTTTGGTAATGATATCACCTGCTAACAGCTTCTCATCAACCCAGAAACCTTTCCACATTAAGAACAAGTTGCTATTGATTCATCAGTATCAGCAAGGGTTCCCATTGTCAAGTGCTTTGATACCTGCTTTATTTTTCAGAGCTGTAACTATATCAAACCTGGATGTTGTAGTATGAATGTACAGTACTGTACAGTTTTTGCTCAAAGGCTGCACAAATACCTTGTTCATACTTTGCGATAATTTCTATTTTCATCCACTGGTAATATTTTCCTTCTTCTTACCATCTTTCCTAATCATTTGGGGACAATGTCATGTGGCTCTCAACTTCATAATGCAGCATAAAATATCTTTATGATAACTGTGATCACAACTCGACAAAGGAACAAATTAACGAAAAACAATTCCAAAACCACATGCGCAAAATATATCTTCTACTAGTGCTACTCGGAGGCTAGGAGAATTACGTTCTGAGCAAGAGGTGCAAGCTAATTCAAAACAAAATGGGGTAAAATGCCAATCTGCTCATATTCAAAGTTACTTGTAAACCAATATACTACTGTATTGTTAAATACATACATGGAAATGGTTAGAAAGACGTTGATCAGAAAGCTCATGTGAGTTTAGGGTTCAGCTGAACTAAAATGTTATAACAATTGCTCTTTAAGCAAATGTCTTTAAAACTATTTTTAGACTCATTCAGCTACAGTACTTTATATCACAAGCAAAAAAATCCTCGACTCAACGTACCTCATCGCTTTTGATAAGAAGGTCTGAACCAACAGTACCCACCAGGAACTTTGGACTAAGAAGAGGTAGACGCACATGTTCAAGAACCTGAGGAACAATAATGCTTTTAAGAAAAGAAGTCATGAATCAAAGAAAGTTACCCCCATTTTTGCACTATACTTACATTCTTTTTTATTTTCCACCTTGTAACCTAAAAAAACTCTTCACATACAAATTAATACTATAACTGGCTCTGCAGTAAGAAAGTCAATTTAAGTAGTGATTAGAAACTATTACTTTGCTCCCCATGAACTCTAATAGGCTAGAACCTTCCTTCCTTTTGTTTAAAAGAATAATTTACAGTAAGCTTCAGATATCAAATCAAGAAACAGTATAAATGTTTAAAAGGTTTACTATAAAAAACATTGGTTATGAATATGTACAGTACAGTATAGAGTATATGAAGAAATATGGCACTTTGATGACAGTTAGAAATTTGATACAGGAGTCTCTCTTTGAGTGAAATTTACTGCTAAAACAACAACATTCTTTTTTGCATAGTCTGGAACAAAATGGATAACTCGGGTTCCCTCGGGTTATATATACATAAATATAATGGTTTTGTCATAAAAAGTTATTTAGACCGGTAAACAAAATGAACTACAGGTATGACAATAAAAAATTTGATCACCACATGAATTAAATTAATTATGGCAAATAAAAATTTAATCAAAACATAGATTAAAAGAATTATGGCAAACAAACATTTTAATCACTGCATGAACTCAAGTTAATATATCCACAAATAAAAGCCATTATTATTTGATTTCAAAACATCTGGGAAGCTTCATGCTTTTTCTGTACATTGTAGTCACATTCTCTGGTAAATCTAAAAGGTAACAAAGGGAATCAGTTGTGATTTATTGTCAAGCTACACATAACAGAGAAGCCAAACAGATAATGAATGAATCAACAAATAATGCTATTACAATACTCAACTTTTTAGTGTCTTTCCTGTATCATAACGCTCAATGTTAAAGGAAAGTATTTCAGACAACATGAGCGTATGCAGATTTAAAAAATTATAAATATTTTCTTTTTCAAAATTAGCAGATTCTGAATGAATAAATTAATTTTACCACTACTCACAAGCTAGAATGGTTGCCACACTACTTAATTAATTTGCTGTATTATTTTCAATTGGATACAAATTAAGAAATTTAGATTCCTAAATTTGTAGTCGCCAAAAGTTACAACATTTATATACATGTACAACCAAATCACTACTAAAACAAAAACTCATACTCTGTAATCTACCTTAGTTCTTAAATAAATAATCAATATGCTTCATATCCTATCCAAAAGATGAAATCATAATGTTACTGTTGCTGTTGACAGCAAAATCGGTGTTTCAATAATTCATAAAGCATTCATAACAACTTATGATTACCAGGACTTTTCACCAAATATCTTTACCTGAGCCAAGAATGGGCGCCTTTCCGTAACGTTGTACTTAACCCAAGCCATAACCGCGCTGAAAACTTGTTCTTCGGAACGCACGTTGAGCTCGTCGCTCGAGATGATATCCATCAGCTGATTCACTGGGAGTTCCATAAACTCCTCACTCTCTATAACCTGCCAACACATCGAAACAATAATTATTTCAATAAATTACAACTCTAACTTCAATTCTAACATTATTTACATTAAATTTCCCTGGAAAGGCATAATGCAAAAGGGGAAATTTTAAAAGGTTAAATATCATACAGCAAGACCTCAATAAATGGGACTTTACTACATCAAAAACCTCCTCAAGTCAGTATAAATCTGAATACGGTAGTAACTAATTGCTTTGCCAACAAAGTTGGGAGCAGGTCATGTTTTTGCCCACGTTTCTCCGTTTGTCTGTGAACAATCTCCTGGCCACAATTTTACCGAGTAGTGACACTTTCAGGATTAATTACGTTGAGACGTGGAAGTTATTCAATTTTCAAAGCCATGGGTCAAAGGTCAAGGTCAAGCAAAAGGTTGACCGAACTAACCCTAACGATGACAAGTTCCCACAAGGTTGTCACACAGACTTCAAATACACCTACGGTATCAATTGATTCAAGGGAAAGGCAAGCTAGTTTCCAGAAATAAGTTGCCAGGGCATAGGTCTGTGCTCTCAGTGCTTTCCTAGTCTTTACATAGCTGTCTTATAGTTTTGAAATCATTCTAATTTCTTTATTATTTTTCCCTCATTGCTGGCTTTGTATATAAAAAAAAGAGCAGGAAGGTCATCATATCATAAAATAGATAAAATGGGCACTTATTCTATATCTGTAAAAGTATATTAGAAGGGGTAGACGGTATTGCAATATGAAATACTAAGTACAAAAGTTTTCTCTCTGCAGGCTGATGTTGCTCATTCAGAATAGCTATAGCCTCTCTTCAGTCGCACTTAATGAGATCAAAATTTAATTATTTTTACAATTTGCAGCAAAACAATATCTGCACTTTTGAAAGGAAAAGTTGAATATCGAAGAGATCAATACTATTTTTTCTAGAATTAGTAATAAAACAGTACATTGTACTGTACTTGAAAAATTAAGTTACGGCTGGTGATGGAAAAATTAGAATCAATTTGTTAACTTAACCAGCCATGCTTCTATGCCTTTCTCCTAATTTTTCGGGGTTCTTTTAAACTACCTTAAATCTAGAGACACATACTTGGTGGTCTTATCAAACTACAGTAACAAATAGCAATAGTAACACTCACCTCTTGGAAATTATGCTGGGTGAACTTATCTGCAATGTGCAGCAATTCCCTGCAAGAGTGGGTATCGGCAAAAGCACGGATCCCCAGACAATTTGAAGGATGCAACTGTTGCTTGAGAAATTCACAACAGACATCCTGAATTTCTTGCATTTGAAGTAAACATGCTGAAAGGAAAATACAGTGAATTTCTCGAGTACAGTATTTGATAACATAAAAAGGAAGCTACTCTATATAAATTTTTAAGTTACAGAAAAATTCTAAAATTCATATGTATTAATTACCTGATCATCATCAATTGTGTTCCTCTATCAACTACTTCTCTTATGTAGTTTTACATTAATATTGCACTAAACACTTTTATAAACTTTTCTTACAAAATTAAAAAGCGATTAATCAATTTCCATCCACAAATGTATGATTTAAAAACAGTATATAAGTATATATTTCCATTACAATATTTTGCCCTTACAGTCACCACGAGACTTTATTACTTGAAAGTTTCTCCACCTGAACATTGAGTTGCTTTCCCATATATGTTCCTCTACATGACACTTCTTATTCAACTCTCCATTTCCTCAAAATATTTGTCAAGTACTAATTACTTAGTAAAAGTTATTAATCAGCCTTCTTCAGTCTTTTTCTAATAACCAAGTGAATGTTAATAGAGTTGAAGTCACTCTCAGAAGGGTTCATTTTACCATATACCACAAGGAGTGTGTTTCATCTTCCAACTTTCAATGGGTTACACAATGGGAACTTTGTTATAAGACTGTTACTTACTGAGAAAGCCAGAACCCCAAAGCATTTGATAATGAAGGGCTACAATGAAAGTCATTACAGTATGAAAACTCAAATGAAAAATGTTATTTTCATTAGTAAAATAAATTTTTGAAAATACTTACCCGATGATCATGTAGCTGTCAACTCTGTTGCCTGACAGAAATCTACGGTCGGGATACGCCAGCGATCGCTATACAGGTGGGGGTGTACACAACAGCGCCATCTGTGAGCAGGTACTCAAGTACTTCTTGTCAACAAGAACTCAATTTTCTCCTCGGTCCACTGGTTCTCTATGGGGAGGAAGGGCGGGTCCTTAAATTCATGATCATCGGGTAAGTATATTCAAAAATTTATTTTACTAATGAAAATAACATTTTTCAATATTAATCTTACCCGATGATCATGTAGCTGATTCACACCCAGGGTGGTGGGTGGAGACCAGCATACATGTTAACAACGAAGCTAAGTATCCCGTATTTCATTTTATTAGTTATTCAAAAATAACATAAAATAAATAAGTACCTGGTAAGGAAGACGACTTGAACCATTACTCTGCCTTTATTAAGTACGTCTTCCTTACTGAGCGTAGCGGTCCTCTTAGGATGCTGAACGACTCTTAGGTGCTGAAGTATAAAGGGCTGCAACCCATACTAAAGGACCTCATCACAACGTCTAACCTCGGCGCTTCTCAAGAAAGAATTGACCACCCGCCAAATCAACAAGGATGCGGAAGGCTTCTTAGCCGACCGTACAACCCATAAAAAGTATTCAAGAGAAAGGTTAAAAAGGTTATGGGATTATGGGAATGTAGTGGCTGAGCCCTCACCTACTACTGCACTCGCTGCTACGAATGGTCCCAGGGTGTAGCAGTTCTCGTAAAGAGACTGGACATCTTTGAGATAGAATGATGCGAACACTGACTTGCTTCTCCAATAGGTTGCATCCATAACACTCTGCAGAGAACAGTTCTTTTTGAAGGCCACTGAAGTAGCCACAGCTCTCACTTCATGTGTCCTTACCTTCAGCAAAGCAAGGTCTTCTTCCTTCAGATGAGAATGTGCTTCCCTAATCAGAAGCCTGATGTAGTAAGAAACTGAGTTCTTAGACATTGGAAGAGAAGGCTTCTTGATAGCACACCATAAGGCTTCTGATTGTCCTCGTAAAGGTTTTGACCTTTTTAGATAGTACCTAAGAGCTCTAACTGGGCAAAGTACTCTCTCCAGTTCGTTCCCCACCAAGTTGGACAGGCTTGGGATCTCGAACGACTTAGGCCAAGGACGTGAAGGAAGCTCGTTTTTAGCAAAAAACCGAGCTGCAAGGAACATGTAGCCGTTTCAGATGTGAAAACTATGTTCCTGCTGAAGGCGTGGATCTCACTTACTCTTTTAGCTGTTGCCAAGCACACGAGGAAAAGAGTTTTTAATGTGAGGTCCTTAAAAGAGGCTGATTGGAGAGGTTCAAATCTTGATGACATAAGGAACCTTAGGACCACGTCTAGATTCCAGCCTGGAGTGGACAACCGACGTTCCTTTGAGGTCTCAAAAGACCTAAGGAGGTCCTGTAGATCTTTGTTGGTGGACAGATCCAAGCCTCTGTGGCGGAAAACCGCTGCCAACATACTTCTGTAACCCTTGATCGTAGGAGCTGAAAGGGATCTTACGTTCCTTAGATGTAACAGGAAGTCAGCAATCTGGGTTACAGTGGTACTGGTTGAGGAAACTGCATTGGCCTTGCACCAGCTTCGGAAGACTTCCCATTTAGACTGATAGACTCTGAGAGTGGATGTCCTCCTTGCTCTGGCAATCGCTCTGGCTGCCTCCTTCGAAAAGCCTCTAGCTCTTGAGAGTCTTTCGATAGTCTGAAGGCAGTCAGACGAAGAGCGTGGAGGTTTGGGTGTACCTTCTTTACGTGAGGTTGACGTAGAAGGTCCACTCTTAGAGGAAGAGTCCTGGGAATGTCGACCAGCCATTGCAGTACCTCTGTGAACCATTCTCTCGCGGGCCAGAGGGGAGCAACCAACGTCAGCCATGTCCCTTTGTGAGAGGCGAACTTCTGAAGTACCCTGTTGACAATCTTGAACGGCGGGAATGCATACAGGTCGAGATGGGACCAATCCAGCAGAAAAGCATCCACGTGAACTGCTGCTGGGTCTGGAATCGGAGAACAATACAACGGGAGCCTCTAGGTCATCGAGGTAGCGAACAGATCTATGGTTGGCTGACCCCATAGGGCCCAAAGTCTGCTGCAAACATTCTTGTGAAGGGTCCACTCTGTGGGGATGACCTGACCCTTCCGGCTGAGGCGATCTGCCATGACATTCATATCGCCCTGAATGAACCTCGTTACCAGCGTGAGCTTTCGATCTTTTGACCAGATGAGGAGGTCCCTTGCGATCTAGAACAACTTCCTCGAATGAGTCCCTCCCTGCTTGGAGATGTAAGCCAAGGCTGTGGTGTTGTCGGAGTCCACCTCCACCACCTTGTTTAGCTGGAGGGACTTGAAGTTTATCAAGGCCAGATGAACCGCCAACAACTCCTTGCAATTGATGTGAAGTGTCCTTTGCTCCTGATTCCATGTTCCCGAGCATTCCTGTCCGTCCAATGTCGCACCCCAGCCCGTGTCTGATGCGTCCGAGAAGAGACGGCGGTCGGGGTTCTGAACAGCCAAAGGTAGACCTTCCTTGAGAAGAAAGCTGTTCTTCCACCACGTTAGAGTAGACCTCATCTCTTCGGAAACAGGAACTGAGACCGTCTCTAGCGTCATGTCCTTTATCCAGTGAGCAGCTAGATGATACTGAAGGGGGCGGAGGTGGAGTCTCCCTAACTCGATGAACAGGGCCAGCGATGAAAGTGTCCCTGTTAGACTCATCCACTGCCTGACTGAGCATCGGTTCCTTCTCAGCATGCTCTGGATGCATTCTAGGGCTTGGTTGATCCTTGGGGCCGACGGAAAAGCCCGAAAAGCTCGACTCTGAATCTTCATACCCAGGTAGACAATGGTCTGGGATGGGACGAGCTGGGACTTCTCTAAATTGACCAGGAGGCCCAGTTCCTTGGTCAGATCCATAGTCCATCTGAGATTCTCCAGACAGCGACGACTTGTGGGAGCTCTTAAAAGCCAGTCGTCTGACGGAGCCGGACACAAGATCATGGTACTGCTGCACAGTCTGTGAACTGTCAACCATGGGGAAGCGAGGAAGTACAGCGACAACCCGAAACTGTCTAGACTGTCTGGGTAGTACAGACAACTCCTTATCGGGTTGCTGAGGTTGCCGCACTGCGTCACAACAAGTCACCTCTGCTGGTTGTTGAACGTCTTCCCAGTGACACACTAACTCCGTAAAAAAAAATCCTCTATCAAGGACTAAGCTTGGACTGCATGTCTTGCAACAAAGCCCAAGGTCTATGGGAGCAGGTGTGGCAACAGACGGGGTTAGCGACTGAAGCGGAACCATTTACCCTCCCTGGAAGCATGTTATGCTTAAATAAAAGTCCATAGGAGGCTAAGCAGCTTAAGGCTCCTCTCCAAATGACAGAGTCCTCAAGGGAATATCAGAAGGAGGGAGAACAGCACTTTCTCATCTACAGGAACCATATCCGAGAAAAGCTAAGTTCTCTCAGTGAGGGTTTCACTGGTGCAAAAGCAGCAGACCAGAAGGCAACATTATGAAACTGCTTGACAGTCTGTGAACTGTCAAAAACTGAACTGTCAACCACAACAGGAGCGTGAGGACATACAGCACTGGTGTATAAGTAGCAGACCAGAAGGCAACGTCATGTAACTGCATGACAGTTTGTGAGTTGGCAACAACCAAAGATGTGTGGGGAAGCCTCAACTCCTGCCTGACTAGTTTGCTGCTGGCGAGTGGCGGTAACCACAGTGTGTTGCGGAGGCTGACACACCGTGTCAAAACACGGCAGCTTGTGGTAGCTCCCGCACGGCAACGGAGTGCTCTGTGTGTGGGAGTCATCATACATCTGGCAGGGTTGACTGTGCATGGGTGGAGGAGCTCTCACAACAAGAGTGTGAGAGCAGGAAGCCATGCCGGGCGCACAACCGTGGGAGGTGTAGGCCCACGGGTGCATCGTCAACCTTCTCCGCAGTCGGAGTGTGGGAGCTGGCAACAACAAAAGCAGAGTGCTGGTGCGTGGGAGGGGCTACGGTGGGTTGAGGAGCGTGCGTTATGGTATGCAGAGCATGCTGTAAGGTATGCAGAGCATGCTGTAAGGTATGCAGAGCATGCTGTAAGGTATGCAGAGCATGCTGTAAGGTATGCAGAGCATGCTGTAAGGTATGCAGAGCATGCTGCATGGGCTGCGGAGAAAGCCGCATAGTGCTGGAACCCGGCAGCTCTACAGAACCTTCCCACTGCTGATGCGGTAGCTCACGCATGTTAGCAGATGGTGCAGCAAGAACATGTGTCTGGCAGGGTGGACTGCGCATCGGTGGTGGAGCTCTCACAGGTGGAGGGTGGGAGCAGGCAGCCGCAGTATCTGCTGAGCGCACAACCTCGGCGGGTTGTAGGTTAACAGGCTGCATTGTCAACCTTCCAGCATGATACTCCTGCATGAAGGAGCAAGCTGAGACTGTATAGTCTGCAGCATGGACCACTAGGGTCTATGAAAGACAACAACAAACGGAGCTACTGTCCGTTGTGACTGAGGGTCTAAAACAGCTGGTGCGGCAACAGACGGAGTTACTGCCTGTTGCGGTACCACCTAGCCTCTCTTAGGAGGTGTGCAGTTGTCGTACTGCAGCGAGTCCGAACTGACCCAGTGGCTACACCTAGGCCGTTGGACTTGCGCGGAAGGGACCGACTTGCACTTAAAAGCTGCAAGATTTGGTCCATGGTTTCTGCGAGAAACCTCTTCCGCAGACGAGGAATAAATGGGCTCTCTCGTCTTTGTGTGGGTGGGGTGATCACGTCGGCAACGTGTGTAGATACACCCGAAACCACAGAGGGAAACGTCTGTTCGTCGATCAAGGCCTGAGGAACCCATAAGTCCTTCGACATTACTTCTCCCCTGGGCTTGGGAGCTTGTAAGAGGTATCGGACTAGGTGAACAACTGGCACGAACAGACGAACCCTCGAACGCAACACTGTAACACTTTGCGCATATCACTTTATCACTTTTGATTTTCTGTTTGCACTTATTTCACTGAACTCGAAACTTTAAGTGGTTTGTACCTGAAACACGCAATCCTATCCTTCATTAAAAGGTAGTAATTGCGAAAACAGTATTACAATGTAACAGAAAAACATAATGAAAGATAAAGAATTCAGTGGCTGGAAAAGAGACTAAACACTAGATCAAATAAACTACGTTTAAAATCTCTCACCGCAAAAAGCCTGGGAACAAGAATAAAACTCTAGAAACGTTTTACCTTCTTCCCCTCTATCGACTAGGGAGAAGAGCAAAAAAAACGAGAACAACGTTACCCGCTTGAACGAAACGTTTATCCTCCTCTCTCTCCCTCCGTCTCTATCTCTCTCTCTCTCTCTCTCTTGACTTAGAACCTGAGAGATGAGCCCAATTATATATATCGTTAAAACATATTATTTGTTAAAGGAAAAAAACTGAAAGGTTTCCCAAATAAAAAGTTCCTTTATTAGAATTAAAACCATTTAAGCTAAGAAAGAATGAACGAAACGCTAGAATCGGTTTACTCTTACTGCAACGTGAAACCGTGAATACTCTCTCTCTATCGTAACAATAGAGCGCAAGTTGAACGTTCTGAACGTCAACAACTGCGGAGACTAAACAAAACGTTAGTTCAACTTTGAAAACAGTACGAGACTTATCAAAGAAATTCTTTCAAAAACATTAAAATTAAAATAGCATAAATTCTTAACAGGAAAAACGATATGACGAGCTCAATGTTAATTAACTTCGGTTCCAAGTAAGGACCGCCTACTATTAGGAAAGGTCGCATATAAACAAACATAAAAATTTTTTTTTTTTTTTTTTTTTTTTAAGTTTATAATAAAAGGAAAGTTAATCGAAGAGGCCTATAAATGGCGGAGAGATATAAGATAAAAAGTGAAAGAGAGTCTATACTCTCTTCGACACCAACACTTCCGTCTAAGGGAAGGGTCGGCCATTTAAAAGTGAAAGAGAGTCCATACTCTCTTCGTCACCATAATTAATTCAAATTAATTCCAAAAGCTTGCTAAGCTAAAGATAAAGCTTCCTGAATAGCGAAGGCTAAACTCTAGAGCAAATACATCACCAAATCGTGAACAATAACTCCAGAATCAACAGCGTATCCAAGTAGGTCTAGCCGGAGGCACGACAGAGGAAAAATTGAGTTCTTGTTGACAAGAAGTACTTGAGTACCTGCTCACAGATGGCGCTGTTGTGTACACCCCCACCTGTATAGCGATCGCTGGCGTATCCCGACCGTAGATTTCTGTCGGGCAACAGAGTTGACAGCTACATGATCATCGGGTAAGATTAATATTGAAAAAGGAACAATGTAGCTGAAAGGCTATGCTATAAATTTTATTCAATTGCAGTCTCTCATAATACATCCAGTAGTAGTCTATTGCCAAGATCAAAAAAGATAATGTACAGTTGTACAGCTGATGTATGAATGTTTACAATGGACCACTAGCTACGGGAGACTGATTAGTACACTGTAAAGTGTTTGCAATTCCTCTTTACATGCATAAATATCTTGAAAATTGATAAAATTCTATCATGCTATCCACTAAATCTTTGATATCTTGTAGGAGGCACACCTGATTATTATTTAGATAATCAAGTTACGGGCAAAATTGCATAATATTTTCCACACTTACAATTTCTATTTGGCCCAATTTTCCCCCTTAATCCTTAAAATAATTAATTTATTCAATTCTATAGATTGAAAGAATAAGAAAAAAATAAAAGATTAAGCATAGTATCCTTAACAAATAGACTAGATACCTGAAACACTACGAAACTATAAAAAACTTAATTGATATGCAAAAAGCCCCTCTCCCCACAAATACCCCCGCTTAATAATAACACTTGCTTACCTGCTGGAAGCAGAGTCTGTACATTTGATTCTTGAACTGTTATCTCGGAAGTATAGCAAAAATTCACAAGTAAATCTACAGCGTGTTCATCTATATCGTGTATCGGGACTTCTGTCTGTCTAGCTTCTAGAAGTTCCGACATAAACATTGCGTGAAAATATGGACTGCAGGCAGACAAGATCACTCTAGAAGAAAAGATTTGGTATGAAAATCTTATCCTCAGGCATTGAAATGATATATAAACTGATATAATAAATTCAAAATACTATACTGTACTGTATATAACACACTATATAAAACGATTCACAAATTCATACCCCATTTAAAAATCTACCTCAGCTGTATGATTTTTTGCAGGGTTGAGATCAATCTTCAATTACATCTACTTGTGTTTTATACAGTACCATGAACAATTAAAATCTTTCTTTACCAATACTGTATCTGATACAGTACAGTAGCGTATAAAAGAATAATCAGAACTATAAGCATGTTGGCTACTGAGTTTCAAGCACAAATGCTCATTTCATGAAAAATGCTATAATCAAATATCTAAATAATAGTCATATTACATAAGAATTTTCAAATTATGTGGAATCCTTACATTTTTTCAACTTGAATAGTTTCAATGTGCACTAGTTTTTTTTAATCTTACATCTAATCATCATCTTGTTAGAAATTTGATTTTATGTAATCATTGTTACAAAACTGGAATTGCTGCTAATATTTGTACCAAAATTAATTATTAATGAGAACAGAAATAAACCACTTTTAATTTTAAAAATTACAACTCAAAATAAAAGGAAAATTATAATCTCTGGACAGCACCATAGAAGGTAAAATCTGCAGCTGTTGCAAAGTTTAACTAGACAACTGCAAGCAGGAATAAGAGATGTACTGTACCACTACCTTGGATTTTTCACCCCTTGAAGATTTCAACATCAGCCAATAGTACTTATTCCTCTAACTATAGTCCATTTCTTTTAGTCGGGCAGATTTGCACCGACTCGCAGCGGTGCCCTTTTAGCTCGGAAAAGTTTCCTGATCGCTGATTGGTTAGAATTATCTTGTCTAACCAAACAGCGATCAGGAAACTTTTCCGAGCTAAAAGGGCACCGCTGCGAGTCGGTGCAAATATGCCTGGCTAAAAGAAATGAACTATAATTGTGCATGTCCTAAAATTCCAAGACAAATTAGCTCAGGAAATTTTGACTACCAAGACCATTCACACACTCATCAACGGTGCTGACTCGCTAGCATGAAATCTATATAAACACATTTCAGTTTTGAACATCTAAAGACTCATTTCAAATATTTCGTTAGGATAGTCTCCACCTTCCTTTAAGTAAAAAACAAAGGCTTTCAACTTCTTAGATATAATACAAATTATAACTACTGAATCCATTCTCTTTCTGCTATAGATTCTGCAAAGTATTTGAGCAACTACCAGGATAGTACAGAACTACTGATTTACATGTAGCTTGTAGTATTTAAATATAACAAAAAATAATAAATGATTACTGATGCAATATCTTACCTAACAATAATTTATCTGCAGTATCCAACTTAAAATAAGTATGTATGAACTTTATACAGCACAAGTCAACTTTAGTTTCTTTTAGGATGCTACCACTCTGCAAATAACTCACCTATGAGCAAATATTTTTCGTCCACCTACAATGAGCACCACATCGCACAACTCCCTCCTCTTTTGTAACATGTTAATATTAGCCAACGCCAATTTGGGATGTTTGTCGGATGTGTAACTAAGACTACAGGGGGAAGGGGGGCGCCCAATGGACGTTTCTCCCGTGATGGCCACTCCATCGTCACCGCCTACAATCCTTCCTGTCTGGCCTACTCGGATCTCCATCATTGATTTAGTCATGCCGTCCATGCTAAAAAGGAAAGAATATATATAAAAATATAAATACAATAAACAACACTATATCTCCTTTTTATACATCTTTCGCCACTAGAGATTTACACCCTACGAGTCAATCACTTTTGTTAACATAAAATACTGCATACAGTATTACAGTACTGTATATATGTAGCAAGAGATTTCATCTCTGCAGATAAAATATTTAATATGAAGGAAATGTTTCAAATAATTGTTAACATATAGCCTATGATGTAGGAGTGTCTTTTATAAGGTGGAATAATATGAAGACTGGTAAACACTTGGATTCACCTAAAGACTAGAGTAGCCATAAACATAACAAGGAGTAACAAGTTTAAAATTACCTAAGTGAACTTACACCACTGCAAATGATAATAATAAGAATATTACAGTGTGTTGTAACTGGAAAAAATGTTTCTTGTGTACAATAAGCAATCTACTAAAGCATATTGCATGTTAATCCAGCTAGGTAACAAGAGAAATAGCTTCTGCAATTAGAAATGCAGAATAGATTGTGGTGACATATCTTTTGAAAAAAATAATTTCTTTGAGAACTAAAAATATGTTGATCACTACAATACTAATTTCATACAAACAAGCCAAGAAATCTTAATCAAATTAATTCTAAGTAGGGACTTTTAGACACACTTCCAGAAATAACAACCAAAATTATATTAAGTACAGTATAGTATTCAATGAATGATTTATGATTAATCCGAAGATGATTCTTTTGCTCTATTTCACCAAAGATGAATATCACTGTAGGCTACTGACAAGGAAACCCATCTATATTATGAACTTACTGGAAGATGTAAAATCAAAGCAACCTTTCACCTAAACATCCTTTTCCTCGAAAAGGAAAAAATGTGAAGACAGTAGATTTTGGAAAGAAATACTCTACCCTTCATTCCAGTTTTAATAAGAGTTAGCCAAAGCAATAAGTTTAAGGTATGGAAGATAAATTATGAGCAAGTGGGAAGAGTCATTTCCAAATCAGGAAGGATGCTACGACACAGCTTATGGTGGGTTACCATGTACCCTTTAAATTGGGGGTTCCTAGGATAATCAAAACATTCAGAAATGATCTGAACAGAAACTAAATATTAGACAATGGTCGTTATTTGGAATTTATTTCTAATTTCGTATGAATTCATCAGTTAAATATACATTATTTTTCTATATTTTCTCCAGTAATCCTTTGGAAAATTTACGTTAGAACAAAACTATGTTAAGTTGCCCTTATTTGCTCCTTGAGTCTGAGTAGTTCTCTCATTTATCACCAAAACAGTGACTATTATCAAATTTTTTTTAAACCTTCAGAGAAAATAATTACTTTTAAATAATGGAAAACCCAGTTATACATATCAAAATGAAAACAGGAATTATCTTGCCAACAAAATTAGTTCCTAAGATAATGTATTATGGGATTGTGATAGAGACATACCAATGGAAATACAGCCCCCAACATCTATATACTGATTAAATTGTATTGCTTTGTATGATATTTTGCCCACTAGGCCAGGCTAGGCTGTGAGATCTTTGTATCACCAGTCAGGTAGGATATAAAATGATATTTTAATTATAAAATAAATTTTTGAATATACTTACCCGGTGAATATATAATAGCTGAGCCTCCGGCGGCTCGACAGAAAAAACACACAAAAACTCGCGAGCGATTGCTATGAAGGTTGCGGGTGTGCCCACTAGCGCCAACTATCGGCCAGATACCGCATATACATGTAAACAGACCCAATTTTTCTCATCCCGCTGGGTCTCTATCGGGGAGGAAGGGGGGGCCTCTAATTTATATATTCACCGGGTAAGTATATTCAAAAATTTATTTCATAATTAAAATATCATTTTTAAATATTTAACTTAGCCGGTGAATATATAATAGCTGATTCACACCCATGGTGGTGGGTAGAGACCAGAGTTAATTAAGTTTACAGCGTACATGCTTAGAGTTTTTGACAGTTATATCATAACAAAACCCAAATATATAAAGGTACCTGGTAAGGAAGTTGACTTAGACGATTACTCTGCCTTATTAGTCTGTCTTCCTCATGAATCCCAGCGATCCTCTTAGGATGCTGGAAGACTCCCAGGAGCTGAAGTATTAAGGGCTGCAACCCATACAACAGGACCTCATCAAACCCCTAATCTGGGCGCTCTCAAGAAATGACTTACCACCCGCCAAATCAACCAGGATGCGAAAGGCTTCTTAGCCTTCCGTACAACCCAAAAAACAATATTAAAAACATTTCAAGAGACAGATTAAAAAGGATATTGGAATTAGGGTAATGTAGTGGTAGAACCCTCACCCACTACTGCACTCGCTGCAACGAATGGACCCAGTGTGTAGCAGTCCTCGTAAAGAGTCTGGACATCTTTTAAGTAAAATGACGCGAACACTGACTTGCTTCTCCAAAAAGTCGCGTCCATAATACTTTGCAGAGATTTATTTTGCTTGAAGGCCACGGAGGTTGCTATAGCTCTAACTTCGTGCGTCTTAACCTTAAGCAAACATCGGTCTATCTCATTCAAGAGAGAATGAGCTTCTCGTATTAAAAATCTGATAAAATATGACAAAGCATTCTTTGACATAGGCAATGATGGTTTCTTAACTGAGCACCATAATGCCTCAGATTTACCTCGTAATGACTTAGTACTAGCTAAATAGAACTTAAGAGCTCTAACAGGACATAATACTCTTTCCAGTTCGTTGCCTACGATCTCTGATAAGCAAGGAATATCAAAAGATTTAGGCCAAGGACGAGAAGGCAGTTCATTTTTGGCCAGGAAACCAAGTTGAAGTGAACAAGTGGCTTTTTCTGTAGAAAAGCCGATGTTCTTACTGAAGGCATGAAGTTCACTGACCCTTTTAGCCGAAGCCAAGCACACTAGGAGGCTGAATGTAATGGCTCAAACCTGTCTGACATGAGGAACCTTAGGACCACATATAAGTTCCATCCAGGAGTTGCCAAACGACGTTCCTTAGAGGTCTCGAAAGACTTAAGGAGATCTTGGAGATCTTTATTGTTGGAAAGATCTAAGCCTCTATGTCGAAAGACCGAAGCCAACATGCTCCTGTAGCCCGTAATCGTTGGAGCTGAAAGGGAGCGAACCTTTCTCAGATGTAAAAGAAAATCTGCGATTTGGGCTACAGAGGTACTGGACGAGGACACAGATGCTGACTTGCACCAGTCTCGAAAGACTTCCCACTTCGACTGGTATACTCTAATGGTAGAAGCTCTCCTCGCTCTTGCAATCGCACTGGCTGCCTCCTTTGAAAAGCCTCGAGCTCTTGAGAGTCTTTCGATAGTCTGAAGGAAGTCAGACGAAGAGCGGGGAGGCTTTGATAGACATTCTTTACGTGGGGCTGACGTAACAGATCTACCCTTAGAGGAAGACTTCTTGGAAAGTCTACCAGCCATTGAAGTATCTCGGTGAACCACTCTCTCGCGGGCCAGAGGGTAGCAACCAACGCCAACCTTGTCCCTTCGTGAGAGGCGAACTTCTGCAGTACCCTGTTGACTATCTTGAATGGTGGGAATGCATATAAGTCCAGAAGAGACCAATCCAGTAGAAACGCGTCTATGTGGATTGCTTCTGTATCTAGGACTGGAGAGCAATAGATTGGTAACCTTTTGGTCAACGAGGAGGCAAAGAGGTCTATGGTGGGTTGACCCCAAGTAGCCCAAAGACTCTTGCCCACGTCCTTGTGGAGGGTCCATTCCGTGGGTATCACCTGACCCCTCCGACTGAGACAGTCTGCCAAGACGTTCAAGTCCCCCTGGATGAATCTCGTCAACAGGGAGATGCCTTGATTTCTTGACCATAAGAGAAGGTCCCTTGCGATCTCGAGCAGCGTGAAGGAGTGTGTGCCTCCTTGCTTGGAGATGTACGCCAAAGCTGTGGTGTTGTCTGAGTTGACCTCTACCACTTAGTTTCGAAGAAGCTTTCGAATATCATCAAGGCCAAGTGGACTGCTAATAGCTCCTTGCCGTTGATGTGCATGCTCTTCTGACTTGAGGTCCACAGACCCGAGCATTCCCGACCATCCAGGGTCGCACCCCAACCCAAATCCGACGCGTCTGAGAACAACACGTGGTTTGGGTTCTTGACTGCTAGGGATAGTCCCTCTCTCAGACTGATATTGCTGTCCCACCATTTCAGGCATGCCTTTACTGGTTCGGAGACTGGGAATGATACCGTCTCTAACGTCTTGTCCTAGTTCCAGTGAGAGGCTAGATGGAACCGGAGAGGCAGAAGGTGTAGTCTCCCTAGTGAGACAAACTGCTCCAGGGATGAGAGAGTCCTTACGAGACTCTTCCAACTCCTGACTGAACAAACGTTCTCTTTTCAGCATTAGTTGGACTTCGAGCAGGGCTTGTTCTATTCGGGTGGCAGACGGAAAAGCCCGAAAAAACTGGACTGCGAATCTCCATCCCCAAATATAGAATAATCTGGGATGGGATCAGTTGGGACTTTTAGGTTGACCAAAAGTCCCAACTCCCTGGCCAGACTCAACGTCCAATGTAGATCCTGCAGACAGCGAAGACTGGACGATGCTCTGAGAAGCCAGTCGTCCAAGTACAGGGAGGCTCGGATCCCCAATAGATGGGGAGATTTTGCCACATTCCTCATGAGCCTCGTAAACACGAGAGGAGCAGGACTGAGGCCAAAGCACAGGGCTCGAAACTGGTACCCCACATTCCTGTAAACAAACCTCAGAAACGGTTGGGAATCCGGGTGTATAGGAATGTGGAAGTATGCCTCCTGAAAGTTGAGAGAGACCATCCAGTCGCCTTCCATTAATGCTGTCAAGACAGCCTGGTAGACTTCATCGTGAAGTTTGTCTTGACAATGAACACATTGAGCGCACTTGCCTCTTACGTACTCCTGCAGTGAACATGGCTGCCAGATCATTGGAGCCATCCCTGAGGGACTTGTTCCTGCAGAGAACGTGGCTGTCAGATCATTGGAGCCATCCCTGAAAGCCTAGTTTATGCATGACATAATTGTACAGCAAAACTTCAAACGCTCGAAAAAACTCCTAACAGGAGATGGTCTAGCTCTGAAGTCGACCATAAAATCTTGGAGCGTCTCATGGCCAGGCGCCAGGGAGAGTCTATGAGGTTTGAGAAGTCTATCTGGGCAGAGGCAGGAACTCCCAAGCCGAGAACTTCTCCCGTGTCATATCAGACTCTCGCTCTATAAGCCAGCTTAAAAGTAGGGAAAGCAAAGGCTGTCTCCCCCAAACTCCTCCTGGTGATTAACCAGTCGCCTAGCAAACGTAAAGCTCTCTTAGAAGAGCGAGAGAGCACTAGCTTATAAAACAACGGCTTCGAAGTAGCTAGGCCTAGTGTAAACTCTGACGTTTAGGCGAACGAGGAGCAGCAGTTACAAAAAGATCCGGACAAAGATCCTTAAAAATCAGCATGATTTATTTAAAGTCCATAGAGGGCTGAGCAGCTTTAGGCTCCTCTCCGTCTGACAGAGTCCTCAAGGGAATATCAGTAGAAGGGGGATCAGCAACTTCTTCATCTGAAGGAACCTTGTCCGACAATAGCCGAGTCTCAAGCAAAGGAGAGACCTGCCGTGGTGGCAATGCTTGACAAGCAGAGTCCACACACAAAGGAGCAACAGTATAAGTCAAGGACGCTATGTCATGTAACTGCTTAAAGGACTGACCAGTAACAACAACAGGTGCGGGAGGACGTTCGACGTCAACTCGAGACTGCCTTGACTGCTTAGACTGAGCAGTCAAAACAACTCTTGACTGCGGTGCTTGACGCTCAACGTCAAAACAAGTCAACTATGCTGGTTGGTGAACGTCCTGAACGTCAACAAGAGCAAGCGGCAGCGGCTGAACGTCCACAAGCGGCTGAGAGTCAACACGGGACTGCATGGAGTGAGGCTCTACAAAACACGATTGACGTGACTTTGTAACGTCAATGTCAACAGGACGAGCAAAGGCTCGTTTGGGCGGCTGACGGCCAAGATCTCGATCAGCTAAGCGGCGAGGATCATCGTGAACCTGCTCAACAGAATAGTCCTCCATAAGAGAGGCAAGCTTATTCTGCATGTCTTGCCGTACAACCCATTTAGGATCAACGGGAATGGTTGCGGTAAGAGACGAGGGTAACGTCTGTGACTGCAAAACCTTGCCTACAAAAAGACTCTCGGAGCCTGTGTTACGCTTTTGTTTAGGCGGCGAGCAGTCTTCCGATGACTGCATAGGGTCAGAGCTGTCCTAATGGTTAAAATCAGACGCTGGACCTGTCCTGAAAGGACTGACTTTCGCTTAAAGGGTCTCGAAACCTTGTTCCACGGTTTCTTATGCGAAAAGCCTTCGGATGACGAGGAGAAAATCGTCTCGCTCGTCTTATGGTAGGGGCGGTGTTGATGAGACACGCCTGAAACCATAGAGGGAACGTCTGTTCGCTGATCAAGTCCTCTCGAACCCATAAGTCGTACGACATTACTTCTCCCCTGGGCTTGGGAGCTTGCAAGAGGTCTCGGACTAGGCGAACGACAGGCACGAACAAACGAACCCTCGGTCGCAACACTGATAACACTTTGCGCAATTATCACTTTATCACTACGATTTTCTGTTTTGCACTTACTTCACTGAAATCGAATTTTTCAACAATTTTCATTAGGTATGAATAAAACTGATTTCTACCTGAAGCACGCAATTCTACCCTCATCAAAAGGTTATAATTGTGAAATCAGTCGTATAATGTAAGCACATTAATACAAGCAAAAAACAGTAAACATATATTAAGATTAAAAGATCAGTGGCTGGGAAGGAGACTAAACACTAGTTCATTCAAAACTACGTTTTCAATCTCTCACCGTACAGTGCCTTGGGACGAGAATAAAAACTAAAAACGTTTTATCCTTTCTCCCCGTACAGAGACTAGGGACGAGAGTAAAAAACTGACTCGAGAACAACGTTACTCGCTTGGGACGAGAATAAAGATCGGAACGTTCTCTCTTCCTCTCTCTCTCTCTTTCTCTTGATTTCGCACCGAAGAGAAGAGCCCACTTATCTTTCGTCAATAAACAGGTTATTTGACCAAAGGAAAAAACTGAAAGGTTTTTCAATTAACAAGTTCCTTTAAAATAGTATTTAAAACATTTAAGTTTGAAAAAAGAATGAACAAAACGTCAGAATCGATTTACTCTTTCTGCAAAGTGAAACCGTGATTCTCTCTCTCTCTATCGTAACGATAGAGCGCAAACTGCGTAGCATAAATAAACTAAACGTTAGTTCATCTTTGAAACAGTACGAAGACTATTCAAAGAAAATCTTTCATAAAATATCTACTAAAAAATATTCATTTAATAAGTTTTAAATCATTTGCTCTGTAAAAGTTATTTACGATTGAAAGGGCTCAACGTTGTTTAACTTCGGTTTCCAAGTTAGGACCGCCTACTCTCGGATTAGAGGAGGAATAGGAAAGGTTGCATATAAACAAATCATTAAAATTTATCTTGATGTTTATTATAAATGGAAAGCTAATCGAAGAGGCCTAATAAAGGCGGTTGAGATATAAAATATATAGAGGAAAATCTATAATGAATTTATAACGTGATAAGATAATTGCTAAAAGCCTAAAACACACTTCCGTACTAAGGGAAGGGTCGGCCATTTAAAAGTCAAAGAAAGTCCAAAAAACAATCCAAAGTCATCAAAAATTAAATCTATCCAAAAACGAGTTCAAGATTTAAGTTGAAGATAAAACACCTGCACTGCGAAAGCTGAAACCAAAAGGAAGTACTTCACCAAATATGTTGAGAAAACTCCAGGTTATACAGCGAGTATTGATACGTCTTGTCGTTAAGGCCGACAGAGAAAAATTGGGTCTGTTTACATGTATATGCGGTATCTGGCCGATAGTTGGCGCTAGTGGGCACACCCGCAACCTTCATAGCGATCGCTCACGAGTTTTTGTGTGTTTTTTCTGTCGAGCCGCCGGAGGCTCAGCTATTATATATTCACCGGCTAAGTTAAATATTTAAAAATTCAAGGTAACATTACATTATATCAAACTGCATCCTTGTATTATAAACTATGAACTGTGATAAAATAAGTTTGGTATTGCCACTATTATTGTTGACATACGAACTCCAGCCACCCGTTGAGATACTACCACTAGAGAGTTATGGTGTCTTTTGACTGGCCAGACAGTACTACATTGGATCCTTCTCTCTGGTTACAGTTCGTTTTCCCTTTGCCTACACTCACACTGAATAGTCTGGCTTACCCTTTACATATTCTCCTCTGTCCTCATACACCTGACAACACTGAGATTACCAAACAATTCTTCTTCTACTAAGGGGCTCGCTACGTTCGCAAAATTAACATTTCTTTACTGCTCTGTTCTGGCAATCAGAATGTAAATGTAAAGCACATGCCAATCATGTGGATTATTATTTTGGGGAATCCTTTGATGTGAGCAACAATAGTTACATACTGAACGGGGAGCATTTCCAGCTATAAATTATATACAGGATTAGATAAAATTACACAATTTCAAAATATTATACTTCCCTGGGTGTATGTATGACAACGGTCATGCCCCATAACTCCCCTACTTTCAACCCTATCACTAAGAATACAGCAGTCTAAGGGGAATCGCTGGGTGGCGTTAATCACCCAATTAGGTAAGTACTGTAGGTAAGGACACAGCTTATAGGTTAGGTTAGGTAGGGAATTTTAGGTTAAATGGTGTTCTACATACATGTTCCTTTCTGTCGTTATACAAAACCTCCCACTTCCTTTTTGGAGATGTCTTCTTGTGACGGTAGTCATGCTGGAACTGAATAGGAAGGTGGAAAAAACTTTTGGGAACTGGTACATGAATATTTGGAAGCTCCTAATTGTTTAAAAATGCCAGGTAATGATTACGTCATACAGAAAACAGAACAACAGGCAAGGGCAAATGCAAACAATGCATGCGCAATAACCTTCCATCAGTCTACCAAATGTAAACAATGGACTTACAGTCAGAAATAGACTTCACATTTTAATAGACTGATACACAAGTTATGATACCCCACCTGCCATTAAACAGACAAAGAAAATATGCCAAATTAGCTAGCACTCGTCCATTTCTTTTAGCAAATTTTACTAACTAAGGTATCATATTTTTACAAAAATTGGTTATTGTAGAACAACATCAGGGAACTTGAGCATAAATATTAGGGAGCTTGTAATTATTTAAAAAGGCCAGGTAATGATTAACACATAAAAAAACAGAACAGCTGGCAAAAAGCGAACGCAAAAAACGCTGGCACAGTAACTCCTAATCAGTCTCCCAAAAGTAAACAATGGATTTATAGTGATTAATAGATTTCACGGGGTGTATGTATGAGAGTGGCCACCTGTATGTATTATCATGCCTAGCTTAGAATACGGCAGTGTAACGGGGGTCGTTAGCCCCCGCGTTAGGTATGTAGGTAAGGACACGGCTTGTAGGTCAGGTTAGGGGGGGAATGTTTCGGTTAGTTGATGTGCATTTTTAATGAACATGTGAGGAACTCTCCGCTAATATACAAAGGCTCCAATTTCACATTCTAATTAACTGATACATAAGTCATTATACCCCTATTCCCATTAACCTAGAGAACAATACCAAATTAGCAAGCACACGTCCATTTCTTACAGCAAATTCGAGTTTTGCTGGTTGTTATATTATATTTTTATTATATACTTTTATTATCATTATATCTTATTATTCATCATTATTACTATTATTATTGATAATTTCATAATTATCATTATCATTAATATAATTATAACTATTATTGGTATTATTATTATTATTAGTGAGTCGACCATAAATAACACCACCACCAGTGAGTTTGCTAGGAAGAGGAGTCATCTTGTCATGCTATAATAGCTGTATTTTAAGGTCAACATCACCAAAGACTTTCAGACTTACTTTACCAAGTCAGATAATTTCTAAGCTACTCATATGATTAACCTAATCTTATGTAGTTATAGTTAAACTAGGAAACTTTTAACTCGACAATTAAGCCTAACCTACGCCTTAGTTGGACTGACCTCAGGGTTACGTTGTAGTGTAATGCTATTAGAGAGAAATCACGTTAAAAATGTTTGTTCCATTACCTATAGTGAGACCTTTTGGTTGTGTGATGCACTGCATCACATTTCTCGTTTCTACGGTTAGGTTGGTATTCGTAATCAGGAAAATCCTTTCGCCATTTCTCACCAAAACAAGTGAAAACTGAAAACATCAACATCAGTGATATAAAATGTTTTGGGCATATTTTATATCATTTAATTCCATGAAATCAAACAAAATTATTTGTCATAAATAAAAATATAATAAATAAAAATAAAACTTTATAAAATAAATTCTTCTAAAATTTGCCAATATAGATTTGTCATTAGTTTGCTTTGTCAATAACAGCCAATCACATACGAGCATAAAGAGCAGACGACCCCTTAGACATCGTCTGAATGCTCTGTTTCTCAGCTTCTACATTTTATATACTGCTAAATTTTACGACTATTTTTCATTTAAAAACACCTATATATGTATTTCTATTATATTTATTCAATATTTATTCAATAAATATAAACTTATCTAACCATATAGCTTATTTTGAGTTAACTTATATCAAGTTAACACAATCGAACATTGACTTGGTATAGTAACATGAAGCAGACGACAAAGATACATTTGATCAACTTTTGTCGTTAACGAGGATATTTAGACGGTAAGTTGGCATTTAAGACCACCTGGATGGTTACCTAAATGATGTATATTACTAATGATTTATGAATAGTGCGGTCTTCAGTACTAAATTATAAAGAGGGGTGTATTTAAAGTATAACAACGACGTTTCGAAGGAGTGTATGTTGAGGAAAGCGCAAATTCAGACAGAAAACCAGAGAGATAGTTTCAATAATTATGAGTCAACAAACGAATGAATAACAAATTCAATGGTTTACCATAAAGACGAAAGTTTTAAGAAAGGACTCTTGAGATGCACTGCCCTTACTAATATTACAAGACACTTCCAATGCATGTTATAAGTGACTTCTATCTATTGCCAAACATTTCACTATGAAATTTGTCAGTTAAATATATTTTTTCGGTATTGTAATCAACATTTCTACTTTTTAAGGAGGTCCTGGTTTTATTTTTGGTATTCGTTTCAAGGTGATCGGACAGTAACGTTTTTACGAAATGATTGATTGATTGATTAGGAATTATCTGGCACCCTGACATCTAAGGTCATTGACGCCGATTTACTTCTTTTATGAAAAGACTCATTTGGTAATGGGGCTTGGGTGCTTATCACATACATGTATGGTCGTTGCCTAGTACTTTAGTACATTATCCTGCTGCTTGCTTATGCCCACTCATCCTATAATTAGCATTTTAACCAATCAGATACGTTTGTTTCATTATAGGGCAACTCGGTGTTATAGGCCTGCTAGTGCTCCTTGTTATTAAATATTACACACACACACACACACACACACACACACACACACACACACACATATATATATATATATATATATATATATATATATATATATATATATATATATATATATATATATATATATATATATATATATATATCATATATATGTATATATATATATATATATATATATATATATATATATATATATATATATATATATATATATATATATATTATATATATATAATATATATATATATATATATATATATATATATATATATATATATATATATATATATATATATATATATATTATATATATATATAATATATGTATATATATATATATATATATATATATATATATATATATATATATATATATATATATATATATATATATATATATATATATATATATATATATGTATATATATTCAAATAGATGTATGTATTTATGTTTCCGTAACTTTTTTATTAGATGATTGTAGCTCTATAAAATATTTATCATCTTTTTGCTGTTTCTGTTGATATTTATTCGCCAAAATAAATAACACAAAAAAAATCAGTTGTGTCTATTATCTTAAACCTTCAATACCAAAGGGTCATAATTTTACAAATCCTTCCGGAGAATCTTACAAACTTAGAATGCGAACCACATGAATGAGACGGTTCAAAATGTAATTAATCTCTTTTTTTTTCCTATCTCCAGTTAAGCAATATGGGTGACTCTGCAGCAGCATCCCTGTTGGCTGAAAGCACATCACTTGCTCCAAGTACATTGGAGAGAGCAACTCTAACACGTCAGTCCAGATCAACCAATCGCACCACAAGGTTTGTTAAAACTCCCACCTGATTTTCCATCAAATCTTGTCACACTCCTACTAAGTTATTACATACTGTCATGTTCCCATAGTGATATTAAGTTGAAATTTTCATTTGGTTTTTATGTTCTGTAATTTATAAGATTTTAATTCTTAATTCATTGAATCCTGTCAACACAGCAGCACTGAACGAGAGACAGTCTCCAAGAGGAGCGAAACCAACAGAGGCGAGAGTGGATTTTTTTGGGGTGTCGTAGTAGTGCTTCTCATTTTGGCATCTGGAAATCTCCTGCTCACTTTCTTCGCCATGGGGGTTCTACGACTGGGCCATGGCATGGAGAGCCTCGAGTTTCTTCCAGAATCAAGGTTAGTTTCGTTGAAGAATTATCAGTATTGCTTACAGTTGTTAACACCGTTGAGTTTGTTCTCATAATCACCATAGTGAATATAGGAATGTGATATCTGGAGTTCCTCAAGGCAGTGTTCTTGGTCCATTACTTTTCACGATATATACATATGATATGTAGTTTGGCCTAGAAAACAAATGTTCGTTAGATATGCAGATAGTACTATTATCTTTACTTCAATTTCATTTCCCGAATGCTGATGTGGTGTTGCTGAATTCCTTAATAGATATCTAACTAAAATTAGTGCAAGGTGCAAATTATGGGTCATGAAGATGAATGCTGGCAAAACTCAATGTATGATTGTAAGCAGGTCGAGGACAGTGGCTCCTCAACATCCAGGTCTCATCATTATCATCATCATCATCATCTATGCCTAAGGACACATAGGACCTCGGTTAGATTTCGTCAGGCGTCTCTACCTTGAGCTTTTAAATCAATACTTCTCCATTCATCATCTATTCCACGCTTCATAGTCCTCAGCCACGTAGGCCTGGGTCTTCCAACTCTCTTGTGAAGCCCAGTTAAAAGTTTGATGAACTAATCCCTCTTGAGGACTGCGAAGTGCATGTCCAAACCATCTCCATCTACCCCTCAATGATCTCGTCCACATATGACACTCAAGTAATCACTCGTATAGTTTCATTTCTAATTCTGTGATTACATTTAACACCCAATATTCTTCTGAGGGCTTTGTTCTTAAATCTGCAATTTGCATATTTTAATCTTTCACTAAACTCTAATTCTAAAGACACTGCATTGGAGATGATAGTAGGCCTGGGTCTTCCAACTCTCTTGTGAAGCCCAGTTAAAAGTTTGATGAACTAATCCCTCTTGAGGACTGCGAAGTGCATGTCCAAACCATCTCCATCTACCCCTCAATGATCTCGTCCACATATGACACTCAAGTAATCACTCGTATAGTTTCATTTCTAATTCTGTGATTACATTTAACACCCAATATTCTTCTGAGGGCTTTGTTCTTAAATCTGCAATTTGCATATTTTAATCTTTCACTAAACTCTAATTCTAAAGACACTGCATTGGAGATGATAGTTCCTAAATACCTAAATGATTCTACCTCATTAATCCTTTCTCCTTCCAATGATATTTCATCTCCTATTACATATTCTGTTCTCATCATCTCTGTCTTTCTTCTATTTATCTTGAGCCCAACCTCGTGTGATATTTCATGCATTCTGGTAAGTAAGCATTTCAATTCCTGTGGTGTTCTGCTAATAAGGACAGCGTCATCAGCATACTCTAGGTCAGCTAATTTCCTATTGCCAAACCAGTCCAATCCTTCTCTTCTATCCCAACTGTACTATGCATTGCAAAATCCATTAGGAGGATAAACAACATAGGTGACAACGCATTCCTTTGGAATACTTCGCTGTTCACTGGAAATTCATTTGATAGGACTTCGTTAACATAAACTTTGCACTTGCTATACTCATGAACAGACTTAATAGAATTTACTTATTTAAAAGGAATTCTATGATAATGCAGGACTTACCACAAAATTGGCCGGTGCACACTATCAAAGTTCTTTCATAGTCCACAAATGCCATCAAAAGTGAATTTCTATATTCTTGTTCTTCCATCAGCTTTTCATCAATATTTCTCTCGTCTTTTTAGAATGAGCATACTATATATTTTCATGACACCTAACGTAAGTGTGATGTGTCTGTAATTATTGCAATCAGGCAGGGCTCCCTGCTTTTGCTATTTCCACCAACACTCCTAACTTCGATTCATCAGACTTTGCCTCTTCACGGTACATAATACAAAATAATCTTGTAAATATTCTGGGATTCAGATCTCGGCATTAATAAGGTTTCTTTAACTTTAAACGACTCTTAAAACTTTAGATGTGATTTTTTATAGAAAATTTACTTTTGAGAAACACATTCGGTCTATTTCTTCTTCAATTGGCTTATTGTGAAGTATTTTAAGATTTTCAGTGACCATTCTAATCTAAAGAAGTGTTTTAATTCTTTCATTCTGCATTGTTTCGAGTATTGTTCTCCTCTCTGGTCTTTAGCTGCCGAATCTCATCTTAATTTGTTGGACAAGAACTTACAGTCAATTAAATTTATTATCCCTGAACAAGATATTAATCTTTGACACGTCGTTCAGTTAGTTCTTTATGCATATTGCAAAGATTTTCCACAACTCTGACCATTCTTTGCATTCAAATCCTCCCAAACAGTTCCATCCTGCTCGTAATACTAATTTAGGTATGCAGTTTATTCTAATAGTCATTCCTTCTCCATCGTAAGGATCAATACTACGGAGCTTTCTAGAAGTTTTATTCCAGCTATGACTAGATTGTGGAATAGCCTTCCTAATGAGGCAGTTAAAGCGGTAGAACTTCAAAAGTTCAAACATGCAGCCAATATTTTTTTTGTTGAACAGGCTGACATAGTCCCTCTTTATAGTATGTATATGAAAAATCTATTTTAATCATGTTACTGTTCTTGAAATATCTTATATTAGTTATTCATTACTTCTTTTGTAGTTTATCTATTTCTTTATTTCCATTCCTCACTGTGATATTTTTCCCTTGGGCTAATAACATTCTGCTTCTCCAACTAGGGTTTTAGCTTAACTAATAATAATAATCATCATCGTCATCTCCTCCTACCCCTTTTGACCGAAAGGGTCTCAGTTAAATTTCGCCAGTCGTCCCTATCTTGAACTTTTAAATCATCACTTCCCCGTTGAGATACTACCGGTAGAGATTTATTGGGTCCTTTGACTGGCCAGACAGTACTACATTGGATCCCTCTCTCTCTCGTTACGGCTCATTCTGTCTCTGCCTACACGTACACCGAATAATCTGGCATATTCTATCCACATTCTCCTCTGTCCTCATACACCTGCCAATATTGAGATTACCAAACAATTATTCACTCAAACAGTTATCTTCTGCAGTGTAATTATTCAATGGTTACTTTCCTCTCGGTAAGGACAGAAGAGTCTCTTCAGGTATGGTAAGCAGCTCTTCTAGGAGAAAGACACTCCAAAATCAAACCATTGTTCTCTAGTCTTGGGTAGTGCCATAGCCTCTGTACCATGGCTTTCCGCTTGCTGAGATTAGAGTTCTCTTGCTTGAGGGTACACTCGAGATTGCTGTTCTATCTTATTTAACTTCCTCTTGTTTTTTAAGTGTTTATAGTTTATATATGAAAGATTTAGTTTAATATTGTTACATAATTTAAAATATTTTATTGTGGCTATATTACTTCTTTTTGACTGGCCAGACAGTACTACATTGGATCCTTCTCTCTGGTTACGGTTCATTTTTTCTATACCTACATATACACCGAATATTCTGGCCTCATACACTTGACAACACAGATTATCAAACAAATTTTCTTCTTTTGGGGGGGTTAACTATTGCACTGTAATTATTCAGTGGTTACTTTCCTCTTGGTAAGGGTAGAAGAGACTCTTCAGCTATGGTAAGCAGCTCTTCTAGGAGAAGGACACTTCAAAATCAAACCATTGCTCTCTAGTCTTGGGTAGCACCATAGCCTCTGTACCATGGTCTTCCACTGTCTTGTATTAGAGTTCTCTTGCTTGAGGGTACACTCGGGCACGCTGTTCTATCTTATTTATCTTCCTCTTGTTTTTTTATAGTTTGCATATGAAAGATCTCATTTGATATTGTTACATATTTTAAAATATTTTATTGTGGTTATATTACTTCTCTTGTAATGTATTTATTTCCTCGTTTCCCTTTCGTACTGGGCTATTTTTCTGTTGGAGCCTTTGGGTTTATAGCATCTTGCTTTTCCAACTAGGGTTGTAGCTTAGCTTCTAATAATATATAAATATATATATATATATATATATATATATATATATATATATATATATATATATATGTGTGTGTGTGTGTGTGTGTGTGTGTGTGTGTTTGTGTGTGTGTTTGTGTGTGTGTGTGTGTGTGTGTGTGTGTGTGTTTGTGATTTGAGTCCCTTTCTGGGAGAGGATACTTTAACCTGGTGAAAGGGTTTGTGTATCGCCATGGTCAGCAAAGCCGTACTAGTCAGGGACACGCTTACTTGGTTGATCTATTGTGAATGAGCCATTGTTACCCCACTGGGAGAGACACTGAACACAACATTGATAAATATGCCTTGTTCTCTGATGCCACGGTATCATATGACGCCTAGTGATCTCAGAGGGTTCGATATTGGCCAAGGTCCACTGTATATGGTACTGGTCATACTTCATCATCTCCTACGCCTATTGACGCAAAGGGCCTCGGTTAGATTTCGCCAGTCGTCTCTCTATCTTGAGCTTTTAAATTGGTGCTCCTCCATTCATCATATGCTACTTCTCTACTGGCCATAATTGTTAACAGCACATCCATGAGATTTTCTAGCGACTTTGAGTATGCTGTGAGTCTCCAAGTGAATTCTGAGCAATTGTGTTGTGATTTGTGGATTATATTTTGAACGATTCCTTCTTCTCACTGATATTGTTATGAGACATCCAATTGTTTTACAAAATTTAGGTATTGTTTTTGCCCACTTCCCTCAACTTCACGTCTGTTAACCAGGGCAAGGTTCAAAAGACCATCACAATGCTTAGGACCTAACTTCATCGACATGCAATGGTGAGCTAGGTCCCTTACCTTGGCATTAGCCCTTGTAGGTTAATGAAGGAGTATTGGTGTAATTTATGCGTCAAGCATATGATAGAGCTATTGGTTTCACTTTTTAAAAAGGTTTAAAGGCCTCTCATGAATGGCAGTGCCAAGGGAAAGTGACATTGCCCTATCAAGAAGGACAATGTTCTAGAAACTGACCATATATTCATATGATCAGCGTCAAAGCCAACTCTCCACCCAAGATAGGACCAAGGAGGGACAGGCAATGACTGCTGATTACTAAACAGATAGGCCTATAAGCTCCCACAAACTCCCCATCCTTAGCTCACAAGGATAGTGAGGTTGCAGCGACCAAAGGAACCGACGACTTTAAGTGGGACTCGAATCCCAGTCTGGCGGTTACCAGTCAGGGACGTTACCACATAGGCCACCACAACTTATGATTTTTGGGATGTTTGAGCCCATTTATAACTTCATAGGCTTCCCTTCTGTTGTTTACAGATGTAAGAACATTGTTAAGTTATGACGGGAGGTCTTGTTCCACAGTAAAGACAAAGAGAATGGCACGGAGCTGCTTGAGAAATACAGCCACTAAGTAACCTCTTCCTACTTGCACGCATTAGTCCACTTAGTCATCAACTTTTGTTTCTGTATCAGAAGCCTCTGCTCATCTACCACTATCATATCTACTCCCTCTCATTCCGTTATACCATACCCCAGAAGAGGTGTTTCTTCCCACCCTCAACCTGACCTGAGTCGTCACTAACCTCTTAAGTTCTCTCTCATTCGCACTGCCATAGGATTTGGTAACTCTTGGCTCCGACAGTGATTAATTATCTGATATATTAGCACTCTGAGGGAAGCATGGAAGTGGATAGATAATAATGAATTCAGTATGGTTTGATAGTCGCTGAATAATTTCTTTCTTTTTATTTCAAATATTAATAACCACCTTTCTTTTGGTAAATTTTTCAATTGAGGTTGAAATACAATGTGAAAGGGCAGATATGCAGCCATGTTCC
>NC_090727.1:172037156-172047156 GCF_036898095.1 Palaemon carinicauda | reverse complement strand
TCACCAACCCCTAAAAGATAATAAAGTAAGGTAAAATTACGGTCGCCTGTACTTTAATAAAATACGGTTGAGAACAGTACGGAGAATTTCCGATTAAAATAACGGTTTTTTTTTAACAGTGGATGTAAACAAAAGAACGGCTCCGGCTATCATATTTCAAGGGTACTCACACATTGAGTTTCGATAACACTTCACATTTTTAAGGTTTCATGTTATGCAGGAGACAAAAATCCCCTTTTATGTGTAGATGTTTTGAAGTATATTCCTCCAACAATGTCTAATTTTTTTTAAGTTTTGTGGTCTATATATAATCTGAAAAGAAGATAGAAACAATCGGTAGATAAACGAATTGCTTATTTGTTATTATAATACTTTGAAAACATCTGCATTAAAAGATTTTTTTAGTCTCCTGCGTTTGCCAGAACGTGGTTGTTATTTTTTTAATTTCATTTGTTATTATTCGGTTTATTCTATACATAATCATTCTAGATTTTTATATGGTAAATAATAGCAGCTGTTTTAAAGTTACGTTATGTATCAAATCTAAATTATCCTAGGACATAATGTTTATGGTATACCGAATAAACTAAATGTTACCTCAAATTTTGTTAAACATTTTAATGTTAGATTATTGAAACTTTATATATACTGTATTTATCAAAGACATAAGTACTATTATAGCAATCAAGAGGAAATGTAGTAATAATTATACGATTATATAAGTATTTATTACTGGTTATAAAGATGAAATCAAAAGTTAAACATATCTCATTCCTCGCCACCGTTACCCCTACATTAAGGGGTCGGTTGCCGGATGCTGCCTCTCCATTGCCCTCTATCAAAGGCATGCTCTTCCATTAAACCTCTTCTCTCCATATCATCTTTCACCTTATCTCGCCATCTAATTCTCTGCCTTCCTGTCAATCTTCCACCCTTAACGCGTTCCTCCCAAACCCAAGTTTAACATATAATTGGTTCAAATATGGAGAAAATACAATTAGACGTTAGATAGGACATATTTAAAGGTTGTCTAACTATACTATAAAACCTCTGGATATAATGATTTTAACTAAAAACCTCTAGGTATAATGATCGTACCTTGAAGCTTCTAGGTATAATGATCATAACTTGAAACCTGTTTCATGATGTTCGTAACTCAAAAATTCTAACTATAATGCTCGTAACTTGAAACAGCTTTGAAAGCCGATCTTCGTCAAGATATCAGAAATGTATAAAATCATATTCATTAAAGTTGTAGAATATTAATCTTCCTTCATTCATCGAAGAAATATTTTCTTTGATGATGAACCTTTTAAATGTAGCTTTAGGAATTACGTATTTCTCTAGAGGTGAACTTTTTTCCTTAAAATGCAGCATTAGGAATTATGTTTTTCTCTTGAAGCTGGCATTTTATTTAAAATGCAGCATTACGAATGTTGTTTTTCTTTTCAAGAAGAATCTTATAAATGCAGCATTAGGAATTATGTTTTTCTCTTGAAGGTGAACGTTTCATTTAAAAGGCAGCATTAAAAATTCTGCTTTTCTCTTAAAGATGAACCTTTTAAATGCAACGTTAGGAATTGTTTTTCTCTTGAACATTAACCTTTTCATTTTAAATACTGGATTGGGAAGTTTTTCTTTCTCTTGAAGATGAATCTTTTAAATGCATCCTTAGATATTATGTTTTCTCTTGAAGATGAAGCTTTCAAATACACGATTAAGAATCAAAGGTTTCTCTTAACGATTAACCTTTCCTGTGAAATGCAGCATTAGGAATTTTTCTTATAGATAAACAATATTGCTTCATGTTAAAGTGCATTTCTTGAGCATAGGTGTTGAAATTTATAATCAACATCGCAATTGCATGATAAATGAAATATGATTTTGCGTCAGAAACTGTACATTTTGCTTCTGCTGCTTTTCACGTGCTTGAGGTGAAAAAATCAGTAGAGTTTGCAGTATGTCCTTCTTTTTTATCATTTTTCATATCGAACATGTTAAAAAATTATTAACAAGAACAGAAGAATTATTCAAGCAGTATTTGTTTTTCATTAATCTAGATTTTTTTTTGCAGAATTGTGTATTTATTTTTACAACTCGTGCATATATATATATACTGTATATATGCATGCATATATGTATGTATGTATGTATGTATGTATGTATATATATATATATATATATATATATATATATATATATATATATATATATATGTATATATATACATTACACACACACACACACACACACACATATATATATATATATATATATATATATATATATATATATATATATATATATATATATATATATATATATGTATGTATGTATGCATGTATGTATACATATATATATATATATATATATATATATATTATATATATACATGTATATATAGATTGAAAGATAGACATAGATATATATATATATATTTATATATATATGTGTGTGTGTGTGTGTATGTGTATGTATATGCATAGATAGAAATATAGATAGTCATAGGTATATAAGTTAATCAGACAAAAGAGTGATGTTCGCATTTAACTAGAAAAATTCATTTCAACTCATCTAATTCTGTCGTTCAGATAATTTCATATACATTTTATTATTTACATTCTGTGTTCTCTTTCAAACTGCTTTGTAATAAACGCACAAGAATCTCTTAGTATGTGAGAGAATTATCAGTGTTTTTCTCAAAAAAGGAAAATAAAGAGTTTAAACCTATCTTATTGTTTAATTTTTCATTATTATTATTATTATTATTATTATTATTATTATTATTATCATCATTAGGTAAGTTACAACCCTAGGTGGAAAAGTAGGAGGCTATAGCACCAAGGACTCCAACAAGGATAAATAGCCCAGTGAGGAAAGAAATTAAGGAAATAAACTACTTGAGAAGTAGTGAACAGTTAAAATAAAACATTTTAAGAACTGTAACAATATGAAGATAACTCTTTCAAATAAAAACTTCAAAAACAAGTAGAAGATAATTGAGATAGAATAGTGTGCCCGAGTGTACCCTCAAGCAAGAGAATTTTACGCCCAAGACAGTGTAAGACCATGGTATAGAGACTATAGCACTACGGAACACTAAAGAACAATAGTTTAATTTTGGAGTGTCCTAGAAGAACTGCGTACCAGAGCTAAAGTCTCAATAATTAAAATAAACCCTTTAACTGTAACAAATTTAAAACTAGACTGCAACTGGCTAAAGCCAGTGGCGGAGGATTCCCTGCAAAATAGGTGTGGAAATGCTTTCGTCAATCAGTAAAAGATATTGTGTAATGGTTTATTGGCCTAATGACCCCTTGACTAAATTTTGAGTTATGTTAACAAACTATTCTAAAGCAATTTATCTGTATAATAGCAGGTATACGAAGGTAAAACAGGCATCAATGACAAATATAGAGAAAATGACCTTTGAACTTGAAGACAATGGGCACTTACAAGGTCATGTGAAGGTCACGGGTTAAATTTGACCCCTTATCCTAAAAGAGCATGTGCCAATGGGAGGGGGGAGGGTCAACAAAACATCACCTTTTGCCTACGTTAATATTTCTCCATGAAATAGCCAAAATGACCTTGAAAATGAGGGTCAAGGTCAAATTTGACATTTGATTTGGAGGTTTTATGCATATGTTTGGGGTAGTTTACCATAGCATGCTACGACCAAAACCAGTATTTCATGGAGAAATTGCCAAAGTCACGATTTCTACAATGTCAAAAATAGTTAAAAATCTATATTAAAAAAAGTAATTAAGCCGTCGCTACAAAAGTTAAGCTAACCTTAGATAAATATATAGGGCATCATATGCCACTAAGATCAGGGCTCTGGGCCTTCCGGTTTTTTGAGATCTCGGAAATAAACCTGTTTTGAGCCGGTTTGGCCATTAGCGACCTTGACCTTGACCTACTTGCATTAAAGTAGGGCAATATCTGGGGATTTACCTCTGTATCATTGTCCATAAGGCCCTTAGCCATACGGCTTATACTTTAGGCCTAATGGCAATTTCAAATTTTACAAATTTTGCCTTTAAAAGCCCCTGTGACCTTGAATAGTAGGTCAAGGTCACTTAAACTGGGTCTATGGCATATTCTTACCATAGGCTACCTATGATAATTATTTCAGATTTCTTGCGAAAAAAAAAAAAACGCGCGGAAAGAATAATAATAATACCAAAAACAATAGTATTTCCTTATGGGGAATCCTAATAACCCTTTCATATAAAAACTACAAAAAAAATCAAGAGGAAGAGAAATAAGATAGAATAGTGTGCCCGAGTGTACCCTCAAACAAGAGAATTCTACCTCAGGACAGTGGGAGAATATAGTGCAGAGGCTATAGTACTACGCAAGACTAAAGAACAAAGGCTTATTTGGAATATCCTTCTCCTAGATTCCTAGAAGACCTGCTTACCATAGCTAAAGAGTCTCTTTTACCCTCACCAAGAGGAAAGTAGCCACTGAACAATTACAGTGCAGTAAGAAGAATTGTTTGGTAATCTCAGTGTTGTCAGGTGTTTAAGGACAGATGAAAATAAGGAAAGAATAAGTCAGACTATTCGGCGAATGTGTCGGCAAAGGAAAAATGTGCCGTAACATGTAGTATTGTCTAGTCAGTCAAAGGACCCAATAATTCTCAAGCGGTAATATCTAACGGGTGGTTGGTGCCCTGGCCAACCTACTAACTAAAAAACTAAGTAAGTCTCTTATAGTAGCCCAAAATCGCTGATACTTATTTTAAGAACTAGGTGTAAGTCGTGAAAGCTTAAAGTGGCGGGGCGTGTATTTCGTCAAAGTTTTGCATCAAGTGCCATAATCGGTGGCAAAGTTTTTAGGTTTTACTCGCCAGTTCCAGTCTTTCACGACTTTCCTTCGCTTGGGCCCAGTGAGAGACACGTCCGGGCAACATCAGTTCTGGTTGATACTTGTAAGGGTGATCATCATTGGATGACAGAAGTCTTTGGGGGGAAAACTCACAACAGATCAGAATCAGGCGTGCGGGGTCTGGGTTACAATGATGCCAGATGGTATAAGCAAATCAAACCGATACAGTCTTTCTTTATAAAGGGAAATATTTTAATTGCGTTCATTTATTTACATAATATGTCTCACCTCTCTCAGTTTAACTGTCTGTGTATGTTGAACAGGTTGACATAAGTCTTTTTTTATAGTTTGAATATGAAAGATATGTCTTAATGTTACTGCTCTTAAAGTTTTTTATTATAATGTTTACTACTTCTCTTGTAGTTTGTTCATTTCCTAATTTCCCCTCTCCACTGGCTTATTTTCCATGTTGGAGCCCTGGGGCTTATATCATCCTACTTTTTTCAATTAGGGTTGTCGCTTAGCTAGTAATGATAATAATACTAATTCTCTCTCTCTCTCTCTCTCTCTCTCTCTCTCTCTCTCTCTCTCTCTCTCTCTCTCTCTCTTTCGTTACATCAGTTGCGCGAGTCGATGGGAACCCCGTTACCGTGACAGCCGCAGCACAGCCTGGAGTATCGGTGGCCCCACGCGGCGCGCGCCATTGACAGGGACACAGAACCTTGGCTTGACTCGCTAGTCTATTGGCTCTCAGTGCCTGTGTGACTGTGAGAAAGGAAGGTGATCGACTCCTGGTCGTAGTGGTTCTCCTGACACCTTGCTTGGTTACGTGTGCTGGGAGCTCAATAAGACCCCTGTGTTCTTCTTGGGTGATTGAAAAGAAAATCTCGAAGTGTCCAAGATTCAATTCATTGTGATTTCGTATTGGGTTTCTTAAGAGAAAAGTGTTGATTCAGCGGTTTATTTTGAAAAAGGAAATAAAAGCCGGTATTTTATTCGAGGAACGTATGTTTAAGAGCAAGAATTCAAATAGTCTTATCTTTTCCATTTTCTATTTTGAGCTTTGAGGTTGGCCGCTGCAATTTGTTTTTGACACCTGCCGCCGCCCGGAGTACTAACACTCGCAAGCCTTACCTACTAACACACCCCCTTTGACCAGGGTACCGGTAGGCCTGCCCGCAGGCCTGCCCACCCATCTCAACCCCACACAACTCAGCCCACACCCACGCCCACAATGGACCAGGTTGGTCGAGCAGTGAGACGGGCGGCTCCTAGGAGCTGGCCTGGCTTGCGTCAAGTTCTGTCGAGGACCGAACCTCG
Organism: Palaemon carinicauda; assembly: GCF_036898095.1. Taxonomy (NCBI): domain Eukaryota; kingdom Metazoa; phylum Arthropoda; class Malacostraca; order Decapoda; family Palaemonidae; genus Palaemon; species Palaemon carinicauda. The sequence goes on along the minus strand of NC_090727.1, from coordinate 172,041,000 downwards.
TTTCTGTTACCATCAGTGCATGCCTCTTTCAGTTGTGAAATACAGACATCTCAGTCATAGATACTCTTCCTCTACTTATTGTTCTTCCTCCGCCGTTGCCAGAGCCACTGCTACTGCTACTGCTGCTGCTGTTACTACTACTTCTGCTGCCGCTGCTGCATGCGTTGCTTCTTTTCATACCCATAGAGTAAGTTAGTGTTTTAGGACCCATGTCTCCCTTTTAAAAGTACAAAAAAAAAAAAAAAATTAAGCGGAAGATGAACTGTACGTTTCGGAGGTACCTCGTTCCAATAAACTTTTCAGGAGGAATATGTTCTGTCCTTTTTTATAGTCTATCGTCATTATTATTATTATTAATTGCTAAGCTACAACCCTAGCTGGAAAAGCAAGATGCTATAAGCCCAGGGGCCCCTAAAGGGAAAAATAGCCCAGTAAGGAAAGGAAACAAGGAAAAATTAAATATTTTAAAAACAGTAACAACATTGAAATAAATAATTTCTAGATAAACTAAAATACTTTAAAAAAAGAGACAAAGCTCAATATGTCATTCTTCCTTGGACCTTCACTTAACTAAAATAAAAAGTTAATTTAAAAAGAAATATATAAGTTCTTTCCCTTTACAAACTAAAAGTAATAAGTCCAGGTTCAAATATTTACTTTTATTCCCTATTTTCTTTTTCAAATAATAAGAAATGGAATTTATTTCAAATTATATACGATTAACATCTCAGTTCCTATTACTGATTGACTCCTCATTCAGAAGATTAGATTTTCCTGCAACATCAGGAAAGGAGAAATCTTTTAAAATACTTCCTTTCCTTTGACCTCCAATGCTATCACATTTCAAAAAACCCTCACCTGGAAAAAAAGGTCATCTCATTTCCGCCATTTCCTCTCCTTTATTGCATCCCACTACTCTCCCCCCACCCCCTTCTCACACTGCAAGCCCCTCAATAACTCCCCCCCCCCCCTACCAGTAAGAAAAAAAGGTTAATCCGAGGTACAGCATTACATCAAGCATATAAATTTAGATGTTTTTCCTGTGTTCCTTTCCATAGCTAGGACCAAAGGCACGCCCAGTTTTAGTGTACATATGTTGCACCGGCTTTGTTTTCTTCTTCTTCTTCTTCTTCTTCTTCTTCTTCTTCTTCTTCTTCTTCTTCGTCCTTTCTCAGATGTGCACGGGAGTAGGTGAAGCCTTGACCTCATTACGCGCGAATGTCTTGGAATAACTCTATCTCAATTGGCACCACGTAAGGACGAGAGAGAGAGAGAGAGAGAGAGAGAGAGAGAGAGAGAGAGAGAGAGAGAGATCGGCATCTACTATGATACGGGAGATAAGATTAAGATGAAACTCTATAGTAAGCAGAAGATTTTTTTGCTCACAAGTGATTAATGAGAAGAGAAAACAAACGGATGTGTTACCAATCAAGTTCATCCAAAAGCGCATCTAAAATTACACAGGCATAGATATTTGCATCTAAGAAGTGATAAGAATTATGGATGATGTTGTTGGTATTAACGTATGAGGGGAAGAGGTTGCATTAGTTTGATTATTTTTTATATATTATACACCGTAGGTAATTCAGCTTTGTAATAAACGAATGCCCCGAAGGTAATACATATATTAAACTTAGGAGAAACTTATATAGTAGAAAAAAAAAAGTTATGTAGACTCATATATGACATAGATATTGGAATTTCTAATTACAATTATTGATCTTCAGATCCAGTTATGGCCAAGTGCCTTTCTACTTATAAGATGAAGGAGGTTTACGTGTTATGGATATAAAGATCTAGTCTGTATTCAACAAAAGACAAGAGAGAGAGAGAGAGAGAGAGAGAGAGAGAGAGAGAGAGAGAGAGAGAGAGAGAGAGATATTTAATATAATGCGTTTACATGTAAATGGCAATTGGTATTAACGCCAATAGTACCGTCTATGAGAGAGAGAGAGAGAGAGAGGAGAGAGAGAGAGAGAGAGAGAGAGAGAGAGAGAGAGAGAGAGAGAGAGAGAGAGAAATTTTCATGAGATCTGTTCATTCTTAGAGAGAGAGAGAGAGAGAGAAATTTTCATGAGATCCGTTCTTTCTTAGAGAGAGAGAGAGAGAGAGAGAGAGAGAGAGAGAGAGAGAGAGAGAGAGAGAGAGAGAGATAATTTTCTTTAACAAGATCCGTTCATTCTTTCGCTAGTCCACTAGTCTATCGATCTCTAATATCTAGCAACGTTGGGGCAGGTCGATTCTTGGCAGGGTTACCTGCAATAAAATCCAGACGCATTAGCCAAGGGAGTTCCATGATCGTTACTAAAACAGATGGCACATTTTATGATTCTAGTGAGAGTGCCAACACCCGAGTGTGTTGACAAGACGATTGTAAACATGGCTGTCTTTTATTTATAAAGTCTGTGGCATAAACAAAGATATTTTCTTTTCTTTCATTAAGTAACTGGTATCGATACTAGAATTTTCATTAAATGATATAGATCAATTTTCATTCGGTAACTGATATTGCTAGTTTAATTTTCATTAATTAACTGACATTCCAGCTAGATTTTCTTGAAGTAATTGATACTTTTGTTATAATTTTTATCAAGTAACTGACATTGCAGTTGAATTTTCATGAAGTAACTGACATTGCAGTTGAATTTTCATGAAGTAACTGACATTGCAGTTGAATTTTCATGAAGTAACTGACATTGCAGTTGAATTTTTATGAAGTAACTGACATTGCAGTTGAATTTTTATGAAGTAACTGACATTGCAGTTGAATTTTCATGAAGTAACTGACATTGCAGTTGAATTTTTATGAAGTAACTGACATTGCAGTTGAATTTTTATGAAGTAACTGACATTGCAGTTGAATTTTCATGAAGTAACTGACATTGCAGTTGAATTTTCATGAAGTAACTGACATTGCAGTTGAATTTTCATGAAGTAACTGACATTGCAGTTGAATTTTTATGAAGTAACTGACATTGCAGTTGAATTTTTATGAAGTAACTGACATTGCAGTTGAATTTTCATCAAGTAACTGACATTGCAGTTGAATTTTCATGAAGTAACTGACAATGCAGTTGAATTTTCATTAAGTAACTGACATTGCAGTTGAATTTTCATGAAGTAACTGACATTGCAGTTGAATTTTCATGAAGTAACTGACATTGCAGTTGAATTTTTATGAAGTAACTGACATTGCAGTTGAATTTTCATGAAGTAACTGACATTGCAGTTGAATTTTCATGAAGTAACTGACAATGCAGTTGAATTTTCATTAAGTAACTGACATTGCAGCTAAATTTCCACGAAGTAACTGATATTCAGAAAAAAAAATAATTAATTAACTGAAATTGTTGTCGAAATATTCCTTAAGTAGCTTGAATATCTGTCAAAATTTTCATTAAGTAGCTGAAATCGTTGTCGAAATTTACAATAAATGCTGTACATTTCCGTCGAAATTTTTATTAAGTAACTGAAATTTCTGTTGAAACATTTATTAAATAAAGCTACTGAAATTTACTTTTCCTTAAGATATTGAAATTGATTTAAAATTGCCTAAGTAACAAATATTGCCAAAAAAATTATCGCCAGTAAGTAATAATGTTTTCGCCAAAATACTAATTGAATTTATTACTTTCAAAACTGTTAGTAAGTCACTGGTATCGAAGGCAAAGTGATAGTGCCATGACTATCATGATGCGTGTGCCTTTAATTTTGCATAGAAATTGAGCAAAATACAAGAGAGAGAGAGAGAGAGAGAGAGAGAGAGAGAGAGAGAGAGAGAGAGAGAGAGAGAGAGAGAGAGAATTCCAATACTTTATCAAAACTTCCTCCTTTTTCGGTTTTT
>NC_090727.1:172017156-172032156 GCF_036898095.1 Palaemon carinicauda | reverse complement strand
TCTCCATTCAGAAAAAAAGTATATATATATATATATATATATATATATATATATATATATATATATATATATATATATATATATATATATATATATATATATATATGTATATATATATATATATATATATATATATATATATACATATATATATATATATATATATATATATATATATATATATATATATATATATATATATATATATATATACATATATATATATATATATATATATATATATGTATATATATATATATATATATATATATATATATATATATATATATATATATATATATATATATATATATATATATAAACCGGACACTTGTTCAATATTATATAGGAGAGATTTTGTCCGTGCGTGTCTTCTTATTGAAGAAATTATATTCAAATGTCAGAAAACCTGTTTTTATTTTGTGCTGAATATATCATACATAGACTTTGCATTCCAAGGTGTGATACAGAAATAAATCTTATGTTCAATTTCGTGTTATTTACTGACGTTCTAATGTTCTATAACTGCCGACACAAGGAAACCGGGAAAAAGTATTTATTCTGGTTGGCATTAACGAAAGCTACATATGAAACATTTTTATATGTCAAAGAATTATGCCAATGATGAGACGAACCATGAGAACGGACATTAAATTACTTGATTTTTATTTATCAGACTTCGCTTTGAATTATGACGAGAAGCAAAATGATTTTGATAAAAGCGTGGTGAGGCTAAATTCCAGATTTGTACTCCTAGAAATGCTAATATTTAATCTACCTCGTGTTTCCTTTGTTTAAATTGATTTAAGGGCCAAAAAGGCATCTGATGATTTTCCCCAAAATGTAAAATCCTGTTTTATTTCGTTGCCTTTCTGGTTAAGCTTACCAGAGCTTGACTAAAGTAACAAGACTATCAATGGACGTTTGTTTATTGATAAATATAGTCAAGTTTACCTTCATTCTACATACTTAACCTTTTTTATTATTACCAGAATTACAATAGAATTACTCAAGAAATCTTCCCATATATAACATAAACTCTATAAAGCATTTTAACCAACATGGGGATTTGGCGAGGTGAAAACTAGTGTTATTCTAACCGCATGATGGACGGGCGTTGTTAACTAAACGTTCATGGCTGAAGCACCCAATAGCTCACTTCATGGCGTACTTTGGGGTTTGTTATGAACCGCTGTCTTAGTTGGAGCTGTCGGCTCGTCGAAGGTATATGTCTCTTGTGATTAGGTGTTGCTTGATAGAATATAATACTTAAATTGGCGTTAAACCGTCTATGGCCATCGACGTTGAGTAAGCTGAGACGTCAGCTGATATTGAAAGGCCATTAACTATCTCTCGTGAATTTCCCCATGGAGCAGCAGGGCTGCAGGACTAGCATCAAAATTACGTCTCAATATTTGGATGAGGTGACAATCCTCTTCAAGAACCAGTGAAATGAAGTCATATAAAGTGATTGATCACCATTGAGTAAGTAAATACGATTAAGATATACTCGTGTACATTTAAGCGTGTAAACTTAGTTTAAATTTTGCCAGCTTATTGTTATCTGTGTCATTTGAAGAATTGCCATAAGATTACAAGCCGAAGTTATATATATATATATATATATATATATATATATATATATATATATATATATATATATATATATATATATATATATATATATATGTATATGTATATGTATATGTATATGTATATGTATATGTATATGTATATGTATATGTATATGTATATGTATATGTATATGTATATGTATATGTATATGTATATATTGTGTGTGTGTGTGTGTAATGGTAGGAATTTATCAGTCAATTTACAACAAAGTTTACGTGACAGGAATAATATATTCACGCATTGGATGGAAAGTATTTTGAAATTTGAAATACTACATATTCTCACAAAACTGTTCCAAGCTATCACGAATTTTGCTTGCTAGCTTTCTTTATCTCCAAAATCAAATGTAATCTTGTTTCTTGCTGACTTGCATACTTCTGTCTTCTAAGACTGGCTTAAGTTTTATTTTTCGTAATGCATAAAGGTTTTCAAATTATGAACTATTTACGCATTTGATGCCTGACCTATTTTTGGGGTTTTAAAAGCCAGAACTGTGGACGTCGTCTAAGCTAGAGGGTGATGATTTATTATAGTTTTTTGATTGATCTATTTTTTTTTCCATTTTTGAATTACGTACGTTTATCGTTTCTGAACTAAACCTGTTTTTCCATTCCTGAACTACCAAAGTTTGTCATTCCTGACTTATGAACGTTTTCAAAGCCTGACCTCGGAACGTTTTCAAAGCCTGATATACAGTAGTAACGTTTTCAAAGCCTGGCCTATGTACGTTTTCAAAGCCCAACCTATGAACGTTTTCATAGCCTAACTTAGGAACGTTTTCAAAGGTTGGCCCAAGTACGTCTTCAAAACCTGACCTAGAAACGTTTTCAAAGCCTGACCTAGGAACTTTTTCAAAGCCTGGCCTACGAACGTTTTCAAAGCTTAGCCTATATATGTTTTAAAAGCAAGGCCTAGGAACGTTTTCAAAAATTGACCTAATTATGTCTTCAAATCCTGATCTCGGAACATTTTCAAAGCCTGACTTACGAATATTTTAAAAGCCTGACTTAGGAATGTTTTCAAAGTCTGTCCTAGAAACTTTTTCAAACATTGACCTAGAAACGTTCTCAAACCCTGACTTAAGAACATTTTCAAAATCTAACCAAGAAACATTTTCAAAACCTGATCTAGGAACGTTTTCAAAACCTGACATAGGAAAATTTTCAAAGCCTGACTTTGGAATATTTTTAAAACCTGACATACGAAAAATTTTCAAAGCCTGACTTGGGAACATTTTCAAAACCTGACATAAGAAAATTTTGAAAGCCTGACCTAGGAACGTTTTCAAAACCTGACCTAGAAAAGTTTTCAAAATCTTACCTAGGAACGTTTTCAAAGCCTGTCTTAGGAACGTTTGCAAAACAACCTAGAAACTTTTTCAAAGCCTGACCTTTTAACGTTTTCAAAGTCTGACCTAGGAACGTTTTCAAGGCCCGACTTAAGAACGTTTTCAAAGCTTGACTTACAAACATTTTCAAAGCCTTACCTAGGAACGTTTTCAAAGCCTGACTGGGGAATGTTTTCAAAGCTTGACTTATTAACGTTTTCAAAGCTTGACTTAGAACGTTTTCAAAGCAACCTAGAAACGTTTTCAAAGCCTGACCTATTAACGTTTTCAAAGTCTGACCTAGGAACATTTTCAAGGCTTGACTTCAGAACGTTTTAAAAGCATGACTTAGAAACATTTTCAAAGCTTTACCAAGGAACGTTTTCAAAGCCCTACCTAGGAATGTTTTCAAAGCCTGACTTAGGAACGTTTTTAAAACGACCTAGAAACGTTTTCAAAGCCTGACCTAGGAACGTTTACGAGGCCTGACTTAAGAACGTTTTCAAGGCCTGACTTAAGAACGTTTTCAAACCTTAACTTAGAAACGTTTTCAAAGCCTGACCTCGGAACGTTTTCAAAGCCTGACCTCGGAACGTTTTCAAAGCCTGACCTCGGAATGTTTTAAAAGCCTGACGTAGGAACGATTTCAAAACGACCTAGAAACATTTTTAAATCCTGACCTAGGAACTTTTTCAAGGCCTTACTTAAGAACGTTTTCAAAGCCTGACCTAGAAACTTTTTCAAAGCCTTACCTTGGAACGTTTTCAAAGCCCGACTTAGGGATGTTTTCAAAGCTTGCCCTAGAAACGTTTTCAAATCCTGACCTAGGAACGTTTTCAAGGCCTCACTTAAGAACGTTTTCAAAGCCTGACCTAGAAACTTTTTCAAAGCCTTACCTAGGAACATTTTCAAAGCCTGACGTAGGGACGTTTTCAAAGCCTGACTTAGGGACGTTTTCAAAGCTTGCCCTAGAAACATTTTTAAAGTCTTACCAAGGAACGTTTTCAAAGCCTGACTTAGGGATGTTTTCAAAGCCTGACCTAAGAACGTTTTCAAAGCCTGACCTAGGAACATTTTCAAAGCCTGGCCTACGAACGTTTTCAAAGCTTAGCCTATATATGTTTTAAAAGCAAGGCCTAGGAACGTTTTCAAAAATTGACCTAATTATGTCTTCAAATCCTGATCTCGGAACATTTTCAAAGCCTGACTTACGAATATTTTAAAAGCCTGACTTAGGAATGTTTTCAAAGCCTGGCTAGAAACTTTTTCAAACATTGACCTAGAAACGTTCTCAAACCCTGACTTAAGAACATTTTCAAAATCTAACCAAGAAACATTTTCAAAACCTGATCTAGGAACGTTTTCAAAACCTGACATAGGAATATTTTCAAAGCCTGACTTTGGAATATTTTTAAAACCTGACATAGGAAAATTTTCAAAGCCTGACTTGGGAACATTTTCAAAACCTGACATAAGAAAATTTTGAAAGCCTGACCTAGGAACGTTTTCAAAACCTGACCTAGAAAAGTTTTCAAAGTCTTACCTAGGAACGTTTTCAAAGCCTGTCTTAGGAACGTTTTCAAAACAACGTAGAAACTTTTTCAAAGCCTGACCTTTTAACGTTTTCAAAGTCTGACCTAGGAACATTTTCAAAGTCTGACCTAGGAACGTTTTCAAGGCCCGACTTAAGAACGTTTTCAAAGCTTGACTTACAAACATTTTCAAAGCCTTACCTAGGAACGTTTTCAAAGCCTGACTGGGGAATGTTTTCAAAGCTTGACTTATTAACGTTTTCAAAGCTTGACTTAGAACGTTTTCAAAGCAACCTAGAAACGTTTTCAAAGCCTGACCTATTAACATTTTCAAAGTCTGACCTAGGAACATTTTCAAGGCTTGACTTCAGAACGTTTTAAAAGCATGACTTAGAAACATTTTCAAAGCTTTACCAAGGAACGTTTTCAAAGCCCTACCTAGGAATGTTTTCAAAGCCTGACTTAGGAACGTTTTTAAAACGACCTAGAAACGTTTTCAAAGCCTGACCTAGGAACGTTTACGAGGCCTGACTTAAGAACATTTTCAAGGCCTGACTTAAGAACGTTTTCAAACCTTAACTTAGAAACGTTTTCAAAGCCTGACCTCGGAACGTTTTCAAAGCCTGACCTCGGAATGTTTTAAAAGCCTGACGTAGGAACGATTTCAAAACGACCTAGAAACGTTTTCAAATCCTGACCTAGGAACTTTTTCAAGGCCTGACTTAAGAACGTTTTCAAAGCCTGACCTAGAAACTTTTTCAAAGCCTTACCTTGGAACGTTTTCAAAGCCCGACTTAGGGATGTTTTCAAAGCTTGCCCTAGAAACGTTTTCAAATCCTGACCTAGGAACATTTTCAAGGCCTGACTTAAGAACGTTTTGAAAGCCTGACCTAGAAACTTTTTCAAAGCCTTACCTAGGAACATTTTCAAAGCCTGACGTAGGGACGTTTTCAAAGCCTGATTTAGGGACGTTTTCAAAGCTTGCCCTAGAAACATTTTCAAAGTCTTACCAAGGAACGTTTTCAAAGCCTGACTTAGGGATGTTTTCAAAGCCTGACCTAAGAACGTTTTCAAAGCCTGACCTAGGAACTTTTTCAAAGCCTGGCCTACGAACGTTTTCAAAGCTTAGCCTATATATGTTTTAAAAGCAAGGCCTAGGAACGTTTTCAAAAATTGACCTAATTATGTCTTCAAATCCTGATCTCGGAAACGTTTTCAAAGCCTGACCTAGGAACTTTTTCAAAGCCTGGCCTACGAACGTTTTCAAAGCTTAGCCTATATATGTTTTAAAAGCAAGGCCTAGGAACGTTTTCAAAAATTGACCTAATTATGTCTTCAAATCCTGATCTCGGAACATTTTCAAAGCCTGACTTACGAATATTTTAAAAGCCTGACTTGTTTTCAAAGCCTGTCCTAGAAACTTTTTCAAACATTGACCTAGAAACGTTCTCAAACCCTGACTTAAGAACATTTTCAAAATCTAACCAAGAAACATTTTCAAAACCTGATCTAGGAACGTTTTCAAAACCTGACATAGGAAAATTTTCAAAGCCTGACTTTGGAATATTTTTAAAACCTGACATAGGAAAAATTTTCAAAGCAGGACTTGGGAACATTTTCAAAACCTGACATAAGAAAATTTTGAAAGCCTGACCTAGGATCGTTTTCAAAACCTGACCTAGAAAAGTTTTCAAAATCTTACCTAGGAACGTTTTCAAAGCCTGTCTTAGGAACGTTTTCAAAACAACCTAGAAACTTTTTCAAAGCCTGACCTTTTAACGTTTTCAAAGTCTGACCTAGGAACGTTTTCAAGGCCCGACTTAAGAACGTTTTCAAAGCTTGACTTACAAACATTTTCAAAGCCTTACCTAGGAACGTTTTCAAAGCCTGACTGGGGAATGTTTTCAAAGCTTGACTTATTAACGTTTTCAAAGCTTGACTTAGAACGTTTTCAAAGCAACCTAGAAACGTTTTCAAAGCCTGACCTATTAACGTTTTCAAAGTCTTACCTAGGAACATTTTCAAGGCTTGACTTCAGAACGTTTTAAAAGCATGACTTAGAAACATTTTCAAAGCTTTACCAAGGAACGTTTTCAAAGCCCTACCTAGGAATGTTTTCAAAGCCTGACTTAGGAACGTTTTTAAAACGACCTAGAAACGTTTTCAAAGCCTGACCTAGGAACGTTTACGAGGCCTGACTTAAGAACGTTTTCAAGGCCTGACTTAAGAACGTTTTCAAACCTTAACTTAGAAACGTTTTCAAAGCCTGACCTCGGAACGTTTTCAAAGCCTGACCTCGGAACGTTTTCAAAGCCTGACCTCGGAATATTTTAAAAGCCTGACGTAGGAACGATTTCAAAACGACCTAGAAACGTTTTCAAATCCTGACCTAGGAACTTTTTCAAGGCCTGACTTAAGAACGTTTTCAAAGCCTGACCTAGAAACTTTTTCAAAGCCTTACCTTGGAACGTTTTCAAAGCCCGACTTAGGGATGTTTTCAAAGCTTGCCCTAGAAACGTTTTCAAATCCTGACCTAGGAACGTTTTCAAGGCCTGACTTAAGAACGTTTTCAAAGCCTGACCTAGAAACTTTTTCAAAGCCTTACCTAGGAACATTTTCAAAGCCTGACGTAGGGACGTTTTCAAAGCCTGACTTAGGGACGTTTTCAAAGCTTGCCCTAGAAACATTTTTAAAGTCTTACCAAGGAACGTTTTCAAAGCCTGACTTAGGGATGTTTTCAAAGACTGACCTAAGAACGTTTTCAAAGCCTGACCTAGGAACATTTTCAAAGCCTGGCCTACGAACGTTTTCAAAGCTTAGCCTATATATGTTTTAAAAGCAAGGCCTAGGAACGTTTTCAAAAATTGACCTAATTATGTCTTCAAATCCTGATCTCGGAACATTTTCAAAGCCTGACTTACGAATATTTTAAAAGCCTGACTTAGGAATGTTTTTCAAAGCCTGGCTAGAAACTTTTTCAAACATTGACCTAGAAACGTTCTCAAACCCTGACTTAAGAACATTTTCAAAATCTAACCAAGAAACATTTTCAAAACCTGATCTAGGAACGTTTTCAAAACCTGACATAGGAATATTTTCAAAGCCTGACTTTGGAATATTTTTAAAACCTGACATAGGAAAATTTTCAAAGCCTGACTTGGGAACATTTTCAAAACCTGACATAAGAAAATTTTGAAAGCCTGACCTAGGAACGTTTTCAAAACCTGACCTAGAAAAGTTTTCAAAGTCTTACCTAGGAACGTTTTCAAAGCCTGTCTTAGGAACGTTTTCAAAACAACCTAGAAACTTTTTCAAAGCCTGACCTTTTAACGTTTTCAAAGTCTGACCTAGGAACATTTTCAAAGTCTGACCTAAGAACGTTTTCAAGGCCCGACTTAAGAACGTTTTCAAAGCTTGACTTACAAACATTTTCAAAGCCTTACCTAGGAACGTTTTCAAAGCCTGACTGGGGAATGTTTTCAAAGCTTGACTTATTAACGTTTTCAAAGCTTGACTTAGAACGTTTTCAAAGCAACCTAGAAACGTTTTCAAAGCCTGACCTATTAACATTTTCAAAGTCTGACCTAGGAACATTTTCAAGGCTTGACTTCAGAACGTTTTAAAAGCATGACTTAGAAACATTTTCAAAGCTTTACCAAGGAACGTTTTCAAAGACCTACCTAGGAATGTTTTCAAAGCCTGACTTAGGAACGTTTTTAAAACGACCTAGAAACGTTTTCAAAGCCTGACCTAGGAACGTTTACGAGGCCTGACTTAAGAACGTTTTCAAGGCCTGACTTAAGAACGTTTTCAAACCTTAACTTAGAAACGTTTTCAAAGCCTGACCTCGGAACGTTTTCAAAGCCTGACCTCGGAATGTTTTAAAAGCCTGACGTAGGAACGATTTCAAAACGACCTAGAAACGTTTTCAAATCCTGACATAGGAACTTTTTCAAGGCCTGACTTAAGAACGTTTTCAAAGCCTGACCTAGAAACTTTTTCAAAGCCTTACCTTGGAACGTTTTCAAAGCCCGACTTAGGGATGTTTTCAAAGCTTGCCCTAGAAACGTTTTCAAATCCTGACCTAGGAACATTTTGAAGGCCTGACTTAAGAACGTTTTGAAAGCCTGACCTAGAAACTTTTTCAAAGCCTTACCTAGGAACATTTTCAAAGCCTGACGTAGGGACGTTTTCAAAGCCTGATTTAAGGACGTTTTCAAAGCTTGCCCTAGAAACATTTTCAAAGTCTTACCAAGGAACGTTTTCAAAGCCTGACTTAGGGATGTTTTCAAAGCCTGACCTAAGAACGTTTTCAAAGCCTGACCTAGGAACTTTATCAAAACCTGGCCTACGAACGTTTTCAAAGCTTAGCCTATATATGTTTTAAAAGCAAGGCCTAGGAACGTTTTCAAAAATTGACCTAATTATGTCTTCAAATCCTGATCTCGGAAACGTTTTCAAAGCCTGACCTAGGAACTTTTTCAAAGCCTGGCCTACGAACGTTTTCAAAGCTTAGCCTATATATGTTTTAAAAGCAAGGCCTAGGAACGTTTTCAAAAATTGACCTAATTATGTCTTCAAATCCTGATCTCGGAACATTTTCAAAGCCTGACTTACGAATATTTTAAAAGCCTGACTTAGGAATGTTTTCAAAGCCTGTCCTAGAAACTTTTTCAAACATTGACCTAGAAACGTTCTCAAACCCTGACTTAAGAACATTTTCAAAATCTAACCAAGAAACATTTTCAAAACCTGATCTAGGAACGTTTTCAAAACCTGACATAGGAAAATTTTCAAAGCCTGACTTGGGAACATTTTCAAAACCTGACATAAGAAAATTTTGAAAGCCTGACCTAGGAACGTTTTCAAAACCTGACCTAGAAAAGTTTTCAAAATCTTACCTAGGAACGTTTTCAAAGCCTGTCTTAGGAACGTTTTCAAAACAACCTAGAAACTTTTTCAAAGCCTGACCTTTTAACGTTTTCAAAGTCTGACCTAGGAACGTTTTCAAGGCCCGACTTAAGAACGTTTTCAAAGCTTGACTTACAAACATTTTCAAAGCCTTACCTAGGAACGTTTTCAAAGCCTGACTGGGGAATGTTTTCAAAGCTTGACTTATTAACGTTTTCAAAGCTTGACTTAGAACGTTTTCAAAGCAACCTAGAAACGTTTTCAAAGCCTGACCTATTAACGTTTTCAAAGTCTGACCTAGGAACATTTTCAAGGCTTGACTTCAGAACGTTTTAAAAGCATGACTTAGAAACATTTTCAAAGCTTTACCAAGGAACGTTTTCAAAGCCCTACCTAGGAATGTTTTCAAAGCCTGACTTAGGAACGTTTTTAAAACGACCTAGAAACGTTTTCAAAGCCTGACCTAGGAACGTTTACGAGGCCTGACTTAAGAACGTTTTCAAGGCCTGACTTAAGAACGTTTTCAAACCTTAACTTAGAAACGTTTTCAAAGCCTGACCTCGGAACGTTTTCAAAGCCTGACCTCGGAATGTTTTAAAAGCCTGACGTAGGAACGATTTCAAAACGACCTAGAAACGTTTTCAAATCCTGACCTAGGAACTTTTTCAAGGCCTGACTTAAGAACGTTTTCAAAGCCTGACCTAGAAACTTTTTCAAAGCCTTACCTTGGAACGTTTTCAAAGCCCGACTTAGGGATGTTTTCAAAGCTTGCCCTAGAAACGTTTTCAAATCCTGACCTAGGAACGTTTTCAAGGCCTGACTTAAGAACGTTTTCAAAGCCTGACCTAGAAACTTTTTCAAAGCCTTACCTAGGAACATTTTCAAAGCCTGACGTAGGGACGTTTTCAAAGCCTGACTTAGGGACGTTTTCAAAGCTTGCCCTAGAAACATTTTCAAAGTCTTACCAAGGAACGTTTTCAAAGCCTGACCTAGGAACTTTTTCAAAGCCTGGCCTACGAACGTTTTCAAAGCTTAGCCTATATATGTTTTAAAAGCAAGGCCTAGGAACGTTTTCAAAAATTGACCTAATTATGTCTTCAAATCCTGATCTCGGAACATTTTCAAAGCCTGACTTACGAATATTTTAAAAGCCTGACTTAGGAATGTTTTCAAAGCCTGGCCTAGAAACTTTTTCAAACATTGACCTAGAAACGTTCTCAAACCCTGACTTAAGAACATTTTCAAAATCTAACCAAGAAACATTTTCAAAACCTGATCTAGGAACGTTTTCAAAACCTGACATAGGAAAATTTTCAAAGCCTGACTTTGGAATATTTTTAAAACCTGACATAGGAAAATTTTCAAAGCCTGACTTGGGAACATTTTCAAAACCTGACATAAGAAAATTTTGAAAGCCTGACCTAGGAACGTTTTCAAAACCTGACCTAGAAAAGTTTTCAAAGTCTTACCTAGGAACGTTTTCAAAGCCTGTCTTAGGAACGTTTTCAAAACAACGTAGAAACTTTTTCAAAGCCTGACCTTTTAACGTTTTCAAAGTCTGACCTAGGAACATTTTCAAGGCCCGACTTAAGAACGTTTTCAAAGCTTGACTTACAAACATTTTCAAAGCCTTACCTAGGAACGTTTTCAAAGCCTGACTGGGGAATGTTTTCAAAGCTTGACTTATTAACGTTTTCAAAGCTTGACTTAGAACGTTTTCAAAGCAACTTAGAAACGTTTTCAAAGCCTGACCTATTAACGTTTTCAAAGTCTGACCTAGGAACATTTTCAAGGCTTGACTTCAGAACGTTTTAAAAGCATGACTTAGAAACATTTTCAAAGCTTTACCAAGGAACGTTTTCAAAGCCCTACCTAGGAATGTTTTCAAAGCCTGACTTAGGAACGTTTTTAAAACGACCTAGAAACGTTTTCAAAGCCTGACCTAGGAACGTTTACGAGGCCTGACTTAAGAACGTTTTCAAGGCCTGACTTAAGAACGTTTTCAAACCTTAACTTAGAAACGTTTTCAAAGCCTGACCTCGGAACGTTTTCAAAGCCTGACCTCGGAACGTTTTCAAAGCCTGACCTCGGAATGTTTTCAAAGCATGACGTATGAACGATTTCAAAACGACCTAGAAACGTTTTCAAATCCTGACCTAGGAACTTTTTCAAGGCCTGACTTAAGAACGTTTTCAAAGCCTGACCTAGAAACTTTTTCAAAGCCTTACCTTGGAACGTTTTCAAAGCCCGACTTAGGGATGTTTTCAAAGCTTGCCCTAGAAACTTTTTCAAATCCTGACCTAGGAACGTTTTCAAGGCCTGACTTAAGAACGTTTTCAAAGCCTGACCTAGAAACTTTTTCAAAGCCTTACCTAGGAACATTTTCAAAGCCTGACGTAGGGACGTTTTCAAAGCCTGACTTAGGGAGGTTTTCAAAGCTTGCCCTAGAAACATTTTTAAAGTCTTACCAAGGAACGTTTTCAAAGCCTGACTTAGGGATGTTTTCAAAGCCTGACCTAAGAACGTTTTCAAAGCCTGACCTAGGAACTTTTTCAAAGCCTGGCCTACGAACGTTTTCAAAGCTTAGCCTATATATGTTTTAAAAGCAAGGCCTAGGAACGTTTTCAAAAATTGACCTAATTATGTCTTCAAATCCTGATCTCGGAACATTTTCAAAGCCTGACTTACGAATATTTTAAAAGCCTGACTTAGGAATGTTTTCAAAGCCTGGCCTAGAAACTTTTTCAAACATTGACCTAGAAACGTTCTCAAACCCTGACTTAAGAACATTTTCAAAATCTAACCAAGAAACATTTTCAAAACCTGATCTAGGAACGTTTTCAAAACCTGACATAGGAAAATTTTCAAAGCCTGACTTTGGAATATTTTTAAAACCTGACATAGGAAAATTTTCAAAGCCTGACTTGGGAACATTTTCAAAACCTGACATAAGAAAATTTTGAAAGCCTGACCTAGGAACGTTTTCAAAACCTGACCTAGAAAAGTTTTCAAAGTCTTACCTAGGAACGTTTTCAAAGCCTGTCTTAGGAACGTTTTCAAAACAACCTAGAAACTTTTTCAAAGCCTGACCTTTTAACGTTTTCAAAGTCTGACCTAGGAACGTTTTCAAGGCCCGACTTAAGAACGTTTTCAAAGCTTGACTTACAAACATTTTCAAAGCCTTACCTAGGAACGTTTTCAAAGCCTGACTGGGGAATGTTTTCAAAGCTTGACTTATTAACGTTTTCAAAGCTTGACTTAGAACGTTTTCAAAGCAACCTAGAAACGTTTTCAAAGCCTGACATATTAACGTTTTCAAAGTCTGACCTAGGAACATTTTCAAGGCTTGACTTCAGAACGTTTTAAAAGCATGACTTAGAAACATTTTCAAAGCTTTACCAAGGAACGTTTTCAAAGCCCTACCTAGGAATGTTTTCAAAGCCTGACTTAGGAACGTTTTTAAAAAGACCTAGAAACGTTTTCAAAGCCTGACCTAGGAACGTTTACGAGGCCTGACTTAAGAACGTTTTCAAGGCCTGACTTAAGAACGTTTTCAAACCTTAACTTAGAAACGTTTTCAAAGCCTGACCTCGGAACGTTTTCAAAGCCTGACCTCGGAACGTTTTCAAAGCCTGACCTCGGAATGTTTTAAAACCCTGACGTATGAACGATTTCAAAACGACCTAGAAACGTTTTCAAATCCTGACCTAGGAACTTTTTCAAGGCCTGACTTAAGAACGTTTTCAAAGCCTGACCTAGAAACTTTTTGAAAGCCTTACCTTGGAACGTTTTCAAAGCCCGACTTAGGGATGTTTTCAAAGCTTGCCCTAGAAACATTTTCAAATCCTGACCTAGGAACGTTTTCAAGGCCTGACTTAAGAACGTTTTCAAAGCCTGACCTAGAAACTTTTTCAAAGCCTTACCTAGGAACATTTTCAAAGCCTGACGTAGGGACGTTTTCAAAGCCTGACTTAGGGACGTTTTCAAAGCTTGCCCTAGAAACATTTTCAAAGTCTTACCAAGGAACGTTTCAAAGCCTGACTTAGGGATGTTTTCAAAGCCTGACCTAGGAACATTTTCAAAGCCTGGCCTACGAACGTTTTCAAAGCTTAGCCTATATATGTTTTAAAAGCAAGGCCTAGGAACGTTTTCAAAAATTGACCTAATTATGTCTTCAAATCCTGATCTCGGAACATTTTCAAAGCCTGACTTACGAATATTTTAAAAGCCTGACTTAGGAATGTTTTCAAAGCCTGGCCTAGAAACTTTTTCAAACATTGACCTAGAAACGTTCTCAAACCCTGACTTAAGAACATTTTCAAAATCTAACCAAGAAACATTTTCAAAACCTGATCTAGGAACGTTTTCAAAACCTGACATAGGAAAATTTTCAAAGCCTGACTTTGGAATATTTTTAAAACCTGACATAGGAATATTTTCAAAGCCTGACTTGGGGACATTTTCAAAACCTGACATAAGAAAATTTTGAAAGCCTGACCTAGGAACGTTTTCAAAACCTGACCTAGAAAAGTTTTCAAAGTCTTACCTAGGAACGTTTTCAAAGCCTGTCTTAGGAACGTTTTCAAAACAACCTAGAAACTTTTTCAAAGCCTGACCTTTTAACGTTTTCAAAGTCTGACCTAGGAACGTTTTCAAGGCCCGACTTAAGAACGTTTTCAAAGCTTGACTTACAAACATTTTCAAAGCCTTACCTAGGAACGTTTTCAAAGCCTGACTGGGGAATGTTTTCAAAGCTTGACTTATTAACGTTTTCAAAGCTTGACTTAGAACGTTTTCAAAGCAACCTAGAAACGTTTTCAAAGCCTGACTTAGAACGTTTTCAAAGCAACCTAGAAACGTTTTCAAAGCCTGACCTATTAACGTTTTCAAAGTCTGACCTATTAACGTTTTCAAAGTCTGACCTAGGAACATTTTCAAGCCTTGACTTCAGAACGTTTTAAAAGCATGACTTAGAAACATTTTCAAAGCTTTACCAAGGAACGTTTTCAAAGCCCTACCTAGGAATGTTTTCAAAGCCTGACTTAGGAACGTTTTTAAAACGACCTAGAAACGTTTTCAAAGCCTGACCTAGGAACGTTTACGAGGCCTAACTTAAGAACGTTTTCAAGGCCTGACTTAAGAGCGTTTTCAAACCTTAACTTAGAAACGTTTTCAAAGCCTGACCTCGGAACGTTTTCAAAGCCTGACCTCGGAATGTTTTAAAAGCCTGACGTAGGAACGATTTCAAAACTACCTAGAAACGTTTTCAAATCCTGACCTAGGAACTTTTTCAAGGCCTAACTTAAGAATGTTTTCAAAGCCTGACCTAGAAACTTTTTCAAAGCCTTACCTTGGAACGTTTTCAAAGCCCGACTTAGGGATGTTTTCAAAGCTTGCCCTAGAAACGTTTTCAGATCCTGACCTAGGAACGTTTTCAAGGCCTGACTTAAGAACGTTTTCAAAGTCTGACCTAGAAACATTTTCAAGGCCTGACTTAAGAACGTTTTCAAAGCTTGACCTAGAAACTTTTTCAAAGTCTTACCAAGGAACGTTTTCAAAGCCTGACTTAGGGATGTTTTCAAAGCTTGCCCTAGA